>NC_050096.1:188801777-189104807 GCF_902167145.1 Zea mays | reverse complement strand
GTCTAACAAGTTTGCTAAGTGTTGAACAGGAAATTCAATATGATGAACATACTTGAATAATGTATAATGCTAGTGAACAAAGGTTCAACACAAGGTTAAATAACCAGTGAGACAATATAAATGGATATAATATGATCTCTATATTGGTTTGAATATATGGACAAGACCTGAGAAATCACTACATACATTTGATCAGAATAGAGGATGAAGTGATTAAGAGGATTGGTCAAGCCAAAGTGAATAAGGAATCGTGAATTGGCTTGACCATATTACTATCAGTCCATATATGCTTCTATGAGAATCAAATTAGAGCTTGATTGATCTTAACAAGTATATCTAGAACACATTCAAGTAGAAGGTTCACAATATTGAAGAAATGATTCTCTCAATGGATGCTCAATAGGATGTGACTCAAGAATGGCTTGATAGGGTGAAGATAGCAAGGAAAGGGCTTCGAGGAACTAAGCGAAGGTGAAGGCAAAGCGATGGCTTGTAGACCGAGGTGCCATGGCTAAGGTGAAGAAAAGAGTACTTGCATTAAGTCGATGAACTAATCAACTATGAAGAGTTATAACATGTTGATGCATCAGTACGGTGACTTGAAGCCATGATTTGAACTCATATATGGTGATATTGTACAAGTCACAGGGTTTGAGTTGTGTTTGCTTCAAAAGGTGAGACAAAGATGTTTGTGATCCTTATGAAGCAACGCCATGGAGAAATCACACATGAGACGCCAATTACTCAAGGAGTTTACTTAATTATATTTTATTTAACTTGAGTATAGGAATCGTCATACTATAAAGGAGGATCCAAAAAGAAGGTTGGTGTTTACCAAAGCTCAAGCCTCTATATTCAAAAGCTATTTTTGAAAACAAAAAAAATCTCTTTAGCGTTCTATGGTTGACCGTGGTTAGGTTTGAGAAACCTAGAGAGTTCTTGTTGAAAAGCAGCTGAACTTCTTCAACTGCAGCTGAGCTTTTCAGCTGAGCTGAACTTCAGCTTAGTTGAGCTTCTTCAGCTGCAGCTGAGCTGAACTTCAGCCGAGTTGAGCTTTCTCAACTCCAGCTGAACTCAACTTCAGCTGTGAACCTCTTTGACCATACACCAGCTGAACTTGCCTTTAGGCAGTTGAGCTGGGGTTTTCTCTCCTAAACTCTCTGGTCAAGACCAGTTGAACTGGTCATGAGGGGCAGTTCAGCTGGTCTCTGACCCCTCTGACCTCTGACCAACAGTCTGCCAGTCAGACTGGCAAACAGGTCGCTAGAGCTGTTAGGGGCGGTTCAACCAGTCTTGGTCAACCTGGTCAGACTGTAGGTCAGACTGCAGGTCAATCTGACAGTCAGACTGGCAGACAGTCTACCTAACATGCCAGGGGCGGTTCAACCGATCTCAGGTAGAAAAATCAGCCCAACGGCTAGTTTTGAAGCCCCACCTATATATACTCACTCCTACCTATCTCCACATAGGAAGGAGCATGATTTGAACTCCATTTCTAACCCAAGAAACACCTCCCACTCTCTCTCACATCTCTTGCCTCTACCATTTCAAATCTTTGGAGAGAAATCTTTGAGTGAGTTTGAGAGCTGCGATTTTTGTGCTTCATCTCCAAATCTCTCTTGCTCTTCTTCATTCGAGCTTTGGTACTACATTGAGTTCTTTGTGGATTCATTACTCTTGGAGCTTCTAGCTCCTAGACGACTAGGTGTCTCTTGTGAGTCTCCAAATCTTGTGGAAGACCACAAGAAAGTTTGTATTACCCGCTCGTTTGAGCAAAGATTAGTGTGTGAGCTTGAGCTTTGTGGTCGACAAAGGGAGGATTAGGGTTGAAAGAGACCCGGCTCTTTGTGGGTGCCTCAACGAGGAAGTAGGGCACCTTGGTGGTGTGACCGAACCTCGGAGTAAATCTTGTGTCTCTTGCGTTCTTGCTCATTGTGTTTGTTTGTGTTCTTCGTTCTCTTACCCTTCCATGGAAGATTTGTTCATATCTTTTTGGTGTGTGGACTTTGAGAAGTGCCCTTCTCAGATCTACTACTTTGATCCCTATGGATCCTAGAACATATCATTTCCAAAGTTAACTAGGTGAATTTCGAGATCAATTCAGTTTTATATCTCATTCTTTAATTGAGCTCGTTCAAACCGGTTGCACCGGTTTTGACACCGGACGATTTTACCTAGTTTGTTTCTAGTTTTTGTTGAAAAGTTTTAACTTGCCTATTCATCCCCCTCTAGGCAACTTTCACAACCGTAGCAACACTACAACACAAACCCCCCTATAGCAACACATCCGCAGCAACACATGATTTTATGCGTTGTAAGAAATTAGCGGGCAACACTTAATATGCGTTGCTAGCACCATTCGTTGTTTAAATAGGATGCATCGACACCTAATATGCATTGCTAGCGGAATGTATTGATGAACTAGGATGTGACAATAATAGTTAATATGTGTTGCTAGTAACATTTAATATTCACTACAACAGTTATGGTCTTCTTCGACAAATAGTCAATGATAATATAATAATTCGTCATTAGATTCCCTTGTTTATGACAATTTTCAGAAGACTGGTGATAAAAATTTAATATTCATTATTAAAATCATCATAACATACTCTAGCGTTATGTATATTAAACATCAAGCCCTAATTGGCCAAACGTGGATACTCCTATGAGTCCTATTCACGTATCTCCCTCTGGTTCTAGGGGAACGCTACTTCTGTTCCCATCGTTCGTGTCTACCTTGGACATCTTCCTCTGTTCCCGATGCCGATTGCCGAGCGCTCTCATGCCTTTCTCCAACCGCCTCCCGATTCCCACGGTGCTTGCAGATCTAGGACACTACGCTGCCCCTGATGAGCCGCCGCCGGTCTAGACCTTCGCGCGGGGCCCCCAACTTCTTGGCTTCGCCTCCTTCTCCGTTCGAGACGACGGGGACATCACCGCAGCCATCACCAGGGCGATGGAGGAGGCGGTTGTTGTCTGGTCCAACAAGGTGAAGAAGCTGAAGGCAGCGGTGGTCAGGTAGAAGAGGATGAAGACGAAATCCACGGAGCGTAGGCTGCCCCTCGCGACGCAGCAATATGTGGTGCATCTCTTTGCATCTAAGGTAAAACTATTTGCTATTCAGGTTTCTTCCGAGTGCTCTAATCACGATGTTACAGCTGGCAACATTCGAACTTAGAAGCATCATATGAGAAAGGTACCAGTGATAGTGAAGTAGTGAATCTATAGCTCTTTTTGTATGGTGGTGGTGTTGTACTTCGTGTAAAGTAAATATGGTCCTCAGTTTGCTTCAGATTAATGATGTTATGGGGCATGGAATGAGAATTCACCTTGTTGTTTCAGTGGCTGAGGGTGAGATAAAAGAAGTGTTAAGAGACCATTTTGATCGCCACAGAAGGCGATTAACAAAACAGGGTAGAAGTTTCTCTCGCAGGTAAACAATATCCACCTTCCTCTATGCACACTACGACACTAAGACATTGCATCTCTGACACACACAATCGATGCCACAGAAATGGAATTATCACTTCGACACAGTCATTTTGTGCACTGAAACTGAATTTTTAGTTCGACACCACACAAACTGATTACAGAACTGTTTGTGCACTGAAACTTCCATGATCGCCGCCCCCATTCCTCGTGCAACTTCTCCCACCTCCAGCTTCGTTTTTTCTTTCCTAGATTAGGGGTGCGACAACAGATCGGAGGAACCAAGTTCGTGATTCCCTCTACCCTGCGTGATATTGTGCTCTTCATGATTGAATTTTTTGACCGATTCGTGATTCCCTCTAGCTGCGTGTTTCTATTCATTACAAATCTTTTTTAATCTCTCATTGGATGCCAAGTCTCCATATGTAGCCTGATCTGTGCACGTTAGGTGCTTGTGAAAATGCCAACATAATTGTCAAATTGTTTATGTAAGAATCACTCAACCGCTAGTGTATTTGTGGATATATTAACTGCTAGTGTATGTGGCCTTTCTACAAAATAGTAGCCTCTGTACATCCATTACTGAAGTAAGCACAATACTGCTGAAAAGATGTTTCATGAGCTGTTGATAATTTTTTTCCCTATGTTGGTCAATCTATGTCTCTTTCTATGTTGATAAATTTTTGGTCTGTCCAGCGCACATGGCAAGGGGTACGAGAAAGCGCATCATTCAAAGCCAGGAAGAGTATTTGGCAGAGGAGCCTATTGGGGAAACAAGTCATCGACCACGAGATGTTGTTCGTTTCATACTGTCATAGAGAAAATGGCAATTCACACATTATGTAATGAATTAAGTTGTGAATGATTTCAGATTATTTGTCATGTGTCAGCCTATAACAGTTTGAAAATTGATCGTGTGCAATGCACATGCTCTGCATATTTGTTTTGATCCAAATAAAAAATAATTATAAATATTTGATTATGGTTCATTACTTGCAATATATATAACCCATAATAAAATAAATAAATCAATAAAAATAAATAAAAATCAAAAGTTCCTTACAACATATATAAGCGTTGGCATAATACATTCTAAACGTTGTGATAACTCTAGAGGAGAACTGGACTAGTTGTGGCAGAAACACATATAACCGTTGTAGTAGCCATAACTATTCGTTGTTATTTAGCAACGGTTATTAATAGTAGCTACCAACACATATATATGTGTTGTAATACACCCTAGCAACGGCAACATAGGCAACACATAATTATGTGTTGGTATAGGCCCTAGCAACGCTTATAATGACATTTAGCAATGCATATATGTGTTGCTATAGGGGGTGTTATTTTGTAGTGCAAGAAACTTGGAACCCTAATTGGCTCTGCGCATGTGGACCGTCCGGCCGCTCATTTTGGTGCTCAACACCTATTCATATTGATTCTGTTACTCCTATTACACAGCCAGTTTCAGCTTCTGTATCTCCTATTAGCAACAATCACTCTATTGCTCAAGATAGACCTAGAAGGAATATTGTTTTGCCACATCGATATCATGACACTGATAATATGGCTCATTATGCTCTCATGCTGCTCAAAAAACTAATGTTGCATTTGAATCTTCTTCTTATTCGGAAGCTATCTCATGTGATAATTCATCCAAGTGGTTAGTTGCTATGAATGATGAATTTGAGAGTCTTCAAAAGGTTTCTACATGAAAATTGGTTGAGCTTCCTGAAGGTAAAAACCATTAAAGTGCAAGTGGATTTATAAGAAGAAGGAAGGTATATCTGAAGTTGAACCTATAAGATTTAAAGCTCGTTTAGTTGTGAAAGGTTTCGAACAAAGAGAAGGTATTGATTTTAATGAGGTGTTCTCTCCTATTGTCCGTCACACTTTTATTCGAGTTATGATTGGTATTGTTGCTTTATTTGATTTGGAGTTAGAGCAACTTGAAGTTAAAACTGTATTTCTTCATGGAGATTTATATGACATAACCTCAGAGTTTTTCTGCTCCTGGTCAAGAGCACTTAGTTTGTCATTTGCAGAAATCTCTTTATGGTTTGTGAAAGTCGCCTAGAGGGGGGTGAATAGGCGGAATCTGAAATTTACAAACTTAAGCACACACTACAAGTCGGGGTTAGCGTTAGAATTAAAATCGAGTCCGAAAGAGAGGACGAAAACAAATCAACCAAGAAATAAAGTGGATGACACAGTGATTTGTTTTACCGAGGTTCGGTTCTTGAGAACCTAGTTCCCGTTGAGGTGGTCACAAAGATCGGGTCTATTTCAACCCTTTCCCTCTCTCAAACGGTCATCTAGACCGAGTGAGCTTTCTCCTTAATCAAACGGGCCACTTAGACCCCACAAGGACCACTACAAACTTAGTGTCTCTTCCTTTGATTACAAGTCACTTAGAGAACAATAATGAGGAAGAACAAAGCGATGCAAGAACAAGAGCTCAAAGAACACGAGCAAAACACTCTCTCTAGTCACTAGGTGTTTGGAGTGAATTTGGGACTTGGAGAGGCTTTGATTCTTTTGAATTGTGTCTAGTATTGAATGCACTAGCTCTTGTATTGAATGTGGAGTGCTGGAAACTTGGATGCTTGGAGTGGTGGTGGTTGGGGGTATTTATAGCCCTCAACCACCAAAGTAGTCGTTGGGGAGGCTGTTGTCGATGGGCGCACCAGACAATCCGGTGCACCACCGGACATTGTCCGGTGCGCCACCAAAGACTCTAAAATATGAAACATTGGGCTTTTTACCGGTGAGGAGTTCATATGATGTCTTCTTGAGGATTCGGTGAAGGTAGAGCCGGTTGATGGAGTAGCAGGCGGTATTAATCGCCTCGGTTCAAAACCGGTCCGGAGTCTTGTACTCATCAAGCATGGTCCTCGCCATGTCCAGTAGAGTTCTATTCTTCCTATCCACTACACCATTTTGTTGAGGTGTGTAGGGAGAAGAGAACTCATGCTTGATGCCCTCCTCCTCAAGGAAGCCTTCAATTTGAGAGTTCTTGAACTCTGTCCCATTATCGCTTCTTATTTTCTTGATCCTCAATCCGAACTCATTTTGAGCTTGTCTCAAGAATCCCTTTAAAGTCTATTGGGTTTGTGATTTATCCTGCAAAAAGAATACCCAAGTGAAGCGAGAATAATCATCCACAATTACAAGACAGTACTTACTCCCACCGATGCTTATGTAAGCTATCAGGTCGAATAGATCCATGTGGAGTAGCTCTAGTGGCCTGTTTGTTGTCATGATGTTCTTGTGTGGATGATGGACACCAACTTGCTTCCCTGCTTGACATGCGCTACAAACCCTGTCTTTCTCAAAATGAACATTGGTTAGTCCTAAAATGTGCTCTCCCTTTAGAAGCTTGTGGAGATTCTTCATTCCAACATGGGCTAGTCAGTGATGCCAGAGCCAACCCATATTAGTCTTAGCAATTAAGCAAGTGTCAAGTTTAGCTCTATTAAAATCAACTAAGTATAGCTGACCCTCTAACACTCCCTTAAATGCTACTGAATCATCACTTCTTCTAAAGACAGTAACACCAGTATCACTAAAAAGACAGTTATAGCCCATTTTACACAATTGAGATACAGAAAGCAAATTGTAATCTAAAGAATCTATAAGAAAAATATTGGAAATAGAATGGTCGGGAGATATAGCAATTTTACCAAGTCCTTTGACCAAACCTTGATTTCCATCCCCGAATGTGATAGCTCTTTGGGGATCTTCATTTTTCTCATAGGAGGAGAACATCCTTTTCTCCCCTGTCATATGGTTTGTGCACCTGCTATCAATTATCCACCTTGAGCCCCCAGATGCATAAACCTACAAAATAGTTTTAGGCCTTGTTCTTAGGTACCCAAACAGTCTTGGGTCCTTTTACATTAGAAACAAGCACCTTGGGTACCCAAACACAAGTCTTGGAGCCCTTGTGTTTGCCCCCCAACATATTTGGCAACTACTTTGCCTGATTTGTTAGTTAAAACATATGAAGCATCAAAAGTCTTAAATGAAATGTTAGATTCATTTGATGCAGTAGGAGTTTTCCTTTTAGGCAATTTAGCATGGGTTGATTGCCTAGAGCTAGAAGCCCCATTCATATACATAAAAGCATGGTAAGAAACAGAATGAGACTTCCTAGCATAAATTCTCCTAATCTTGTGCTCAGGATAACCAGCAGGGTATAAAATGTAACCCTCGTTATCCTAAGCCATGGGAGCCTTGCCCTTAACAAAATTAGACAATCTTTTGGGGGCATTAATTTTGACATTGCTTCCCTGTTAGAAACCAATGCCATCCTTAATGCCAGGGCGTCCACCACTATAGAGCATGCTCCTAGCAAATTTAAATTTCTCATTTTCTATTTCATGCTCATTAATTTTAGCAGTAAGTTGAGCTATGTGATCATTTTGTTGTTTAATTAAAGCAAGGTGATCATGGATAGCATCAACATTAATATCTCTACATTTAGTACAAATATTGACATGATCAACAGTGGATGTAGAGGGTTTGCAAGTTTTTAATTCATCAATCTTAGCATGTAAAATAGCATTCTCATTTCTAAGACTGGAAATAGAAACATTGGAAACATTTAAATCTTTAGCCTTAGAAATTAAACTAGCATTTTCAGTTTTAAGGCTAGAAATTGATTCATTCAATTTATCAATCTTAGCAATTAAACTAGCATTATCATTTTTAAGATTGGCAAATGAATCATCACAAACATTTAACTTTTCAACCTTAGCAATTAAGCTAGCATTCTCAGTTCTAAGGTTGGAAATAGTGTCATGGCAAATGCTAAGCTTTTTAGTCAAGTTTTCACATTTTTCTATCTCCTAAGCATAAGCATTTTTAACTTTAACATGCCTTTTGTTTTCCTTAATAAGGAATTCCTCTTGGCTATCCAAGAGTTCATCCTTCTCATGAATAGCACCTATCAATTCATTCAATTTTTCTTTCTGTTGCATGTTAAGTTTGGCAAAAAGTGTAAGCAAATCATCATCATCTTCACTAGAGCTAGCCTCATCACTAGATGTTGTATATTTGGTGGAAGCTCTTGATTTTACCTTCTTCTTTTTGTCGTCCTTTGCCATGAGGCACTTGTGGCCGATGTTGGGGAAGAGGAGGCCCTTGTTGACGGCGATGTTGGCGGCATCCTCGTCGAAGAAGGAGTCGGTGGAGCTCTTGTCGGAGTCCCATTCCTGACACACGTGGGCATCACCGCACTTCCTCTTGTAGTACTTCTTCTTTTCCTTCCTCTTTCCCTTCTTGTCGTCGCCCCTGTCACTATCACTAGACATAGGACATTTAGCGATAAAATGACCGGGCTTACCACATTTATAGCACACCCTTTTGGAACGAGGCTTGTAGTCCTTCCCCTTCCTTTGTTTGAGGATTTGACGAAAGCTCTTGATGGTGAGCGCCATCTCCTCATTATCGAGCTTAGAGGCGTCGATGGGGAGCCTACTTGATGTAGATTCATCTTTCTTCTCCTCCGTCGCTTTGAATGCGACGGGTTGCACCTCAGGTGTGGAGGCAGCGCCTTGCTCCAAGCTTACGATGTGTTTGGAGCCTTTGACCATTAGCTCAAAGCTCACAAACTTTCCTATCACTTCCTCGGGAGACATTAGCTTATATCTAGGATCACCACGTATTAATTGAACTTGCGTAGGATTATGAAAAACGAGTGATCTTAGAATAACCTTGACCATTTCATGGTCATCCCATTTTGTGCTCCCGAGGTTGCGCACTTGATTCACTAAGGTCTTGAGCCGGTTGTACATAGCTTGTGGCTCCTCTCCTTGGATGAGGACGAACCGACCGAGCTCCCCCTCGATCGTCTCCCGTTTGGTGATCTTGGTCACCTCATCTCCTTCGTGCGTGGTCTTGAGCACATCCCAAATCTCCTTGGCGCTCTTCAACCCTTGCACTTTATTATACTCCTCTCAACATAGAGAGGCAAGGAGTATAGTAGTCGCTTGGGAGTTGAAGTGTCGGATTTGGGCGACCTCATCCGAGTCATAGCCCTCGTCTCCCATCGTGGTACCTGCGCTCCAAATTCAACAATGTCCCATATGCTCGCGTGGAGTGAGGTTAGGTGATGCCTCATTTTATCACTCCACCTACAATAATCTTCACCATAAAAAACTGGTGGTTTGCCTAATGAAACGGAAAGTAAAGGAGCGCGTTTAGAGATACGGGGATAGTGAAGGGGCATCTTACTATACTTCTTGCGCTCATGGCGCTTAGAAGTGACGGACGGCGCGTCAGAGCCGGATGTAGAAGGCGATGATGAATCGGTCTCGTAGTAGACCACCTTCTTCATTTTCTTTTTCTTGTTGCCACTCTGATGCGACTTGACGTGTGAAGGGGATCCCTCCTTCACTTTGTTGCCGGACTCCCTTGATGGAGCCTTCCTATGGCTTGTGGGCTTGTCACCGCCGGTCACGATCTCCTTTTTGGCATGATCTCCCAACATCACTTCGAGTTGTTAGACTCTAATGAAGTATCGGGCTTTGATACCAATTGAAAGTCACCTAGAGGGGGGGTGAATAGGCGGAATCTGAAATTTACAAACTTAAGCACACACTACAAGTCGGGGTTAGTGTTAGAATTAAAATCGAGTTTGAAAGAGAGGGCGAAAACAAATCAACCAAGAAATAAAGCGGATGACACAGTGATTTGTTTTACCGAGGTTCGGTTCTTGAGAACCTACTCCCCGTTGAGGTGGTCACAAAGACCGGGTCTCTTTCAACCCTTTCCCTCTCTCAAACGGTCACCTAGACCGAGTGAGCTTTCTCCTTAATCAAACGGGTCACTTAGACCCCGCAAGGACCACTACAAACTTAGTGTCTCTTGCTTTGGTTACAAGTCACTTAGAGAACAAGAATGAGGAAGAACAAAGCGATCCAAGAACAAGAGCTCAAAGAACACGAGCAAAACACTCTCTCTAGTCACTAGGTGTTTGGAGTGAATTTGGGACTTGGAGAGGCTTTGATTCTTTTCAATTGTGTCTAGTATTGAATACACTAGCTCTTGTATTGAATGTGGAGTGATAGAAAATTGGATGCTTGGAGTGGTGGTGGTTGGGGGGGTATTTATAGCCCTCAACCACCAAAGTAGCCGTTGGGGAGGTTGCTGTCGATGAGTGCACCGCACAGTTCGGTGCGCCACCGGACACCGTCCGGTGCGCCAGCCACGTCACCCAACCGTTAGGGTTTGGGCGCTGTCGACCGTTGGAGCCTTTGTCTTCTAGTGGCACCGGACAGTCCGGTGCCGCACTGGACATGCACTGTTCACTGTCCGGTGCGCCTTTGACTTCTGTTCTAACTTCTGTCGCGTACTGTAGTGCTGTTAGGGGCACTGTGCAGTCGACCGTTGCGCTAGAGAGTCGTTGCTCTGCTGGTGCACCGGACAATCCGGTGGCACACCGGACAGTCCGGTGAATTATAGTGGAGTGGCGCTGGAAAAACCCGAGACCGCTGAGTTCGGAGTTGTATGGTCCTGGTGCACCGAACACTGTCCGGTGGCACACCGGATAGTCCAGTGGCATAGACCAGGGCACACTCGGGTTCCTTGCTCCATTGAATTTGAACCCTATCTTTTATCTTCTATTAGTTTGTGTTAAACCTTAATGCACATGTAGAACATATAATCTAGAGCAAACTAGTTAGTCCAATATTTGTGTTGGGCATTCAACCACCAAAATTATTTGTAGGAAAAGGTTTAACCCTATTTCCCTTTTAGTTTGAAACAAGCTCCTATGCAGTGGTATAAGAGGTTTGACTCATTCATGCTTGCATATGATTATTCTCGAAGCAATTATGATCATTGTATTTATTTCAAGTAGTTTCCAAATGGATCTTTGTGTATCTACTGCTTTATGTTGATGATATGTTGATTGCCTCTCATGCCAAGTCACTAATTGTTGAATTGAAGGCTCAACTTAGTCATGAATTTGATATGAAAGTTCTTGGACCAGCAAAGAAAATTCTAGGGATGGAAATTCAACGTGATCGTCGTGGTGGTACCCTTTTTCTATCTCAGAAAAGTTATATTGAGAAAGTTTTTAAAAAGTATAATCTCAATAATTGCAAATCTGTTGCTACACCATTTGCTTCACATTTTAAATTGTCATTGAGGCAATGTCCTGTTACTGAAGATGGAAAAGAACACATGTCTCACATAATTTATTCTAATGTCGTTGGGAATCTCATGTATGATATGATCTGTACAAGACCCGATTTGGCTCATGTTGTTAGTGTAGTTAGCAGATTTATGCACCATCCTGGTAAAGAACATTGGAATGCAGTAAAGTGGATTCTTCGCTACTTGAAAGATACTTCTCATTTTGGATTATTGTTTGACAAGAATTCAATGAAGTAAATTGGTGTTATGGGATATGTTGAGGGATTTGTTGGTTCTGACTTTGCTGGTGATCTTGATAATAGACGCTCCATGTCTGGCTATGTATTTTCATTATGCGGTTCTGCAGTGAGTTGGAGGGCTTCACTTCAGTCTGTTACTGCTCTTTCCATTACTGAAGCAGAATATGTCTCAGCTACTGAAGGGGTAGAGAAGCTATTTGGATGCAAGGTCTTATTTCTAAACATGGTGTTCCTAGGGATGTCATTAAGGTTTATTGTGATAATCATAGTGATATTTGTCTGACCAAGAATGACATGTATCAATTCAAGACCAAACATATTGATATCAAGTACCACTTCATTCGTGATATTGTTGCTGAAGGCAAGATTAAAGTGGACAAGATATATACCGATGAAAATTCTGCAAACATGATTACAAAGTCATTATTTAATACCAAGTTCAAGTATTGTCTCAACTTGGTAGATGTTTGTGGAGCTTAGCACCCTAGTGGTGTTTGGGGAAACAGTTTTATAGATTTAGCGTCAAGGGGAGATTTGTTGGATAAAAAGATATGGCACAATCTCTATTTCCTTTGTCTATATAAATATTCTCCCTTGTACCCTATATAATATACCACATAATAAATCTGTTTTCCCGTGTTTTTTTCTCCTCCACACCGAGGGAGTTTTTTCCACGTTAAGAGCTAGTTTGGGAACCCCAATTTTTCAAGGGTTTTTCATTTTCCTAAGGGAATTAGTTCATTTTTATTGGAAAATTGGAAATCCATTAAAAATAAGGTTGTCAAACTAGCCTAGTTTGAGAACCCTATTTTTCCAAAGAATTTCCATTTTCCTAAGAAAAATTAGTATATTTTTCCAGAAAAAATAGAAATCCCTTGGAAAAATGGTGTTCCCATGGGAACTATTTTTTTCCAATTGATTTCCAAAATGAACTAATTTTTCTTGATAAAATGAAAATCCCGTGAAAAAATGGGGTTCTCGAACCAACCCTAAACTATGTGTCTCCTTTTTCATACCTACTATCCTAACAAAAATAAATAATAACTACTTTTACCCTTATGCAAATAAATTATTGTAATCTATAGAATAGTTGAGGAATACAAAAGTCATTGTATACGAACTACAAAGATGTGATCCCTATGAATATATTCCAATTTACTCACCGATACAAGAAATTTTATATTGTATAATTTATTCTCCATATATTATGTTCGAAATTTCCTCGCTCTCTCTCGGTAGTATTCCGCGCGCGTGAGTGAGCTTCATTTACGCAGCTTTGGCGAGCTGGCCGAACTCCCTGTCGACGGCGACCTTGAGGAAGCTGCCTTCCTCGACGACCATCTGCACGGGGAGGAAGCCGAGCCCGTTGGCCACGACGAGCATCACCTCCTTCATCTCCGCGCGGAACTCGTGCCGGTCCACCTTGCCGCTGCCGTCCCTGTCGAACCGCGCGAACAGGCCGCGGTACAGCGCCCCGAGCTCCTCCGGCGCCACCGTGGCCTCGTCCACGCCGAAGTGCCTCTCCAGCACGCGCAGGCTCATGAGTTCCTCGGCCATCTCGGCGTAGGTGAGCAGGCCGTCGTGGTCGGCGTCCAGCGCGGCGAAGCGGCCATCCACCGAGGAGTTGAAGGCGCGCTCGTCCTCCACGAAGCTCCGCACCGTGCTCCCGTCCAGGATCTCCACGCTCATCTTCGGGTTCCTCTTGGTGTTCGTGTTCCGGGGATGTGTTGTGTCTTGTGTGTTGGTGTGTGTGAGTTTGCTCTGCGCTCTCTGCTCTGCCTTTTTTTATAGGGTCGCGACTGGACGTACCTGAAAGGCGCGCCTGGGCCAACGGTTTCTGCAGACGGGTTGGGCTGGGCCGGTGGGTTTTGACGCCGGTCAGATGTCGTGGCCTGGGCGCGAGTTGTGTGGCGGGTGCTTGGGAGGGAACTGCCCGAAGTTTCATTTCTTTCGGCTCGTTCAGCCGTCGTTTCATCGTGCCACCAATGGAGAAGAAAACCTGTGCCAGGTCTAATGGTTGTTGGCTTGCCAGTTCGACACCGAAACTTGAGGTGCATTAGCTAGTGAGCTCGTGCCAGAAGTAGCCTATCTAGCAGACACGGCCCTGGGCCCTGCATTTGAGCAGGGGTGGGTCTAGGATTTAGAGTATGACTATTCGAAATTTTAGTGGTTATAATTTTTTAACAGCCTAAATTTGTTATTCACGAGGAACGACTAATTATTCATCGGTACACATATGGTATAAATTGTTATTCACAGATATGAGTATGAATATAATAAGGTATCCATTGATAATTTTTTCATGGGTATGGATATATTGTATCCATAGCGGTTACCCCGATGGGTATGTGACATGAGTACAAATCTATACCTACGAATGTATATGGATATAGGTATGGATTGAATTTTGTCTTATAGTTATGGATTTATGAACCATATACTCGTGTCCTAACCGCACAATTGATATCCCTAGTTGCACGGTAGGAAAATAAAAAAAGCCAGCAAAAAGCGAAGTTTGAACCAAATAGCTGTAAAACAGTGTTATTTTATATTTTTACAATATTTCAGTGCATAAATATAATATGTATACATGTACATAAAATTTGTTGCTTAAAAATAATAGGTATTCAACTGAATACCCTTGCTTCTACATGGACCCGTCCCTGCATTTGAGCTTAATAACGATGTAGATCAGTTAATTTTAGACAAATAATGATCTTAGATCAGATGGTTCTCTTTCACTTATCCACTTCAATATTTTTATACAAGGCTCAATCAACTATAGCTAGCCAACCGCAACTAATTTAGACCAATTTTTAGACCCGACTAGTAACTAGGTATGTAAATCCAAGTAGATGTATAGGATGGGGAAAAAGACTCTATTTTTTAATAAATTAGGAGGGATTAAAAGGTAATCTAGTACTACTTATTAAGGCTCTAAAGGTAGCCTGCCTTTTCTCGTTCTGCCATTCTACGATCTCAACCATCCGTTCTACAATTCTATAATCCCAGCCGTCCGATCCTACGTTTCAGTCTAGCTCCCCGATCCCGCACAGGCGCACATCGATCTCGCTCCTATCGCGCCCTGAAACCCTCTCGTCTGGAAACCGTCGCCCCCGACCTCCCATCTCCTCCCCCGAAACCCTCTCCTTGCCCATAACGCCGAGGTGCGGGCTGCCGCGGCGGCGCTCCGAGCAGTGGGCGGCCTCCGCCCGCCGCCCTTCTCGCTGTGGCGCGCAGATCAGGACCTCATGGACTGGCTCGGCGCCTTCTTCTGCTTCCAGCGCGACAACGCCAGGAACCACCGGGAGCACCTCGTGCTCCTCCTCGCCAACGCGCAGATGCGCCTCTCCTCCACTGACTTCTCCGACACGCTCGAGCCCCGCATCGCGCGCCAAATCCGGAAGAAGCTGCTCCTGCGGCTTCCTCGGCCGTCGCCCCTCCGTCTACGTCCCCGAGCTCGACCCGCGCGCCGATCTGCTCTACATGGGCCTGCACCTGCTCGTCTGGGGCGAGGCTGCCAACCTGCGTTTCATGCCTGAGTGCCTCTGCTACATCTACCACCACATGGCGACCGAGCTGCACCGCATCCTTGAGGGCTTCATCGACACCGCCACGGGCCGCCCCGCCAACCCCGCCGTGCACGGCGAGAACACCTTCCTCGTGCGCGTCGTCACGCCCTTACTAGGCACGGCGGTTTGCACTTGTTTGGAATAAGATAATAAGCAAGTTTCGGGAGGAAGACATTGTTAGTGATCGTGAGGTTGGTTGTTCTATCTATTTTTTCACCATTTGATACCTACTGTTTTGCCTATGAACCATACTTGACACTTCAAAGCTGACAAATTCTACTTTACCTGGTTTGCATTTTTAACGTGGGGAAGATAGTAATGCATACAACAAAGGGAAGACACTTGTTTTCAGCAAGGTACCCTTACCTGATTATCGAGCAGATCTGGATGACAGGCATGGATCAACACAAAAGGAGGTATTGTGTGTCTGATTGATAGTTTGTAATAACATCATTATATGGGTCCTCTTCTTGATCAATGCTTATATTTTTACTGGGGTAGATTAAGATGTCTAATCAGACAGAGGCGCGAGTCGAAGACCTTTTGTCCAGGTCAAAGTGGAACAATAATTCTGCAAGCACATCTTCTGTCTCAACGAGACAAATTTTCCCTGGCGCATCCTCGTCTGTAGTTGAACCAGCAGCACCAATTGATAAAGAAAAGCTCAGTTCCCAGCTTAGGGAGTTGTAGAATTCAAGGAAGGTAATGTCAGTGACCATGCCCCCTCCATTTCCCTCCTTAAAAAGTATCGATAAGCATTCTTCAGGGATCCCACCATCCATTTTTTATTTCAGACGACAGCAAGTGCTAGATCAATGCAATCTTTTAGGGAGCAATTACCTGCATTCAGCATGAGAGAGAGGTTTCTGAAAGCAGTCGCAGCCAATCAGGTAAGTTGTCTCCAATGTTGTGTTCTTGCTGTTGTATCCATAATCTGAACGTTCTGTCGTTCTATATGCACAACTCGTGGTTCATTTCCTTAGTCGCCAATATCTCTACTACCTATTAAGGCTGTAAGGGGTAGCCTGCCGTTCTGCCGTTAGACAATCTCAGCCACCCGTTCTACTGTTCTATAATCTAAGCCGTCTCTTAATTAATAATGATGTACATGGATAGCAGTACCACCAAACATTTGAGATAGTTTGAGAAAGCAAAATGGCACTATCTTACTTTATTGGCATATGGTATTCTAGTGAGTTGAAATATTTATTATTTAGATGGTTCTGGTTGGTTAGTTTGTAAAAGAAAAATGACACTATTTTACTTTATTGGTATATGGTATTCTGGCAAGTTGAAATATTTATTATCTAGCTGGTTCTCGTTGGTCTCTTAAAATAATGTAATGCACTTTTACTTGTGACTCGTAAGATATCTAAGCAATTGGCAGATGATTTACTCTATGTTTAATTATTTCTCAGTTGCTTAGGATCCATTGTGGCAGGTATTTTCTGGCTCAAATTTTACAGATTGAAGGTATGAGCTCATAACTGAAGCTTTCACTTAGATGGCATGAACACCTATTTTGTACAATTAAATATAGCTACATCTTATGTGGTCTTTTTACTCTGGAGCACATCAACTTCTCAGCCGATGAAGGAAAATTTACCAGGTTAATCTCGATGTTAATTAAATAAATAAAAATCCTATATAGTTAAGGTGCAACATGATTTTGTTGTGAAAGGAATTAGTATGCTCTTTCCTTGAACCAGAATTAGTCTGTTGTAAACAGTTACTAAAGTTTAATAGGTTCCACGTGATGGCTTCGATACTACTTTATTTATTGTATGTGCTACAGTGATAATGTTACACAGTTGATGCATTATTTCCCTTGTTCAGGTAAGTAACACAAGGGATATTCCATGCTCTACCTATGACCGCTCTTGGGGCTGTTTTGTGTAGTTAATTTCTAACACAAGTTTTAACAGCCAATTCTTTTGGGATCATGTGCAATTTGCTGTTAAAATGAGGTATGACAAACTTGGGCTTAAAAATGATTAGTCAGCACTGATTGCTCTAAAGTAAGACAATGGACCTTTATATGTAAATAACTTCTTCAGTACTCAAAAACTCTAACCAATTATTATTAATGATGTACAATGTGCTCATCCTGATAATGAAGTGCATCTAAGTATTTGAAACGAATCTAGATTCTAGCAATAGCTAAGGTTATACAGATATTGTGCTGAACCTTGATGCTACTATTATGTGTAATAAAATTTTGGGGTCGGAATTGACCAAACTTATGGATTTATTCAACGTTTCAATTCAGTGACAAATGCTACTATTTTCTATATTCAGATACTTGGTACTGATTTCTTGATCAAACTCATTAAACTTAGCATTCCTTATAGTTATCCCCACACGCTGAGGTTGTTGAGGTTGCGCCTGTGTCAGGGCAGAAGACACGCCTACATCGTGGCCGAATATGCGCTGCCATGGACTGACCTCAGCGCAGATCGTGATTGATTTGTGGGTGACCCCTTTTTGATGTCTGGCTGTTGGGCTGTGCAGGTGGGCTGTCACTTGGGATCGAAAAGGATAGGGCATCTACTGTCGCCATGGGGTTTGTCGACGACTCCAAAGGTGATGAGCTATTGTCTTTTACTCATGAGCAAAGGGGCTTTTGCACATTTTTTACTAGCGTGGATCACCTGCTAGGAACTAGGAGGAAGGAATTTTTACAATCGGTTTTATTGAGCAAGTAGTAGAAATTGCAGCTGCAATAATTCAGTGTTGAGGAGAAATTAGTAAGTTGTCAATCAATGGCAAGTTCAGACCTGCGCTCTCTCCCTATCCAGGGCATGCTATCGCTACCAGAGGTGGAGCGAGTGCCCATCCTTGATGCAGGCCTCCCCACCGCGACTGGAAGTAGGAGTACATTGTACCATTAGCAATATATTCAGTCGTGAGGTCAGTTCTCCTGTCTACGACATGCAGACATATAACAAACTTGCTACTCAAATCTCCCTCCCTCCATCTTACATAGCTCTTGAGGTAAAAGTTAAAATCCATCCATACTTGCTTCTTTTTTCTATTGTTTACTGTTAGTCGTGACTTGTTCTCCACCATCTATTAATGAAAAAATGATAGGACACTGGTAAAATTAGTGGAACAATTTGGACCGAGGAAGTGGTCTTACATAGCACAACTGCTGCCAGCAAGAGTGGGGAAGCGATGCAGAGAAAGATGGCACAACCATTTGAGGCCAAACATCAAGGTAAACTTCTTCCTCTATTAGTTCAACTTTTTTTTCATTCTGAGGACATCCTTCGCTTAGACATAGATGACGCTTAACCAATAACCAATACCGTTCCATTGCTTCTCAATCTGTAGTGAAGATAAAGTATGTGTTCTTTTCAATTATACACTACTCCCTCTATTTTTATAAGGTTCATTACAATTTGGAGAAGTCCTTAGAAGTGTACTTTGACCATCTGACAATAATCAGTAATTGTTACAAAAACAATCTGTATTTATAAGATGTTGATGATGTGAATCTAGCGATACAGATTTTACTTACAAAGCATGCCCATATTTTGCAGATAATTGTTGGTCAGGATTTATGAAGTTTGACTTTATTGAATCCTAATGTGACATTCTATATGCAGTGATGTACATTTCTTGCCTTCAATTTGTTTATCCAGTTCTCTGATTTTTTTATCTTAACCCTTTCAGTAATATTTGGAATGGTCATAAGTCAAACTAGACTTCCCTAGCGACAGTGATTCAACAAATAAGAACCAGGCCAGCAGTTATGTAGTGCAGAGATCTACTCCCAGTCCCGGTGAGTTTGATTAGAAATCATGAATGTTGAGTACCTGGCTCAGTTTTTATTAGCAGTGTAGTGAGACCGAGAGCATGAGGCTTCAGTACATGTTTACTAACATCAGATGCATTCGTTGATGTCTTGATTAGTTGTAGCAGGTTAATCTCTATATCTATGTCACAACATCATCAACTTCACTCTTCACTTGATGCGCTCATGTTACCTGTACCGATCTTCTATAGGGAACCAGCTTCCAGTGCCTCTTGTACCGATCATCGGCAAGGGAGTGATAGAGGAGGAGGTTATGGTGAGTTTTGTCGCGACTAATGGTGAGCCCACGACTATGGCCACGTCAAAGCTGGTCTGGTGGAACCTCGTGGAGCAGATGATGATGACGCCGACATCCTGCACCTCTGTTGCGACGCTGCCGACCAGGACACGGGCCCCTCCGTCGCGCGCGCTCTACAAGTCTGGATCCATCATCGTGCTTGGCAAGACTGACTTCCTTAGGCCAGACATGGTACAATTCTTGCCCCGTCTTCTTATCTATACTGCTTATCATTTCTAATCCATCCATCGGCTTAATGTTTCTTGATTTCTCTATATTTTTTTCTCCTTGTCTAGCTTTTGCTTTTGCAGTTAAGATGTCTTAAAATAGAATCCTAGGTTTATCAAACCATGTTGTTTGACTTACTACCTATTGCTAATATTTTGCCATAGATGCATGCATTAGTGTCACTATCCAAATCCCGCTGCTTTCTTATTTAGATGTGTATCTAAATCTCGATCTCGAGGTATTTCGTTTGGAACACGTATTTGTGGCCAAGGGGAGGTTCTCAGAAGTGAATCATATATATTTATTCTTATGTAATGTGTTAGTTACATAGGTTTTCTGGCTTCGAAATATTTTGACTCCTCCCAATAACTTATATGTGTTCCTGTTCTTGTGTTGTTTTAGTTCAGGACGATTTTCAATTCTTTGCCAACGTGACAACACATATGGATACTAACAAAATTTGTTGTTTGAGAGAGAACTATGAAAGTAGATACTAATAGAGAATTCTTTTTTCTTGCCAAAGGCACCTGTGCTGGTTGTCGCCAAAGCCAGGAACACTACTTGAGAACTAATCTAGATATTCAGTTAGTTTAAAGTATTGTTAGTTAGTTCAAAGGATTGGCAAGTTTCTAGGTTCGACTGGCAGTTAGAATTGAGAGAATCCTTGTTTGTTTTATTATTTTTTTGCCCATCACATTCCACAAAGCTCGTATTAGTGTTAGCATTGCACATCTGAATCCTTGTTTGTTTTATTATTTTTTTGCCTATCACATTCCACAAAGCTCGTATTAGTGTTAGCATTGCACCTCTAGATGTGGTAGATCATGAGTATCCTTAGCCACATTTGGTGTGGTTTGTAACACAACATCGAAGATGTGCAGAGAGCAAAGGATATATCATCCATATCACAAAAAATATGTTTGAATTTTGGTTTGTAAAATATTAGGTCATCAGGTTTCTTCAGATCATTTGTCACTCGCCCTTTAAACATTCTTAGACACCAGGAGCTCGATTAGATCATGAGCATGGTAGGCATTTCTATGACATATTAACTTAGAAATTTCAATAACAATTTACCATTAAGTGAATCTATTTGAGGCTCGCTTCAGTCTAAAGCACTCTTAGCTAGATCTTTTCCTTTCCACCGTAGACTGTTTAGAATGAGCTGCTGCTCCACCAATTCTTTTGCAGCCTCCATGCTTGACTCATGATGAAAACCAAGACGTAATATGCCACAAACCTAATAGAGTAAACATGTAATGTGTAGAATAATATCTAAATTAGCAGTTGTAAGAGTCGGTGCAATTAGCAAGTTTGCCCGTTTGGAATTGTGCACACAAACTGAGGTAGATGTTCTATTTGCAGTACCTTACTAGATTGTTTATGGTGCACTTTAGGTATGAGTAAAACAAGAAACCTTAACAGAAAAGGTGCCTACATGGACTTCTTTTGGAATCAAAAGGATTGGGATATATCCATATGAAATACACAAACCATAATCAATTTCGAAGGAACATGGCTTCCTACATAGAAAGATGGATTTTTCAGTGTAAAAAGAAATGCAACTGTTTGTTGTGCCTTTGACTGTGAAACTTATCACATGGATAAACATATACCTTCATTTTCTCTCATTTTAGCTATTTATGCTTCTCCTGGTGTGATTTTAGATACATGTGTATTAACATATATACAAACCAGGTTGTTCACTAGAGAAAATTTCAATCGCTTTCATCTGGTGTTCTTATTATAGGATCCCGTACCCAGATGGACAGCCATAAAGAAAAGGCACATGACATCAAGTCCATGCTCCAATGAGCCTCAACATGCGATGGGTATGACAGTGCCAGGTATTATATTAAGAAGACATTCTCACGCCTCAGCCGCTGGCGCTGCCTCCTCCATCGACGCCTCGACGGCTCTAGTTGTGCAGCGGATCAAGATGGCGCTCAGGATGGTCGAGCGCTGCTGCATCGCCGCGTCGTCCCTATCGGTGCCTCAACTATCGGCGTTGCCTTCTCTGATGGCTCTGGTCGTGCATGCGGCCACCGGTGTTTCACAAGGTTGTTACCATACCTATGCTTGATGTGTATGCAAGCTTGGTCTCGTGCAGATATGTTAGGTGATCAATTTTGTTTTGTAAATGCACTAACAATTTGTTTGGAGGATGAGGAGGAACAAATGGTAATAGTGAATTTTTTTAGCATTCATTTCCTTTCCTTTGACTGAATACTGATATTTCACTATTTTTTAGGATGAACCAGATTGTTGATAAGTTGATAGATTTTGAAGTTGATGGCTTGATGTCGAACCAAGGTAATAATGATTTTTAGTATCATTTTCTTTACTTTGATTAACTACTAAATACTTATATTTTCTTAATTTCTTTGCTCTGTTGTCTGGTGGCCAAGTGGTGTGTGGTGTTGTCTATCAAGTGACCAAGATCAAGTATTTAAGTGTGAAGCTGTTGTGCAAGTGAAGCGTTGCTGGCGCTTGTGCAAGTGTTGCTAGGGCCTTGTTGTCTGGTGCCGCCTTAACCTGTTGGCTCTGTATTAGTCAGGGGTGTTGCCTGTTCCTGTTCGCAAGTGAAGTCATGGGTACTATTGTCATGTTGGCTTGGGCGCTTGGTTGTATGTCTGTATTCTTAATTAGACTATTACTGTGAGGTGTCAACTCAGTTGCAGTTTCTGGAATTTTTGTGAACTAAAGTTGCTTGTTATGATTGCTGCACACGTTCAAGTCATTTCCTCACGTCCATTTCAGTTTTCAGCGATGAGTAGAACTACTCCTTTTGTATCGTATGTATTACAATTGCTGCTTTGTGAACTTAGTTGCTTGTATTACATGATTACGATTGCTGTTAAGCTTTTTGATATATGTACCCGTGGGTATCCGATATCTGACGGGTACGGGCACGGATATAAATTTTTACCCATGGGTACAGCCATGAGCGGGTATGAATGAGTATGGTTGTGGGTGGGTATGAAACATACTCGATTGTAATATAATCTGTTGCTATTCCTACTGTCAACCTGCATGGATTTGTGACTTCTCCCTTGATTTTGAACAGGCCAAGAACATCAAATTCACATTGGAGCAACATATGTTCTTTACAATATTAGTTTGGTAATTTGAGGTGGCAGACGATATTACTCCAATCAAGATTGAGAACTTCGATTGATCTCTGGGAGAGTGGTGTCCGGTTCGAGGTTTTGTACACTTAACCCGATTATATGTTCAGTACATTAGCCATTGTAGTGTCTTTTTGGAATATAACTTCATTTTATTTTAGAGGATTGATCGAAAACTCATTTTGCCATGTAACTATATTGTTATGTCATATGGAAAACAACACAACGACCTAGATTTTACATAGCATAATGATGTTTGTCGTTTCGTATCTATATTTTATATTAATTTAACTTCCGTAGCAACATACAAGCACATACCTGTTATAATAATATTTGTCGTCCGTATATATGTATTATACTATTTTTTCACTTCCGTGGCAACGCACGGGCACTGAACTAGTCTAATAATGAAGTGAAAACAACTATTTTAGTTCATAGATCCAAACAACTCATAAGATTTGTCCAAACCAAGAAACTCCAAACAAGTACTAACACATATAATAAAAAAAGTTATTAAAGATTTGACCTCGAGTAAACACAGCCCTCGATGGCTAGATGTTTGGATGCAAAGACGTGCATGTACCATGTAGTGAATCACGTACAAAACGCGTATACTCATAGATGCATCATGCATGAATGGATGCCGCAGTTTTTGGGCGCTCCGATGTGGGCTGGAATGGGCCACCCAAAATGGTCTGTCACGTGACTTTGGTTGGGCTACCGTTGGATCCGCAACGACGAGCCGTGGTGAGTGGTGACTGCGCAGCGACGTCCATGGGAGCTAGCGACCCCTGGTGGTGTGTTCTGCATGCTGTCGGCATGGCCGCCGCCCTCCTACAGCGCTAGCGCCTCGCCGCCAAGGCGCCAACCCCTTTATCTCCGCCCATGGCCTGCGCTACCGCAAGCTCGAGGTCATCCTCACTACGATAACGCCTCCACACACACTCTCTCTCTCTCTCTTTCAGTCTCTCTCCCCGTTTATTAATACTACGGTGGGGGTGTTAGCCAAACGGTCGTTGATTTCAGTTATCGCGAGGTTTTTCTAATCTAGTTTCAACTGTGCTGTCCTGGGATGGTCGCAACTCACTACAAAAGGGGAAAAATCAGAGTTTGTTTTTGAGCCGTTTCGTAATGATGCACGGGTAGGTTGTGCAACTCATGAGCTAGAAATATTTTCCGACCAGCTTTATTGACGGTAGAAAACTTGATTCAAATGGCTCTTTATGTCTCTCCAAGGCCAAATATCAGTTAACATATCATCAGTTGCTGTTCTTGGTATAAGAACATAGACGGGTTAGACGGGATTGGAGCCTATCAAGACAAAGGATAAGAAATTTTACGAGAGATCTGGACACTAGCTTTATCAAACTCCTCAACGAATTAAAGGCTACCTGAATCTGGCCTCGGCAAAAATTAAACAACCTTACTCCATGATAGGAGTGGTCACATCAAGTGGCATTTACATGATAGAAGAATTGGTTGATGATAGTTACTAGGATCGGAGTAGACTTTGTCCAACTGATTTGAGATAGGAAGCATTGAGAGATCACAGTTATAGTGAAAAAAAAATTCTCAGATATCGCTTTCAAGGGAAAAAAAAAACACCGAGCACACTTCAAAATTCGCTTTGGCAAGCATCTCGGATGGTAACTCGTGAGAAGACTTAACACCGGTCAAGCTCCACTAGTTTTGAGCATGCATGGCGGTGGTCTCTCCAGCCTCCCCGTGATATAAATTCTCCAGTCTCCACTCTCCACTCGTTGTTTCCATGCATCGAAGAAAAAACAGGAGGAGAATACGTCTGATTTGGCAAGTCTTGTTGGCCGCAGCGACGACCGTAACATCAGATGCTACTGTTGCCCTGAAAGTCCAAGTCCAGGCCGTCCTTCTCCTTCCACTAGCTAGCAGAATGCTAGCTTGCCCCACGCAACTGCAAGTGAGATTTTTTTTATTGTTTTTTGTTTTCTTCTGGCGCGCGCTAGCTGTTACAGCATATAAATTAATTAAACTAGTATATGTAGACACACACAGCACACAGGAAAGCACACCATCTTCTGTCTACATAAACAAGCTACCTGCAGCGCGATGTGCTCCACTGCAGTGCTGCTAGTTCGCACAGGCGTTGTGCTTGTGTGTTTGGCCGCCTTGGCGCGAGCGCCGAGCAAGGTCCATGCTGCCGCCGGCACCGGGGATGGGCTCCTTGCTATCCCTACCAACGCCTCCCTGTCGCACTGCCCCTCTTGGTGCGGGGATGTCCAAATCTCCTACCCGTTCGGGATAGGGCCGGGCTGCTTCCGTCAAGGCTTCGAGCTCACCTGCGATCACACAGCTCCTTCTCCCAGGCTCTTCTTCGTGTCGGGGAACAGCTCGATCCAGGTGACTTCTGTACATATCGGCATCAGTAGGGTTCGGGTTTCAGCTGTTGGGTTCAACGTCACCATGAGCGCAGGCGTGGACACCTACACCCAGTCCTGGAAGGCCCCTCCAGGTGTCATTTCTTATGGAAGTAATTATCTGTTCACTGTTGGATGTGGTGTCTACGTCTACGTGTTCGGTGATAATATGACAGATATCATTGGTTATTGCACGAGTATTTGCACAGATAACAGAGAGATCATGGAGAGGGCAAACACGCCTTATAGTGCCTGTACAGGGTTAGGCTGCTGCATGATTCCAATACGTGGCGGCCAAGGCATCACTCTCAAACTAGGTCGCCTCAATAGTACCATTCCACACTTCGGTGAAGCGCTCTCCCGTGTCAAGATTATCGTTTCACAATACTATGAATTCGTTGCTGATGATGTTTACACAAGTTGGGTGAATACAAGCAACGTTGATGACATGCTATTTTACATTGCAATCATGGACCAACCGAGCTGCGCGAGTGCCCAGTCCCAAGAGAACAAGAATACCTACGCATGCAGTAGTGAAAGCATCTGCGACGACGATCTACCACCAGTAGTATCTCAAGGAGGCTACAATTGCTTCTGCCCTGGTCGTCAAATAGAGGGCGTCAACCCCTATATTGAAGATGGCTGCATAGGTTGGTGCCTCTCTGCTGCTTCCTTTTTGCTCGTTTTTCCATGCTTTGGATCAATCCTAACTCCTCGCTTTGTCTACCATATATGAAGCATATTATAACCCAGAGGCACCGAGTATTAGGAACTGTATGAGATTATGTGGAAACATAAGCGTTCCATTTCCTTTTGGGATTGAAGAAGGCTGCTACGCAAATGATAACCTACGACTCAACTGCACAAGCAACGGCACTCTTATTCTTGATCGAGGGTACGCACAATATCATGTGACCAATTTGTCACTTGATGATGGGCTTTTGATGGTTACAAACATGCTGAATGCCACAAGCTTCAACAATATGGAGAGGGTAGTCATCACTAACTATGACGGTTACTATCACAACAACTTCCAACCAACTTACATGGCGGTTGTGGATGGTAATTATGATTTCTCTCAGGAGGATACAACAATAAAATGGGTTATAGCAAACATAACTTGTCAGAAAGCAATGCAAAATAATGCTACATATGCGTGCGTAAGTGACAACAGTATATGCAAAGATGTCATGCAAGGGAATATACGTGACGGGTACCGCTGCAAGTGTTCTGATGGCTTCCAAGGAAACCCATACCTTCAAAATAATTGTACAGGTTATATTGCTCTCTCTTTATGTAAACTTATTTCCGCTAGGTTTCTTGTTTCTCTAACAATAATCTATCTGGTGAGGGTATTAATAAACATGATGCTAAAATTTGATTTTAGCCATACTATATGATTCGCATTATATTCTCTATCCTGATCAAGATACATGCATGTCTATATATATATGTTGATGCATGCATATTTAGAGCACACACAGGCACGCACGGACACCAATAGCAGTAGGAATGGGTATTTATAAGAGTATTAGGAGTTATAGTATCTTTTCCATAAAACATATTTAGATAATGTATATACAGATTTAAGGGATTGTTTTAGTTTGTTCTATGTAATAACACATATAGGTAATAAGATGCATATTTGTGGAGGGCTAATTTATGATATCTTAGAAAATGGTAGAGGTGATAAAATAGTAATAAAATTAAGGATTTACTTTTATACTATATTTTGGGTAAAAGCGAGTAGCTTAGATATAGATTTGTAGGGTTGTTGACTATTTACTAATTACAGTCCCGTTTGGTTTGATGGACTAAAGATTAGTTCATCTATTTTAGTCTCATTTAGTCACTAAATTGCCAAACGGTGGGACTAAAACAGGGACCAAACTGTTTTAGTCTCTAGACCCTCAAGAGGTGACTAAAAGAGACTAAATCATATAAATTCCACTATTTGCCCTCTTTTATTTCAGATGCACTAATGGCGGGAGAATGTTGAGTATTTTAGTCTTCTTATGATTTATTTAATGTGTTTTCAATAGTTTTAGTCCTTAGAACCAAACAAGGTAGGGACTAAACTTTAGTCTCCTGACTAAACTTTAGTCCGTAGACTAAAGGAACCAAACGGGGCCTACATAATAAAGGAGGACTTATTTTGTTTACAAATAGAATTAATGGATCCAATAACTATTGTTGTCGATAAATAGAGGGTCAGACAACTACTGGTATCACCAATGGTTCTACATGATCACATATTGTATTACTTTTTTCGAAACGACAATAAATGCATGCATGCTTTACTTGTTGCCCCACCAACCCTTACAACCATCTTATTGCTACAGATATTGATGAGTGCCTTATTCCAAATAAATGCAATGGAATATGCCACAATTTTGATGGAGGCTTCAATTGTACAAGTTGCCCTCACGGGAAAGAGTATGATCCAAAAAATCATAAATGTGTCATGTCAGCTAAGCAGCGTATTCTAATTTTTGGTGAGTCATGTCTTTATGCAACAAATTAAAAGACATGAAATATTCATGGTCTCATTTAATGGATGTAGGGATTGTAATTGGGCTTGTTTGTGGTCTTGGATCCATAAGTTTTGCACTTGGTGCAATTGTACTCACCGGTAAGTGGAAAAAAGGTATCCAAAGGAGAATTCGAAGAGAGTACTTCAAGAAAAATCAAGGTCTACTCTTGGAGCAACTAATATCAAATGAAAATGCCACAAACAAAACAAAGATATTCACTTTGGATGAACTAGAGGAAGCAACCAACAAGTTTGATGCTACTCGTGTTCTAGGTCATGGTGGGCATGGCACTGTTTACAAAGGGATTTTGTGTGATCAGCGTGTCGTGGCTATAAAAAAATCTAAAATAGTGGAGCAAATAGAGATAGATCAGTTCATCAATGAGGTTGCTATTTTATCTCAAATCATTCACCGCAATGTGGTGAAACTTTTTGGTTGTTGCCTAGAAGATGAGGTACCCTTGCTAGTCTATGAGTTCATATCGAATGGCACTTTGTATGACATTCTTCATGAAAATATTGCAACAAAATGCTTGTTGTCATGGGATGATCGAATTAGGATTGCAACGGAAGCATCAGGAGCACTTGCTTATTTACACTCAGCTGCTGCAATACCAATTTTCCATAGAGATGTGAAGTCTTCTAATATACTCTTGGACGACAACTTCACTGTAAAGGTTTCAGATTTTGGTGCTTCAAGATCTCTATCCCTTGATGAAACACATGTGGTGACAATTGTCCAAGGAACATTCGGTTATTTAGATCCAGAGTATTATCATACTGGTTCTCTAACTGAGAAGAGTGATGTGTATAGTTTTGGAGTGATACTTGTGGAACTTTTGACAAGAAAGAAACCAATTTTTATCAATGAATCGGGTGCCAAACAAAACTTATCTCATTACTTCATTGAAGGACTACAGGAAGGGACTCTCATGGAAATAATAGATTCTCAAGTTGTGGAAGAGGCAGACCAAGAAGAGATTAATGAAATCTCCTCACTTATAGAAGCGTGCTTAAGATCCAAAGGAGGACATAGACCAAGCATGAAAGAAGTAGATATGAGATTGCAATGTCTAAGAACAAAGAGGCTACGGAATAAAACACATCTTTTGATTGAAAAGGGTGGAGAAATGGAACCTTTGTTATGCGCAGAAGCTCAGCACCCACATGAACGTATCAATCCAATTTATAATGAGGAACGTTTAACAATTCCAATGATGTCTGGGTGTTACAGTTTGGAGCAAGAACTTGCGGCAGCATCTAGTATGATTCGCTAACTTGGTATTTGCTTGGATGTTGGACACATCTATAGTAACCATCTATTTTTAGAGAGGAACTATATGGTATATTTTGTTCCTTTCGCATAAGACTATGGTATATATGGTGTGTATATGTATATAATATATATGACATTGCTATGTTTACATATAATGTAATTTCCGTATTTCAAACTGTAATGCGTTTTAGTTTTGTTTTGATTACAAATTTGGTACTCTAATTGTAATAGTTTCTAAAACCAATCATAATATATAGTTATAATACACTTGAGATTTGGAATTTGTATTAGTATTGAAATAAACTTGAGATTTGGACAATGTAATAGCATTGAAAAGTAGAATTTTTATATTTTTATCACTTAAAAAATCAAAAGAAATTCTATATTAGGTAAATATGAATATTACAAGCATGGGATTACACTAATTCATGCTCTTTTTTAAGAACTCGATGCTGATTCTTTGTTTTGGTGACATGTATTCATTCGCTATGGTCCAAGCACACATCTGGAGTTCATTCTGTCCTTCAAGGAAAGTTTTGGCGTAAACACAATGGCAAAAGAGAAACTTCATTATTAACGACCTACATTATTAACATTAGTATCATCGTAGAACCTCAGGAACAAGTTTATGTCGCCACCGAGGTGTAAAACCTGTTATTTTATTTTAATGGCTCGTTGAAGAGATGCCCTTTAATCTTATTTTTTTCTTTCTAAATTTAACTTTTAAAATGGCTTCGCTTAGTTTTTTTTGTTATGTAGATGTAGTTTATGTATCGTTTCCATTGCTCGGAATATACGTACCTGACAATTAATGTAGAAAATTAGTTTGCGATGATCGTATCACTTTTTGAACCACGTCAGTTCTATTTATTGTCACGCCGCCAGTTTACTACTGGCCGTCAACTAACAACCGACCTGGCACACGTTTTCTCCGTAGAATAGACCCAGTAATGGTACGATGAAACGACAGCTGAACGGGCCACTTCGCGTAGTTCCGAAGCACCCGCCACACAACTCGCGCCCACGGCATCTGACCGGCGTCAAAACCCACCGGCCCACAGCACAACCTGTCTGCAGAAACCGTCGGCCCAGGCGCCCTTTCCAGGTACGTCCAGTCGCGACTCTATAAAAAAAGGCAGAGCAGAGAGCCCAGAGCAAACTCACACACCAACACATCCAAGGAACACGAACAGCGAGAGGAATCCGACGATGAGCGTGGAGATCATGGACGGGAGAACGGTGCGGAGCTTCGTGGAGGACGAGCGCGCCTTCAACTCCTCGGTGGACGGCCGCTTCGCCGCGCTGGACGCCGACCACGACGGCCTGCTCACCTACGCCGAGATGGCCGGGGAGCTCATGAGCCTGCGGGTGCTGGAGAGGCACTTCGGCGTGGACGAGGCCGCGGTGGCGCCGGAGGACCTCGGGGCGCTGTACCGCGGCCTGTTTGCGCGGTTCGACAGGGACGGCAGCGGCATGGTGGACCGGCACGAGTTCCGCGCGGAGATGAAGGAGGTGATGCTCGCCGTGGCCAACGGCCTCGGCTTCCTCCCCGTGCAGATGGTCCTAGACGAAGGCAGCTTCCTCAAGGTCGCCGTCGACAGGGAGCTTGCCAAAGCTGCCTGATGTTCTTCAGCGCAACAGCCAGTACTTCGCTTGAAGTTTTTCGGTTTTGTTACTGAATTTTTCGCCGTTTTTACATTGAGTTACAGTATATGTACTTCGTTTTTCGAAACAGTTTTATTCTATGATCGCGCAAAGACTTGACTTGATACCAGCAATACATACTGGTGATTTGTGACTTGTGAGAGTGTTTTTTTTCTGTTTGTGAGAATGGCATGTCTTATGATCTGATTTCAGAAACAAAAAGACTACTACTGTAAAGCAGAGTTGATCGGTAAGTAATACGGTCCCAATATAGTTAAATCTGGGCAGGGCTATACATGTAGATTAATTTGAAGTTTAATCAAACCTGTAATTCATAAAACTATACTACTATGTAGCAACAGCTGGGTGTGAAATTTAACTTTACATTCTGAGAGAGTACTATGTAGCAACGCTTTGTTCGTTCGTCTGCCCACTCGTTGTCGCTGGCCTTGTTTGCGATATCCTCCCCTTACATTGTTCTCAGATCCTAGATGGGATGAGCGGCGTGGAGTTTGACAGGTACGCCGCCGCGGCTGCCACGCCGCTACCTAGTTTCACTGGGTACCCCACATCCTTGAGCACCATCTCCACACCGCTCAGACATCCCAGAAGTTGCAGCTGACAAAGAAGAAGAAAAAAAAATAATGTTTGGGAGCATCAAGATATAGTACGTTGCACTGATTAATTAATTAAACGAATTGCCAAACTCTGCAGTGCGCTACCTCGTTGAGGTTGCCGAGATGGCCGATCCTGAAGACCTTCCCGGCGACCTTGTTGAGGCCGAGGCCGAGACTGAGGTTGTACCGCTTCCACGCGTGCCTGACGACCTCGGCGCTGTCGATGTTGGGCGGCACGACGGCGGCGGTGACGGTGTCGCTGAACCACTCCTCCTTCTGGCAGCAGTTGCTGAGCCCCCACGCCTCGACGGCGAGCCTGGTGGCTGTCCCAAGGCGGTTGTGCCTCCTCACGACGTTGTCCAGCCCTTCCTCGAAGATGAGGTCGAGCGCGGTGCGGAGGCCGTAGAGGAGCTGGATGGAGGGCGTGTAGGGCCAGTACGTGCCCATGTCGTAGAACCTGAGGTAGTCCTTCCAGTCGAAGAAGACGCGCACGGACCTGGCCGTCTTGCTGGCCTCCAGCGCCCTGGGGCTGGCGCACACGATGCCCATCCCCGTCGGCATCGACAGCGCCTTCTGCGAGCCCGTGAGCGCCACGTCCACGCCCCACTCGTCCATGCGGAAGTCCAGCGCGCAGATGGACGACACGCCGTCCACCAGCAGCAGCGCCGGGTGCGCGTGCTTGTCCAGCAGCGCGCGCACGGCGGCCAGGTCGTTGGTGACGCCCGTGGCCGTCTCGTTGTGCACGATGGCCACGGCCTTGATGGCGTGCCGCGGCGCGTCCTCGCGGAGCCTGCGCTCCAGCGCGGCCAGGTCGGCGCCCTGGCCCCACTCGCTCTCCACCGCGTCCACGTCGAAGCCCAGGCGCCGCTGCTGGTCGATCCACAGCAGGCTGAACTGCCCGATGAGGAAGGACACGACCCTGTCGCCCGGGGACAGCGTGTTGGTCAGCGCGCTCTCCCACGCGCCCGTCCCCGTCGTCGGGATCATGAAGGGCGTGCCCGTCGTGGTCTTGAAGATCTTCTTAACGTCCTCCAGCAGGACCTTGGTCAGCGCCGGCACCGCCGGCGAGCGGTAGTCCTCGTTCTGCCGGTTCATGGCGCGGATCACGGGGTCCGGGATGTTCACGGGGCCCGGCACGAACAGGTGGGTCCGCCCGGGGCCATACACGTAGTCCGCCATCGTAGCTGATTAGCTTATTGCTGCTGGTACTAGCAGCAGTGCACGCAGGGAGAGGAGGGAGTGTCAGCGTAGTGCACTGAACTTGGCAACCAAACCTCTAGACTGATCCTTACTTACGCCTTGAGCCCACATGCCAAGCAAACACTTTGCTACATACTACATCATCGTCGATCACAAATCCAAAAAGAAGACAAGATTGCACTGGACCGGAGACAGGCGTACCTGTGGTAGCTAGCTGCTGCCGGCTGCTCCCCTGTGCGGACCGGAGGGAGGAGGGACTGGAGAGGAGGGCGAGCCGCTCACGCGTTTGTGAAACATCAAATACGGGAGGCTGGCGCCTGGCGGGGGCGATAGGATAGGCATAGGATGACGACGGCTATATAGGATAGGATAGGAGCCATGGCGTCCAAACTCCAAAGGGCGATCCTTTCGCGGGCCCAGCCGTCGTCCGGCGTGGCAGATAAGCCGTCCGGCCTGTCCTGGAGTGGCTGGCTGGCTTTGCAGCGCTCCTCCAGCTTGTGTGGACGACGGCGCTGCTGCACTGCACATCCAAACAACACTGACTGACGCCTACAGGTGCACAGAGATACTATCGACAGAGCTCAGTGTCCTTCAATTCAGATCGATCCTGTTTTTAGTGGCGGTTCTCGCATGAAGAAAGATTCAGTTCAGACTCGTCGGATGTGTGTCATCTCCAGAATGGGAGGAATGCAGCCGGCGACGCCGGATAAAGTGACAGAGCAGCAGCAACTCGGCTCCAGTCCAGTGGGTGCCAATCTGCAGGCCTGGGGCGCCGACGCGGCCACGTCACGCCCCCGCCCGGGGAAGATGTGTGTTATCCCTTCCGCTTGGCTCTCCGCTGTCCGTGGAACTACAGGACGATTTTTTCTTCTTCTGCGTCTCCTTCTATGTTGGTGTGACGACACACTAATTATTCGACGGGTCTGTTACTGCTCGCTCTGGGCCGCGATCGACGGCAAGGTTGGCGCTGACATCTGTGAGAACTGAGAAGAGTATAGGACGAGCAAGGTTCACCAAACCGGTTACTTAACAAAAAAAAAATGGTCAGGGTCCATATCTGATTAATCGCGATAAATTAGGAGAAACCGCTATTCAAATCCAAACCATCTTTCGAATTAAAACGGCTCGACATCGATTAATCGACTGATAAGACCTGATAAACCGGCAGCACAGGTGCAGAAACCAAACCAATTGTTTTTTTTTTTGCAAATAACGCACATTGAGGTCCCAAATTTTGAACAAAAGATAGTACAAATTTTATCACAAGTCAAATAGCAACATTTAACAGTTCAAATGCATGGAAAACCATATGCATAGTGTGTACGAAGGTTCAAAGCACCCGAAGATGTAGTCAGTAGTGATTCATGACATGAACATTAAAAACCGTTCTAAGTGTTCCCTTTCTGTCTTGGTCAACGAAATGAAGAAAACCAAATAATGACTCTATTACATCAACCACATACTTCATTTGGTCCCACCATGACAAGCTCGTAAGGGTTTCATATGTGTACTTTTCATCTGGCATGCTGCTAAACTTGCTTTGTAAGAATCCCCGAGAACCCATCCATTCCATGAAGTTTTCCTTCTGGTGAAGAAAACTCTCTAAGAATGCGTAATTTGTTCCAAATCTGGTGGCATTCCACCGAACCAACTCCCCATTGATTGCCTCCTTCATCATGGAATGTAACTTGTTATGATTGTGTTTTCAAATTTATGGTATGAGTAGAGGTGGTAATGGACCACAATTCAAATATTTCTTCACAATTTGTTTGAGCATTTAACTTATTTTAGTTAAAAATGAATAGAAATAGAGCCCGGTCCTAATCCGATCTAATCCATAAATGAGTAAAATTTAGAGCCCATTACCACCCCCGCATATGAGCCACACATGACTGCCACACAATAGAAGGATGCTACGTGACTACCATACGACATGTCTTTTTGTAGTTCGCTCCATTATCAGTGACAATCTGAACCACATGCTTTGGACCTATTTCTGTCACCACATCTATGATTTTCTATATTTATCGTCCAGTGTCTCTTGCAATATTTGCACCTAAATCATGGATATACGTTGTCCGATTTAAACTGATTCGATCTGACATTCTTGAAAATAGCAATAACATGATGTATTATTACATGTTAGCATATATTGCATGTAGCAATGATAATTTGAAAATATTTCTAGTGAAAAGGAGAAAAAAAACCCAAACCCTAGCTCCTACATGGATGCCAGCTAATAAGTCCTACACATTGATTTATCGGCTCTGGGAGCGGCTAATCAGCAATCCTAGCCGATGTATCAGCTTTTTATTTTTATATTTTTCTGAAACTTCCATGATTTTTAGTTTGAAATATGTTGCATATTTTTAATTTTGATTTCAATAATTCATAGTATTTATACAAAAAGTGGCATCAAATGTTTTAAAAATTTACAAAACAAATCCAAATTCAAAAATCCAAAACCAGTGTATTGAGTTTTGAAAGTCGCCTAGAGGGGGTGAATAGGCGGAATCTAAAATTTACTAGAAAAGGAAGCGCCCTATCGGGCGCTAGACAGCTCACGCAAGTAGGGGAACAAATTAAACTATATATCATAGTGTATAAGACAAACATTTTGATGCGGACACAAAATCAGAAAGTCCAGAAGTACCTTAAGATTAGTACTAACAACAATCATTTGTTTGGGAACAGCCCGTGGCCTGAACAAATTATCGTTACAAATAATCACATAGATCCATTCATGATAATGAGCTTGCTTCAAAATGCACACTTACAATCTCAGTTGTCAGCCTTTCGCACATTCTGCCACTTCTAGATCTGAAAATCGACAATATTTGGGTATGTTGGTTTAAAATGAATAGAAGTTCGTAGGGAACAAACGACTGTAAAGATAAATAGCTGACCGGGTGTACCATGCACAAATAGAGGGCCAAAAAACTACCACCTATTTCAATATGTACGAAGATTCGTACCCTTTATTCAGATACAAATTCACCAAATACTAATAACAATGTCGCACAAGGTGTAAACTGAGTACCTAATAATAAAAAGGAGTACTGAAATAAAAATGCAGTGGCACTGGAAAAGATATGTTGCAAGGATATCAACGGGTATCCAGTAAAGGTATCAGCAAATGCAGCAACACAAGATGAGAACACGTGCAGTTTATTTGGACTCAAGAACAAGTGTAGTTTATTTGGACATTCAGTTATTCAATTCAATGCAAATAGAAGTCATGCCGATTGGAGAACAAGTGTAGTTTATTTGGACTCAAGAATTTGTGCCATAATGAAAGCATATCACGTCTAAATTACTCGATTGCCTACCAATCGTCTCTCTGTAAAGGTGTATTAGTTCTTGAAGCAAATGGTTAAATTTATGGTTCTTCTATGTGTTCAATTAAAATAATAATAGCAATAAGTCATGCTTAGTGCATAAGAACCATCCAAATAGCATCAGGCCATTACATTATTAGCTTCAGGAAATTATCTTACCATAAATGACAGTTCTACTATGTTCACACCTCATCTTGTGCATGAAATGGACACTACTGTTGGCTGTTAATATACAATAACCCTGAAATAAATCCACAAGACAGAATACTCAGTTCTAAAGAAGTAGAAAAAATTATTGACCATAGTACATATTTGGAAATAACAGTGTCAGATCTTCATGGTTAATTGCAAAATGTGGCCTATCAAGTTTATGTGTAAAGATCTCAGTGAATGTTCAACCCACAAAAACAAGGCACAAGATTATAACTGATGAACAACAATGTTCCTATCATCACATCGGTGTTTACTGTATACATTCACGAAAATTATTGACTGCGCAGTCCTAGTGTCACACCCGGCTTTAAGGGACAAAGCTAGGTGCATCTCATACATGCGCCAAAGAAGACAACATATATAATAACAGAGTGTATAGAGATAAATGTCACAATAATCAGAGTATTTATTACATAGCGGAAGACTTACAAAATAAAAGATAAATATAACACGAACTAAGGATCGTCCTTGGCGCATAAGTCAACTGGGAGACGACGCCCTAGACATCTCACGAACACAGCGCAACATCCACCATGTGCCTCCTCCAGTGGTACCTGCTCTTGACCTGTGGGGGGTGTGAGACAGCAAGGGTGAGCTCACACATGTTCATCGCTCAACAAGTTGTGGAGAATAATGTGACATGAACTCACCAAAGGTGGGGAGTTCATGAAGTGTAAGTCTTGTCAACAATAGGGGTTAAAGCTGAGCATTGCTTTTAAGTAGTTGGTCAAAATTTTATTAGCAGTTACTACATGTAAGTAAATACCAAACCTTAAATAAAATAATAGAACAAAATTAATAATAATCCCATGCAAATGCAAATGACAAATTGAGTTTAGGTTCCATAATTTAATCATCGGAGAGTCCTGAGCCGCTCATGACCGTGAGCTCAGCTAGTATACCAGTTTTACACTCTGCAGAGGTTGTACCCTTTACCCACAAGTCGTGTTTCCCATGTCGCCAGGGTTAGCTAGGCCCTTAGACACTACCAAGGTGAATGGCTAGGGATCCACTACGAGGCCTTTACAAAGTTCCACTAGCTTCCGAAAACCCGCTACAGTTTATGGGAAGAGCACTTGCAAGAATCCCCCGTCTGACCGCCATCACAGCAAATCAACCCGAGAACCTCCTTGCATGCAACTCCCCTACTACCCTTGCCCCTTTCGGGTAAGGTAGTCTTCCACTAGCTTTCCTAATTAGTCAGCCAAGGGGTCCCATTCCTCCCTTGTGGTGGCACGTGTTTCTCAAGTTAAGCTCCATGTTCCAATTAACAATAATATAATGATCTTGACATGAACATAAATAAAATAACATAATAATTGGAACATGGATATAATAAATGATTATCCCAAAACCATATAAAGCAATAGCAAACTACCCAAGTGATTCAGGGGTAAACAAGGTAATGAGATAAACAATCTAGGGTGACCTATCGGGTCCCATCAAAATTAAACCTATGCATGGTAAATGATTATAAAGAACATTATTGGGTAACAAAAGTGAATCAAGGGCACAACTTGCCTGGCACTTGAGATTCCAGGTACCAACTTGCGTTCATATGACACGTGTCCTCGCGCTAGTCGTAGCAATACAAACAGACATGATATAGATAAAATTAACATTACACCAAACATAAGAATAAAACTGTGTAATAATAATCTACACGTTGCTACGAGACTAACACAACTTGAACGGATCAAAACGGAATTAAAATGAAGAAGTTATGAATTTATTAAGTTTTAAGTGTTGGATAAAAGATTACTTAGGATATTAATTTTAATGTGATATTCATGTCAAAACAGAGGTACTATGTGATGAACAATAATATTATAGAATTATAGAAATTGGAATGATCTCATTTGGACTTAATATGAATTTTCTATGGATTTAACAAAATTCTGGAATTGTTTTTATATTAAAAATTCAATTTCTAATTCAATTTCTCTGTTTTTCTTATTAACTGGACTGTGCCTCAAATACAGGAAACTGCAGGGTCTCTGGAGCAAAATTCCCTAAGACACAGAGCGCCCCCCTGCGCGGACAGCGGGTTAATTCATGGAGACCACAGTGGTTCAATTGCAAGATCACCCGGCCGAAGGGTTATGATCTAACATGGGTCGTTTGATCTTAAATGGATGGCTCAGATTAGACCAGGACTCCACTGAACGGGTACGCAGTAGTCACCGTTGGATAAAGATCCAACGGCGTGGGTTTTATTTAGGCATGATCCGATCCAACCCATCAGATCAAAATTCAACGGTCTTGATCTAGATCGCGCGAGGGGGTATTGTCTTCTAATCTGAGCCGTTACCTACAAAATCGACGGCCAACCTACCCCAGCCGAAGCGGTATTCAGGACCGATTCCGGCCATCAGTTACAAGCTCAACAGCAGGGGATCAAACCGCGAATATTTTGTTTGGATCTAATCTCACTCGCCCTTTCCGAATCCAACGGTCCCTGGATCGTCTTCAATCCCACGACACCCTCTCTCCTCCACTCCAATCGGTCTACACCAGGGCGGCGCCATTTGCAGCACATAGCCCAAAGGTGTAATGGTTTCTACCCACTAAGCCTCTCTAGATCCGCTCTGCGAGGGTCAAAACAAACCGAGGTCATGAGCTTACCAGCAAGGGGGATGTTGACGGGTCCGTTCCTGCGGCGCGGCGTCAATCACCGGCACTGGTGCGTGCGCTAGGAAGCACTGGGTGGTGACCTCGCCCGGCAATGTCTGCCTGATGGCACACACCACGGGCACCCCAGCCACGGGCTATCCTCTCCACCTCGCTCGGCTCCGAAGTGGTGACTCCCGGCGCACTCTCTCTGCGCGATCATGGTGGCGACCGGAGCACGCTTCTTCCTCTCTCCCCAGCGTCGAGCGCCAATGGCGATTAGGGTAATTCTTCTCGAGGTAGCAGGACTAACAGAGGCGGCGACAAGGCGATACTTAAATCGCTGGGCGAGGTGGCAGTCCGCGCGCGGCGCTCAGTTCGTTGTAACGGGCTCCGATCCGTGCGCGCAGTTTGACGGCTTCGGTGGACTCGTGAGCAGATAAACAGTAGCCAATGGCCCACCAGTCAGCGAGGCCAGGCATCCATCAGGCGCACGCGCGGCATCCGACGATTGGTCCCACTTGCCAACGACACAGCACAAGCGCGAATGGACTGGTCGTGTGAGGCTGAGATGTGGGCCCAACGGTGCAGTGGCAGAGAAGCGCGCCCAAGGTGGGAGAGTGACCGTGCAACGTGGAGTGTGGAACTGGGTCGAGACAGGTAAGAATGGGCCCAGATGCTGGTTCCCCTTTGCTTTTATCTTTTCTGTTTTTCTTTTCTCATTTTTTTTTGATTTCAAATTTTGAATTTAAATTTGGTTGTGACTTGTACATATATCAATGTACAAATTAAAATCTTATGATAAAAATAATATATTTATATATATGTCTTTATATTTTTATTTTATATTTTTATTTTCACTTATTATATTTTTTTGTTTAGTACTCTTCCTTCTTTTTCTCCAATTCTTAATTTTCCAAATTAAATAATTGTCCATTTCACCATTTGCACATTTCTATTATCACTATCTTTAGAAGTGAATACACAAATATATAAACTCCAGCATGATACACAAGTTGTTCTTGTTTCATTTGTTAATTAGTCACTTTTACGTGTGGTTATTCACATGTGATACTAAATGGAGACAAAGTACATGAGAGCGTTATCCCCCCTCTCTATAGTTTACAACTTTGGGTATTACAAATCCTACCCCCTTAATAAGAATCTCGTCCCCGAGATTTAGGAGGAACGAGGGAAAAGGTGGGGAAAATCTATGCGAAGCTCTTCTTCTCTTTCCCATGTTGTTTCATCTTCGCCATGGTAACTCTATTGCACTCTGCACATCTTTATAACTTTATTTCTTGTAACTCGAGTCAAGATGTCAAGAATCTTGATAGGATACTCCGTGTAAGTCAAATCTCCCTGAACACCGAGCTCTTCCATTGGTAACTGTTCCTCAGGGACACAAAGACACTTCTTAAGTTGAGACACATGAAATACATTATGCACATCAGATAGATTATCAGGTAGCTCGAGTTGATAGGCCATCTCTCCAACTTGCCTAAAAAAACTCAGAATAGTCCAATGAAGCGAGGGGACAATTTGCCCTTAACATTGAATCTCCTCATTCCACGAAGTGGTGACACCTTGAGGTACACATAACCTCCATCCTCAAATTACAGTGGTCTCCCTCTATTATCAGCATAGCTCTTTTGCCTAGTCTGAGCTACCCTCAAATTCTCCCTGATTATACAGACTTGTTCTTCTACCTCGAATAAGTTTAGGTCCAAAGATATGTTTTTCTCTAGTCTGGTCCAAAATAGAGGAGTCCTGCATTTCCTGCCATACAGAGCCTCGAACGATGCCATCTTCAGACTGGCCTGGTAACTATTATTATATGAGAACTCAGCACAAGGTAGACTCTTGTCCCAACTACTACCATGCTGAAGGGCACAAGCTCTCAACATATCTTCCAATACTTGATTAGTCCTTTCAGTCTGTCCATCAGTCTGAGAATGGTAGGCCGAACTAGAATTCAACTTTGTATCCACATTCTCTTGAAAACTTTTCCAAAATCTAGAGGTAAATTGTGATCCTCTATCCAAAACGATCTTCTTTGGTACACCGTGTAGAGACACAATCCGAGCGATATATAACTCTGCCAATTGAGATACCTTATAAGTAGTCTTGATCGGAATGAAATGAGCCACTTTGGTTAGTCTATCCACAATAACCCATATAGAATCCTATCCTTTCGAGGTGCGAGGCAATCCAGTAATGAAATCCATACCAATCTCTTCCCACTTCCATTCGGGTATCTTTAATGGGTATAATAGTCCAGTTGGTCTTTGGTGTTCTGCCTTAACTCTTTGACACACATCGCACATAGCCACATGTGCAGCCACATCTATCTTCAATCCATACCACCAGTATTTCTGCTTCAAATCCTAATACATCTTGGTACTACCAGGATGACTAGAATAATCCGAGTCATGGGCTTCCTTTAAAATAGTCTCACGAAGGCTTTCAATCTTAGGGACACATATCCTGTCCTTGAACCATATGGTGCCTTTCTCATCTTCTGTAAATTCCAGAACTCGACCTTCAGTAATCAGATCCTTAATCTCTTTTATTTTAGCATCATCAAGTTGACCTTTGCGGATTTCTCGCTCCAAAGTAGATTCCACATCAATAGTATCTTCTTCAGTGTGAGCAATTATCCCCAGGTTAAGTCTCCTGAAATCCTCAACAATCTCATCGAGTAGCTGGGCAACAACAGCCGAATGAACATGCTCCTTTTGACTCAAGGCATCTGCAACCAAATTGCCTTGCCCGGGTGATAGTGAATATCCAAATCATAATCCTTAATAAGCTCCAACCAACGGCGTTGCCTAAGGTTAAGATCCTTTTGAGTGAATATACACTTCAAACTCTTATGATCCGTGCATACTTGACACTTGTTTCCCATAATATAATGTCTCCAAATCTTAAGCGCATGCACAACGGATGCCAGTTCCAAGACATGCGTGGGGTAGTTCAACTCGTGTTTCCGCAACTGACGAGACGCATAGGCGATCACATGTCCTTCTCACATAGGTACACATCCCAAGCCTTGGCCACATGCATCACAATAAATGTCAAATCCTTTCTACTGATCTGGCATAACAAACACGGGTGGTGACATCAATCTCTTCTTTAATTGACCGAAGCTATCTTGGCACTTCTCGTCCCACTTAAACTCTCTTCCCTTCTCCAGAAGCGAGGTCATAGGCTCAGCAATCTTAGAAAATCCTTCAATAAATCTCCAATATTATCCTGCAAGTCCCAAGAACTCCGAATCTCTGTAACTATAGTGGGTATGCTCCACGCCACTATCTCTTACCCTTAGCAGGATCCACTGATATTCCTCCATTAGAAATGATATGTCCAAGAAATGGCACCTCACCAATCCAAAACTCGCATTTACTCGTAGCTTCTGTAGCACCAATCTCAGATATTTCTCATGATCACTATCACTCTTGGAATAAATAAGAGTATCGTCGATGAAAACCACGACAAATCTGTCCAAATCATGAACACCTCATTCTTCAGATCCATAAAATAGGCTGGTGTATTGGTTAGTCCAAATGACATAACGGTGAACTCATATAAACCATATCGGGTCGAGAAATCCATCTTGGGAATATCCGATGGCCTAATCTTCGTTTGGTGATAACCCGATCAGAGATCGATCTTCAAGAATACCCTAGCATCTTTCATCCGATCAATAAATCCTCAATGCGGGGTAACGGATATTTGTTCTTCATAGTGACACCATTAAGGGACCTTTAATCCACGCACATCCCTTGTGATCCATCTTTCTTCTGTACAAATAGAACCGGCGCTCCACAAGGTGAAGAATCCGAATGAATGTACCCAGCCTCTTGTAACTCTGTTAACTGCTTCTTAAGTTCCTTTAGTTCATCTAAGGACATCCTATATGGCCGTTTAGAAATAGGGCAGTTCCAGGTAGAAGATCAATTACGAACTCAACTTCCCTATTTGGTGGCATCCCTAATAACTCCTCTATAAAGACATCCGGAAAATCCCTAACTGCACGGATGTTGTCACCCACAAACTTCTCATCTACTAAGAATGCCGCTAGTCTGATGGTGGTAGTTACTGCAACTTCAAATCTTTCTCCTTTGGAACTGGTGAGTTCTTTGGTTCCTTTAGCATAGCGTATAAACTGCCTTTGCCTTTCTCAACCTTGACATACCAAGGATCACGTCTATAGTGCTCTCTTCTAACACTATAGGGGTAGTCCATCTGGGTTAGAAACACAGGATAAGAAAGGAAGAATTGTAGACAAGGCGAGTAATTACGAGAAATGTTACTGCGGGGGATTTATTAGCTAAGTAGATTAGTGTGTCACCTACTAAAGCTAATACATTACCTTATGGTGGTACATGCTAAGATGCCCGTCTATACTATTTCAATCAATCAAAGAAGCAAATCAGGCATTTATCATCAGAACAATCAACCAACATTTTTTTAATAGAGAAAATAGTTTTAAATTTTGTCTTACGTCTCCTATCTCCTAAAAAGGTCATAAATGTAGGATTCCAAAGTGTGAAATCCATCTTGTCTTAGAATAGAAAAGATAAGAGAAATCAGAGTATGACAGCAAAAGGTGAGACATGATCAAGATAAGGTAAGTATAGAATGGGTTAGAGTAAGGTAAGTAGGTAGAGTTGTCCATTTCTATCTAGGTTTCGTCCTACAGTCAACATTTCCTCTGATACCACTTCTGTCACACCCGGCTTTAAGGGACAAAGCCAGGTGCATCTCATACATGCGCCAAAGAAGACAACATATATAATAACAGAGTGTATAGAGATAAATGTCACAATAATCAGAGTATTTATTACATAGCGGAAGACTTACAAAATAAAAGATAAATATAACACGAACTAAGGATCGTCCTTGGCGCATAAGTCAACTGGGAGACGACGCCCTGGACATCTCACGAACACAGCGCAACATCCACCATGTGCCTCCTCCAGTGGTACCTGCTCTTGACCTGTGGGGGGTGTGAGACAGCAAGGGTGAGCTCACACATGTTCATCGCTCAACAAGTTGTGGGGAATAATGTGACATGAACTCACCAAAGGTGGGGAGTTCATGAAGTGTAAGTCTTGTCAACAATAGGGGTTAAAGCTGAGCATTGCTTTTAAGTAGTTGGTCAAAATTTTATTAGCAGTTACTACATGTAAGTAAATACCAAACCTTAAATAAAGTAATAGAACAAAATTAATAATAATCCCATGCAAATGCAAATGACAAATTGAGTTTAGGTTCCATAATTTAATCATCGGAGAGTCCTGAGCCGCTCATGACCGTGAGCTCGGCTAGTATACCAGTTTTACACTCTGCAGAGGTTGTACCCTTTACCCACAAGTCGTGTTTCCCATGTCACCAGGGTTAGCTAGGCCCTTAGACACTACCAAGGTGAATGGCTAGGGATCCACTACGAGGCCTTTACAAAGTTCCACTAGCTTCCGAAAACCCGCTACAGTTTATGGGAAGAGCACTTGCAAGAATCCCCCGTCTGACCGCCATCGCAGCAAATCAACCCGAGAACCTCCTTGCATGCAACTCCCCTACTGCCCTTGCCCCTTTCGGGTAAGGTAGTCTTCCACTAGCTTTCCTAATTAGTCAGCCAAGGGGTCCCATTCCTCCCTTGTGGTGGCACGTGTTTCTCAAGTTAAGCTCCATGTTCCAATTAACAATAATATAATGATCTTGACATGAACATAAATAAAATAACATAATAATTGGAACATGGATATAATAAATGATTATCCCAAAACCATATAAAGCAATAGCAAACTACCCAAGTGATTCAGGGGTAAACAAGGTAATGAGATAAACAATCTAGGGTGACCTATCGGGTCCCATCAAAATTAAACCTATGCATGGTAAATGATTATAAAGAACATTATTGGGTAACAAAAGTGAATCAAGGGCACAACTTGCCTGACACTTGAGATTCCAGGTACCAACTTGCGTTCATATGACACGTGTCCTCGCGCTAGTCGTAGCAATACAAACAGACATGGTATAGATAAAATTAACATTACACCAAACATAAGAATAAAACTGTGTAATAATAATCTACACGTTGCTACGAGACTAACACAACTTGAATGGATCAAAACGGAATTAAAATGAAGAAGTTATGAATTTATTAAGTTTTAAGTGTTGGATAAAAGATTACTTAGGATATTAATTTTAATGTGATATTCATGTCAAAACAGAGGTACTATGTGATGAACAATAATATTATAGAATTATAGAAATTGGAATGATCTCATTTGGACTTAATATGAATTTTCTATGGATTTAACAAAATTCTGGAATTGTTTTTATATTAAAAATTCAATTTCTAATTCAATTTCTCTGTTTTTCTTATTAACTGGACTGTGCCTCAAATACAGGAAACTGCAGGGTCTCTGGAGCAAAATTCCCTAAGACACAGAGCGCCCCCCTGCGTGGACAACGGGTTAATTCATGGAGACCACAGGGGTTCAATTGCAAGATCACCCGGCCGAAGGGTTATGATCTAACATGGGTCGTTTGATCTTAAATGGATGGCTCAGATTAGACCAGGACTCCACTGAACGGGTACGCAGTAGTCACCGTTGGATAAAGATCCAACGGCGTGGGTTTTATTTAGGCATGATCTGATCCAACCCATCAGATCAAAATTCAACGGTCCTGATCTAGATCGCGCGAGGGGGTATTGTCTTCTAATCTGAGCCGTTACCTACAAAATCGACGGCCAACCTACCCCAGCCGAAGCGGTATTTAGGACCGATTCCGGCCATCAGTTACAAGCTCAACGGCAGGGGATCAAACCGCGAGTATTTTGTTTGGATCTAATCTCACTCGCCCTTTCCGAATCCAACGGTCCCTGGATCGTCTTCAATCCCACGACACCCTCTCTCCTCCACTCCAATCGGTCTACACCAGGGCGGCGCCATTTGCAGCACATAGCCCAAAGGTGTAATGGTTTCTACCCACTAAGCCTCTCTAGATCCGCTCTGCGAGGGTCAAAACAAACCGAGGTCATGAGCTTACCAACAAGGGGGATGTTGACGGGTTTGTTCCTGCGGCGCGGCGTCAATCACCGGCACTGGTGCGTGCGCCAGGAAGCACTGGGTGGTGACCTCGCCCGGCAATGTCTGCCTGATGGCACACACCACGGGCACCCCAGCCACGGGCTATCCTCTCCACCTCGCTCGGCTCCGAAGTGGTGACTCCCGGCGCACTCTCTCTGCGCGATCATGGTGGCGACCGGAGCACGCTTCTTCCTCTCTCCCCAGCGTCGAGCGCCAATGGCGATTAGGGTAATTCTTCTCGAGGTAGCAGGACTAACAGAGGCGGCGACAAGGCGATACTTAAATCGCTGGGCGAGGTGGCAGTCCGCGCGCGGCGCTCAGTTCGTTGTAACAGGCTCCGATCCGTGCGCGCAGTTTGACGGCTTCGGTGGACTCGCGAGCAGATAAACAGTAGCCAATGGCCCACCAGTCAGCGAGGCCAGGCATCCATCAGGCGCACGCGCGGCATCCGACGATTGGTCCCACTTGCCAACGACACAGCACAAGCGCGAATGGACTGGTCGTGTGAGGCTGAGATGTGGGCCCAACGGTGCAGTGGCAGAGAAGCGCGCCCAAGGTGGGAGAGTGACCGTGCAACGTGGAGTGTTGAACTGGGTCGAGACAGGTAAGAATGGGCCCAGATGCTGGTTCCCCTTTGCTTTTATCTTTTCTGTTTTTCTTTTCTCATTTTTTTTGATTTCAAATTTTGAATTTAAATTTGGTTGTGACTTGTACATATATCAATGTACAAATTAAAATCTTATGGTAAAAATAATATATTTATATATATGTCTTTATATTTTTTATTTTATAATTTTATTTTCACTTATTATATTTTTTTGTTTAGTACTCTTCCTTCCTTTTCTCCAATTCTTAATTTTCCAAATTAAATAATTGTCCATTTCACCATTTGCACATTTCTATTATCACTATCTTTAGAAGTGAATACACAAATATATAAACTCCAGCATGATACACAAGTTGTTCTTGTTTCATTTGTTAATTAGTCACTTTTACGTGTGGTTATTCACATGTGATACTAAATGGAGACAAAGTACATGAGAGCGTTATCCCCCCTCTCTATAGTTTACAACTTTGGGTATTACACCTAGTGATCAAATGCTCATGTCAGTACAAGCACAACAGACTGAGATCAACATTTTTGGCATGGCAAGCCCTTGAGGCTACTCGACTATTTTTCAAATATACAAAACCAGTGGCTCTATAACTGGCATCATATGAGGAGCCTCATTCACATATTCCTCCATGATTGAAAGGAATGTTTGTGTGGGCTGATAATAAGATAAATCAAATCTGAGTATCTGGTCATACTCTTACATAGTAAAAAAATACATGGAGAACTCTGCACAAATGACCTCACCTCCCTCAAAGTGGGAAACTGGAAATTTCTTGCTAGCTCTAAACCCTGACAACTTTCATAGAAGTGAGATAGGTTCCCAGCCTGAAGCATCAAAGATGTTGATGGGTAAAAGTAGCAGCTAAGCGTCTAAGCACACATAATTGTTATGTCTTGATCTTCTTCAAGTTAAAATACATTGCAGATTGCACATTACTATCGTGTAGGGCAGTTACCTGCAGAATAGCCCTCTTGTAAGCGTCAAGGGCTTTTAGTGCTGCATGCTTTGGCATCGCAAAGAACTGCACAACTGTTTCATAGACATCAGGAAACAGTAAACATAATAGAAATAGATTAGTGCAAAATAGACAAATGCCTACTTCTCTGAAGATTAACATACCCTGTCAATAAGGTTGATAATCCCATCATTTATTGCACAATAAAGTTTGAAGCTTCCTGTAAGAACATGTACAGTAGCAGGATGGGCTCAAATTTGCGTAAACTATTACAAAGAAGGAATTGAACTGCTCTATTAAACATTGAATAGGTCATAAAGTGCAAGACATAGCCAGACAGATTCACAAATGACCAGTTGAAGCAAACAAAACGACAGGAAAAATAGAGCTTACCTGGGCTAGAGCATATTGCACCAGATAATTGTTATTTGCAGCCCCTTCTGTCTGAACACAAAAGGAAAACAGGTGCCATGTTGGCTTAGTTAAAATAGAAAAATACGGACCAAAAAACTAAATATGTTTATAGAAATCAGTTTCTTTCACTAAACCAGCTTATCTGCTACAAGGATAAGAGAGAATTACTCGACATCCAATAAGTCGATATAACAATTGCTGATGTGCTATCAATTGCTCCAGCACGTCCTGAGAATTCAATTCTGCGGTTCTACTGTGGCATCGAAAACAAAGAAGTCTAATTACATGTTGAAGTATCATAGCAAGTAATATAGCTACAAATACTGAAAAACAGCGCAACTTTGGTAAAGTGGTAATAAGATAAAATAAAAATACTGGATGAGCATGTCAGAGTCCAGACCTTTTCAGGTCCTTGACCTTGCTTTAATAAACATGCTGCTTCAATGTCATACTTCAAGACCCTAAAGCATTCTATTTTTTCCTCCAAAAATAAATCGCACTCTCCCATGCTGAACTAGCGACCATTAGAATCAGAAGCCTCTGTAAAAGACTGCAACTTCGTCAGCAAGTTCTGGGGCCAGTATATTCCCTTGTCTAGCAAATCCTTAGGCCCTATCAGACGCTATGTCGGCCTAGACATCACAAATAACATGAAATTCACATTTGGTAGCGAATAGACCAATTTCTTGGATGTAGCACCAGGTTTATCTAAACAAAGACAGTATGATCATAGATTAAGCCGCTGTTACCAAAAGAATGACAAACGTATGCCGGTGCCAGAATCCATCGCTATGAAATATGCATTGTGCTAGGTCAGAAGTCAGTTATGGAATATAACACATTTCTAGGTCGCCAAAAGGCACTGGTTACACAAGTACCTAAAGAACACAGTCTGCAGCCGCTTAGCTTAAAGACAAAAGGCCTAAACATCATGTGGTCGATATTTACAAAAGAGCAAAAGAAAAGCAACAATCAACTATTTTAAGAAATAACTATGGATTTATGACTCGGCACACACTGTACAATTTGAAATGTCGAAACATAAATGTGAAGGAACAAAGTTAGACTTTATTAGGTACCTAAGCATGTGTGGAAGAATTTAGAGATGTCCAAAGAACAAAGGATCCTAGTTCTCAAAAGACAAAAAATAATCTTCTTAAGTACATTTTCTTATTCATCTCAGCTATCTTCAAATCATCTATAAAGCTATCTTCAGCGACGTGATCAGTTTTGAGCTTTTAGGGATAGTTTCGAGCTTCGTTTTTTCAATTAATCATATGTCTTGTTATAGGATGGCTTTAAGAAATACTCTGGTATAAACATGTTTTGATGATACGACAAATACGAAACTGATATACGATGCTGACTTTACTACACATGGGGACCATTTTTCTTCTATAGCACTTCATTAATCTACCTGTTTAAGCCAGACTCACTAATGTAACAGACAGGAAGGGAAAAACGAAAAGAGAAGAATCTCAAAGCGCATTCAGACCACTCTAAGAAGTGAGACACAAACAACATGTTGAGGTTAGAAATGAACCTTTCTTTCAACTGAATCTTTTCTCGTCAAGGATGCCATCTCGTCGGTACTGATCCAACTGCATTTCAACTTCATCTAGAGTTGCTTTGTGTTGGTGACGACACTGCATCCAAATTGGCCTTGCCAGAGAAGGAAGCGAGCCTCCTCTCTCAACCTACGTTAAGAGAGATGGGCTTACACACCCGCGAGCCGAGCCGTGAAGGAGGGGCTAGAACTGGAGCGCGCTGCGGTGCCAGCGCCCTGAGCTTTGGGGAGGATGCCACAAGGGACACGCGTGGAGGAGGAGGCTCCCAGTGCCGGCACTGTAGAGGAGGACCAGAGGAGGAGGAAGACGCCCTCGTGGTGGAAGTGGTGGAGCGGCCAGGCGGCGTGGCCGAAGGCGCAGCGGTCCTTGCCGCAACCGCCCTTGGGAGAGGTAGCAATCAACATTTAGACCTCCCAAACGATGAGCTCATTGAAATAAAGAATTGAATTGATATTGTCATTGATATATTTGCAATTCAATCGGAATGGATATATCCAAAAGTTTTTCTCACTCCAACCTCCCGACTCCCTGCATCCTTCCTTTTTAGGGTATTCAGAATCATAGTATAACACTTGAATTAGAATTTGATTTGCTATGATTCTATCTTCTCCTTAATGAACTATTTATCCTTAAATTATCAAGGATAAAAAAACAAAATATCTCATAAATGTATATAATGATCAAAGACATTTTCTCTTTATCATATTATTCATATATGTTCATCTTTCCTACCTATTAGATTAGTCCTAAGACCCTAAACCCGAAACACTAAAACCTAAACCATTTGAAAATTAGAGTAACAAATTAAAAGTAGACCCTGTGCCGAAGGCTCCCACAAATACACCGGTGGGGTCTACTAAATAAATAAAGGAAGTTCAACAAATTATGTAGTCATATTTAATAATATCATTTAGTTAGGCATATCAATCTAAATTTATATTTATGAAATATTTTTTTCTAAGGGCAACTTGTTAGTTGATAACTAAGATTAATAATTAAGATGTGTATATTCTCTCTACATATATTTATTTTAAGTGTAATTTAAAAGCCATTTCCACTTTTGCTTCTAGCTATAAATCCAAGTACCACTTTTGCTGCTACCTATATATACTCATCGCGAACCTAGAATAAACAGAATTCAAAATTTCATTTGGTATATCCACGCAGGTCACTGAAACAAATCTAGCGAAAAAAGGACACAGTAATACAAGCATTAAGGTCATCTAAACTTTAGTAATCCCGCAGAGCAATCAATGAAATAACAAAGTGCGAAGAAAGATCTGGTGTGTACCTTTAAGCTGAGGGGATCTCGACCTCACCATCATCGATCTCCTGCTGCAAGTCCTTGGGGTCCTTCCCATCGACGGTGCACCCGACGCTGACGTAGGTCCCCAGGATCTCCTTGACGGTCCCGGCCAACTCCTTGGCCATGGACCTATGCCGCATGGTCTTGGTGATCTCAATGACGTCGTCAAGGCTGATGCTGCCGTTGTGCTTGATGTTCTTGACCTTCTTCCTGTCCCTCTCGGGTTCCTTGGGCGCCTTGATGACGAGCGCCGCGGCGGAGGGGACGACGGAGACCTTAGCCTGCCGGTTCTGCATGGTGAGCTTGACGGTGACGCGGAGGCCCTTCCAGTCCTTGGCGGTCTCCTTTGCGATGTCCTCACCAATCTTCCTCGAGGAGAGACAGAGCGGGCCGATCTTGGGGGCCAGCGACGACGCCGCGCTGACCTCGCCTCCCGTCACGCGGACGAAGACCTCCACCACCTGAGAGGGGTCCAATTTGGGCGACATGGCTGCTGCAGCGGGTGAGGGTTAGCTCGGAAGGGAGAGGAACGCGGAACAGATAACTCTATTGAAGAAAAGCTTCAGGTTCGGGAGCGGACGCAGCGCCGCCACGCGTCAAGAGGCGGATGGCGCGGAGGCCGCCGAGTGCGGACGGGCGCCCAAAAGGGGTGGAGTTTTAATAACTCTGATAACTTAAAAGACAAACTACAAGCCATGGTTAGCGTTAGAATTAAAATCGAGTCCGAGAGAGAGGGCAAAAAAACAAATCAAAAGCAAATGAAGCGGATGACACGGTGATTTGTTTTACCGAGGTTCAGTTCTAAAAAACCTACTCCCCGTTGAGGTGGTCACAAAGACTGGGTCTCTTTCAACCCTTTCCCTCTCTCAAATGGTCACTTAGACCAAGTGAGCTTTCTCCTTAATCACACGGGTCATTTAGAACCCTACAAGGACCACCACAACTTGTTGTCTCTTGCTTTGATTACAAATGTCTTGAGAACAAGAATGGAGAAGAAGAAAGCCAACCAAGCAACAAGAGCAACAAAAGAACACAAGTCGATCTTCTCACAAGTCCTAAAAACTAGAGTTGAATTGTGGACTTTGATTTGATCGGAGGCTTTGATTTATGTCTTGCAGTGTTGTGTATTGCTCTTGTATTGAATGATGAGTAGTGAATGCTTGAATGGTTGGAGTGGAGGTGGTTGAGGGGTATTTATAGCCCCAACCACCAATTCAACCGTTGGGGATGGCTGCTGTTGATGGGCGCACCGGACAGTCCGGTGTGCCACCGAACACTGTCCGGTGCACCAGCCACGTTACCCAATCGTTAAGGTTCTGACGGTTTCGACCATTGGAGCTCTGACTTCTTTGTGCACCGGACAGTCCGTGCACTGTTCACGTTTGCAGGCGATCGTTGGAGTTGACCGTTGCGCTGCCCAGTCGTTGCTCCGCTGGCACACCGGATAGTCCGGTGACACACCGGACAGTCCGGTGAATTATAGCGGAGCGCGGCCTTAGAAACCCGAAGGTGAAGAGTTTGGAGTCACTCGCCCCTGGTGCACCGAACACTGTCCGGTGGCACACCGATCAGTCTGGTGCGCTAGACCAGGGAGCTCTTCCGTTTCTTTTTGCTCCATTCTTTTGAACCCTAACTTGAACCTTTTATTGGTTTGTGTTGAACCTTTAGCACCTGTAGAACACATAATCTAGAGCAAACTAGTTAGTTCAAATATTTGTGTTGGGCATTCAACCACCAAAATTATAATTAGGAAAAGGTTAAACCCTATTTCCCTTTCAATCTCCCCCTTTTTGGTGATTGATGCCAACACAAACCAAAGCAAATGTATAAGTGCAGAATTGAACTAGTTTTCATAATGTAAGTGCATAGGTTGCTTAGAGTTAAACCAATTTATAATTTCAATACATATGCATGGATTGCTTTCTTTTATTTAACATTTCGAACCACTTTTGCACCACTTGTTTTGCTTTTGCAAATTCTTTTGGAAAATCTTTTCAAGGTCTTTTTGCAAATAGTCAAAGGCATATGAGTAAGATTGCAAGAAGTATTTTCAAGATTTGAAATTTCTCCCCCTGTTTCAAATGCTTTTCCTTTGACTAAACAAAACTCCCCCTGAATAGAAATTCTCCTCTTAGTTTTCAAGAGAGTTTTGATAGATATCAATTGAAAATAACACATACCAATTTGAAATATACCAAAAAAATTTCGAAACACAATTTAAAAATTAGGTGGTGGTGCGGTCCTTTTGCTTTGGGCTTAATATTTCTCCCCTTTTGGCATTAATCGCCAAAAACGGAGACTTTGTGAGCCCTTTACTTTCTCCCCCATTGGTACAAGTGAATATGAGTGGAAAGACTATACCAATGTGAAGTTTGGTGGAGTTACGACGAAGGGTAAATAATACGATAGAGTGGAGTGGAAGCCTTGTCTTCGTCGAGTACTCCATTTCCCTTTCAATCTATGACTTAGCATAAAATATACATGGAAACACATTAGTCGTAGCAAATGAAAGAGATACAATCAAAGGTACATAAATGAGCAATGTGTGCAATGTTTCAATCAAAATTCCGAGAATCAAGAATATTTAGCTCATTCCTAAGTTTGCAAAAGGTCTTCTCATCTAATGGCTTGGTGAAGATATCGGATAATTGATCTTTGGTGTTGATATAGGCTATCTCGATATCCCCCTTTGTTGGTGATCCCTCAAAAAGTGATACCAAATGTCTATGTGCTTAGTGCGGCTGTGTTCAACGGGATTCTCATTGTCACATAGGAGAGGAACTTTGCTCAATTTGTAGCCATAATTCCTGAGGGTTTGCCTCATCCAAAGCAATTGCGCACAACAATGGCCTGCGGCAATATACTCGGCTTCAGCGGTTGATAGGTGAAAGGGAAATAGGGTGAAACCTTTTCCTATATGATTTTGGTGGTTGAATTGTCCAACATAAATAATTGGACTAACTAGTTTGCTCTAGATTATATGTTCCACAGGTGCCAAAGGTTCACAACAAACCAATACAAAGTCAAAAGAAAGGGTTCAAAACAAAGGAGCAAAGGAAACCGAATTGTGCCCTGGTCTGGCGCACCGGACTGTCCGATGTGCCATCGGACAGTGTCCGGTGCACGAGGGAGGATCAACCTCAAACTTTTCAGCTTCGGGTTTCCCAGGCGCAGCTCCGCTATAATTCACCGGACTGTTCGGTGTGCCAGCGGGGCAACGGCTATCTGCGTGCAACGGTCGACTCTGCAAAGTGAACAGTGCACTTCAGATGTCAGAGCAGAAGGTCAGAGGGGCACCGGACTGTCCGGTGTAGCACCGGACTGTCCGGTGCCGCATGAGGACAAAGCCTCCAACGGTCGACCAGCTCCAAGCCCTAACAGCAGGATGACATGGCGGCGCACCGGACGCTATCCGGTGGTGCACCATACTGTCCGGTGCACCCATCGCCAACAGCCTTCTCCAACGGCTACAATTTGGTTGGTGGCTATAAATACCACCCCAACCGGCCACTTCAAGGCGTGGGAGCCCAAGCAACATTCCAAGTCATATAGTTGACATATTCAAGCCCTCCCAACCACCTTTATTCATTGATCCATCCTATACACGAGATTTAGACCACTACAACCAACACAAGTGCCACAAAAGAGAGATCAAGCAAGAGAGAGCTACTCAGTTGAGTTTAGCACTAGTGCCTTGTGAGATTCATTGAGAGAAAGTGTGTGCTACATCTTGTGTCCATTTGTGCGTGGAGTTTTGACTCCCATTGAACTTCCTCTAGAGTTTTGGAGGCTTGTAAAGCTAGCAAGAGACACCAAAGAGTGTGGTGATCCTTGCGGGGTCTTAAGTGATCCTTGAGAAGAAGAAGAGCACACTGGTCTTTGGTGATCGGTGGAGAGAGGGAAAGGGTTGAAAGAGACCTGTCCTTAGTGGACTCCTCAACGGGGACTTGGCCTTCGAGGGCCGAACCTCGGTAAAATAAATCACCTGTGTCTCTTGTGTTTATTGCTTGTGATTTGTTTGTTCTCTTCCTTTCTAAGTTCTCTTGCGCTAATCTTTGCTAATATTATTTTGTGTTGCTTCAAGTTAAATTCATTTAGAGAAGCAACTCCTTGCAAGAAAGAACTTGTGTTACTCTTCTTCTTATCTAAGCCCTCTTGCATTATTCTCCACCAACATTTCTAGTAGTATTGCTATTGATTAAATTCCGCACCCTTTGAATACAATACTCGTTGCAAGCAAGGGACTTAGTTTTATACTCCGATAGTTGTGAATCTTGTTCTAACCACTAATCAAGGGATCTAGTTTGGATTTAGAAATATAATTTTCAGAATTTGCCTATCCACCCCCTCTAGGCGACTTTCAATTGGTATCAGAGCTAGGAACTTCATATTGAGTCTAACAACTCAAAGTAATGGCTCGTAGAAGATCCCAAAAGAATAAGAAGACAACTCCGAAGGAGAACAAGGAGGTAACTCTTGAGATATTACTTTCCGATTGTTCTCATTATGATTCATGGTCTTCTAGGGTGATAAATGCTTTTAGAACCATAGATCCACAATTAGAACAAATTAAAGACAAGAGTATCATACCCTCTAGTTATGATAGGAAAAATATTTCCGAGGAAGATCAAAGATGTATACGCTTAAACTACCTAGCTTATGACATCTTAAGTAATTCTCTTAGCAAAGAAGATTATCGTGCCTTCATAATGAATTATAATGAATCTATTCGTAATGCGCATGATATTTGGACTAGAATTAAGAATAAATTTGATGAGTCCAAACATGATGGTTCATTTTGTGATTCTACTTCCTTTGGTCCTTTTGAAACTAACCCTTTGAAGGAAGAAGAAGAAAATGAATGATGGAGACCAAACGATGAATCCACCTCTCCAAAAGGTTTGTCTTCCCATTTCGATTCCCACATATGTTGTGTGGCTAATGAAAATGACAGCGGAAGTACAAATGAGGATGAGGAGGATGAAAGAAGCTTCATGCAACTCTACGCTCATATAAGTCAAGAAGATAAGGCGGTCATGCTCAAACTTCTAAAAAGAGAGAGAGAGCAAAGCGAAGCTCGTCAAAGGCTAGAAGATATTCTCTCCATAAAAATGCTAAGCTTTGATGAGTTGACTAAAGAACATGAGGAGCTAAAGTGCTCTCATGTTGATTTGGTCCAAAGGTATGAAACTATTTCAATTGAGCAAGATAACTCTTTATATTGTATCGCTCAATTAGTAAATAAGGATGCCTTGCTTAAGGACCAAGTAGAAAAGCTAAAAATTGAAAATCTAGCTTTTCAAGAAAAACATGATATGCTTCTATGTTCTCATGAAAATCTTATGGATGATCATATCATGTTAAACATTACTCATGAGGTTGTGTTAGAAAACTTAAAATCCCAACAACCTCACTCATGCACATGTATTCAAATTGAAACTTTATTACCATGTGCTAATGCTTGTTGTCCGTCGACAAGCAAATCTTCCTTTGAGCTAGAATTTGCAGGAACAAAAGATGATACATATCAAAAGCTCAAAGAAGAAAATGAGAGGCTAAAGATGAGCTTGACACAACTAAAAAGGAAGTGCATTGCTCAACCTTCTCAAGATAACCGTGATAACATGGTGAAGAAGCTTGAGACGGGAACAACCGTGGCATGCACTAAATCCCTTGAAGAAAATGTCAAGGACTTGAGGATTGCCAAGAGGAAGGAACAAAAGAAGAAAATCAATACCTTTACCAAAAGCCTCAACCGCGCCTCCATGCAAGGTAACATCCAAGGTAATGATCAAGCCACACTTCATACTAAGAGAAGTAAGAAGTGTAGTGAATGCTTTGAAAAGGGACACTCGATTAGGTCATGTCCCTATATTAAAAATGACTTGATTATTAACAAGGATGATAAACTTTGTTTTAAATGCTCAAAGAAGGGACACTTAATTAAGTCTTGTCCCTATTTGAAACAAAAAGGGATAGTGTTGGAAAAGAAAGTATTAACTAACCATGTAGCAAGCAAGAAACAAGGAAAGAAGAAATCTTCAAGACTTGAAGATTGCCTTTGCTAAATATGCTGAAAGAAGGGACATCAATGTAAGGATTGTCCCATTGGTAACTACCCCACCTCTAGCTTGTCAATTATTTCTCATGTAACTAGGCAACCCAAAATTGCAACTTGTGCTAGAAAGGTAATGAGTTTACCAAGTGCTAACACAAAGGACTTTTGGGTTCCTAGATATTTGTTAACTAACCTTGATGGACCCATCAAGCGATGGGTACCAAAATATGCTTGACAAGCTTTGCAGGAGAAGGAGATGATATGAAGCTTTGGGGTGCTTGAGAGAGTTAATTCAATTCTTATTAACTCAAGCTATCAATCTTCAATGATCTATATATATCCAAGATTGACCCAAAGTTATTTCAAATTGTTGTGTCTAAAACTCATATCATCTCGGGGAAGATATTAATGTTGTAGGAAATTAAGAATTATTCTATGCGGAAAGATCAAGGCCTACAACATGGAGGAAAGCCAAAGGATGGTAACATGTATGCTTTTAAGTGCAAATATCTTAAATTATCATTTCTCATGTGTCTTGTGTAGTCACATAGAAAAAGGAAGCACTTTAAATGTTTTCAAATTATGTCACCATTCTTTGAAGAAATTCCTCTCATATGGTAGATTGCATATTCATCATTTCTATTCTATGGCAATCTACATGCTTTAAATTATTGTAAGTACCTCATGGCATGTTTTACACTAATTATCTTATTATTGCCATGATTCTAGATATAGAGAGATATTCCAAGTTCTTAAAAGAATAAGGTGTCATGTAAGGAGTTCAAATCCTTAGGACACTTTTAAAAGGAAAATTCTCTCTATACCTAGAATAGTGAGACTAATGCTTTTATCTAAGTAACCCAAGTAGTCTCACTTGTAGAGAATAAGTTTCTCTTTGGAAGTGCGTAATCTAACATAAAAAGAAAAATCAATCCAATGACTTATGTTGTTGTGCTTCTTGCTTAAATTGGATATGATTCTTCTACATTCATCACTTTCCATGTTATGAATTGGATTTGTTCCATAATCTTAAGAAATTATTTATGCTTGTTTTATGAGTTAAATTGAGCATAACATCATCTATGGATAATCTAGTTCATGCTATGAAGTTTCCATGTTTTAGTATTCTATCTTTCATTCCTTTCAAAAATGATTACTAAAAGGGAAACTAGTGCTTGTGCTACTAATGACATATCTCTTGAGCTTACTTATGAAAATTGACAAGAGTGTAAGTGCAAGCCACAAGCCTCAAGGGTTACTCTTCACCCAAAGGAAGAAAGGTAAAAGCAAAGGTATGGGAACTCTTTTTCCATCAATAGTTATTTACTCTAAATTATCTTATTCTACCTATGTGAAGAATAGATTCTTTATTGGACTTGATTTTTGCTAAGTGTGTATTCAATCTCGTTCTCATAAATGCACTAGTCCATTAGAATCTATTTCATGCCTTTGCTATATATGTTCTCATATTGATTTGCTTCTAAGTAATGATTAATAAATTCAATATGAAGAAGTAAATTTCCTATGATTGATCAAAATGTTTAAAAGGTGCATATTCCTTTTTCCTAATGATGTGCACTAATGTTAAGGAGTTTACTTCATGTCTATGTGACTTATGGATGACGAATTGTTTTTATTTCCTATCTAAAGAAATCATCCTTCATCATATACTCCCTTGTGCTATTAACATCTTTCTTGAGTATTTTCAATAAGTTCGAAAGGAAAAAGAGACAACTACAAAGGGAGGATACTCACATGAAAGAGAAGGACATCAAGAACAACAACACCTACTTGGACAGTAAGATCTTCAAAACAATCAATGGTGTGGTTGTAAGCATTCTAAATCTTTTTCATTGTGAGAATACCAGGCTTAAGTTGTTTATTGCAAATGTTATAAGCCTTGATCAAGATGTATAATGCTTCTCCCTATTTGTCTTTAAAAGTGGGTGCATCTATCCAACTCATTCAAATTCTTGATGCATATCTTTAGGGGGAGTCTATTTCTATATCTTGACTATGTTGAGACTATCGCTTTATCTTAGTAATCTCATATAGTCTCTTGCATGAGAATAAGTTTCTCATGAAGTATGCTACTTCAAATCAATCCAACCTGGTAGAATAATCAAGGATTGTAACTTTCACTGCTAAAGTAGCATATTTACTGGATTCTCCTATTTTAAGATTGTCTAATGCATATGTTGTTCTTTTGATCACATCTGTTATTTGTTTGATCATTGAATAACTTCAATTAACACTTATGTTTCTTAGTGTCGCATATACTATCAATCGATATCTTTCTTGATATGCACTAAGTTAAAAGGAGAATTCATGATATATTTATGCAATTTGTGATCCATTTGATATATGCTAACAATGACTTGGAGAAGGATCACTAGTTGTAAAACTCTCTCTTGTGCAAAATATTTCCATACATTGTCTTGAATATAGGTCTGAAGCAACTAAGACTAAGGACAAAGCACAATGAAGAGAGTGTCTCTATGCGAAGGTACAAAAGGGTAAAACTACTTCCTTTCATTTAAACATGTACCTAGATCTTCTTTTTCTATACTTTCTTTGCATATCTTGTATAAAAGGAAGAGAAAGCATGTCCATGCATTATCCCTGCTTCATACCTAGTTTAATCTCTCAAAAATTTCATTCCTGCATTAATGCATATTTGTTGAAACTAGGTGAAGTAATTTTATTGTCAAAGAGCTTAAACTTAACCTTGTAACGAGGATAAGCTACCTTTGTTCCAAAGGTGGATGGTCCTTAAGCCTCTTTGAAATCCTTAAGGGTAAATGCTTCAGATGTTTATAACATGCTTTCATAAGTGCATAAACGGTCATGAGCATCACACTTATATTATGACATAATGCACTTCACATTCTCTATGATATAGATATGCTCTCATTAACCTAATTATGTGCAATTGGCATTTAAGGCCAAAATATGTGTTCCTCTCAATGCACATATTTAAGGGGAGCAATCTATATTATATATAACTATGATTTTGCTTAATTGATATATCTTTTGATCATATCTCTTTTATGTCTATGACTAATGTGTTTTCAAGTGTATTCTCATGCTTAGTCATAGAATTGAAAGGGAAATGGAGTATTTGGCAAAGACGACGCTTCCACTCAACTCCATCGATATTATCTACTCTTTGCCAATATTCCGCCATCTCTCCATTGGTATAATCTTTCACTCATATTTTGTTTGCCAAAGTGGGAAAGAAGTTACTAAGGGCCTATATTTCACTCACAAGTATCCGTTTTTGGCGATTCATGCCAAAGGGGGAGAAAGTATTAGCCCAAAGCAAAAGGACCGCACCACCACCAATGAATTTTTTTAAAAAATGAAGTTTTCAAATTGGTATATCTTAATGTATTTTCAAAAGGGGGAGAAAATTCTAGTATCTTCAAAAATCTGTAAAACCCTCTTGAACACTAAGAGGAGAATTTCATTGAGGGGGAGTTTTGTTTAAGTCAAAGGAAAAGCATTTGAAACAGGGGGAGAAAATTTTAAAATCTTGAAAATGCTTCTTTCAATCTTAATCATATACCTTTGACTATTTGCAAAAAGACCTTGAAAAGGATTTACAAAAGAATTTGCAAAAACAAAACTAGTGGTGCAAGCGTGGTCCAAAATTTTAATAAGAAACAAACAATCCATGCATATCTAGTAGAAATAATTATATTGGTTTCATTCCAAGCAACCTTTGCACTTACCTTATGCAAACTAGTTCAATTCTGCACTTATATATTTGCTTTGGTTTGTGTTGGCACCAATCACCAAAAAGGGGGAGATTAAAAGGGAAATAGGGTCAAACCTTTTCCTATATGATTTTGGTGGTTGAATTGTCGAACACAAATAATTGGACTAACTAGTTTGCTCTAGATTATATGTTCCACAGGTGCCAAAGGTTCACAACAAACCAATACAAAGTCAAAAGAAAGGGTTTAAAACAAAGGAGCAAAGGAAACTGAAGTGTGCCCTGGTCTGGCGCACCGGACAGTGTCCAGTGCACCAGGGAGGATCGACCTCAAACTTTTCAGCTTTGGGTTTCCCAGGCGCAGCTCCGCTATAATTCACCGGACTGTCAGGTGTGCCACCGGACTGTCCGGTGTGCCAGCGGGGCAACGACTATCTGTGTGCAATGGTCAACTCTGCAAAGTGAACAGTGCAATTCAGATGTCAGAGCAGAAGGTCAGAGGGGCACTGGACTATCCGGTGTAGCACCGGACTATCTGGTGCCGCATGAGGACAAAGCCTCCAACGGTCGACCAGCTCCAAGCCCTAATAGCAGGATGACGTGGCGGCACACCGGACGCTGTCCGGTGGCGCACCGGACTGTCCGGTGCGCCCATCGCCAGCAGCCTTCTCCAATGGCTACAATTTGGTTGGTGGCTATAAATACCATCCCAACCAGCCACTTCAAGGCGTGGGAGCCCAAGCAACATTCCAAGTCATATAGTTGACATATTCAAGCCCTCCCAATCACCTCTATTCATTGATCCATCCTATATACGAGATTTAGACCACTACAACCAACACAAGTGCCACAAAAGAGAGATCAAGCAAGAGAGAGCTACTCAGTTGAGTTTAGCACTAATGCCTTGTGAGATTCATTGAGAGAAAGTGTGTGCTACATCTTGTGTCCATTTGTGCGTGGAGTTTTGACTCCCATTGAACTTCCTCCAAAGTTTTGAAGGCTTGTAAAGCTAGCAAGAGACACCAAAGAGTGTGGTGATCCTTGCGGGGTCATAAGTGATCCTTGAGAAGAAGAAGAGCTCGTCGGTCTTTGGTGATCGGTGGAGAGAGGGAAAGGGTTGAAAGAGACCCGTCCTTAGTGGACTCCTCAATGGGGACTAGGCCTTCGAGGGCCGAACCTCGGTAAAACAAATCACCCGTGTCTCTTGTGTTTATTGCTTGTGATTTGTTTGTTGTCTTCCTTTCTAAGTTCTCTTGCGCTAATCTTTGCTAATATTATTTTGTGTTGCTTCAAGTTAAATTCATTTAGAGAAGCAACTCCTTGCAAGAAAGAACTTGTGTTACTCTTCTTCTTATCTAAGCCCTCTTGCATTATTCTCCACCAACATTTCTAGTAGTATTGCTATTGATTAAATTCCGCACCCTTTGAATACAATACTCGTTGCAAGCAAGGGACTTAGTTTTATACTCCGATAATTTTGAATCTTGTTCTAACCACTAATCAAGGGATCTAGTTTGGATTTAGAATTATAATTTTCAGAATTTGCCTATCCACCCCCTCTAGGCGACTTTCAATAGGGCTACTGAATTTTGTTTCTTTGAAGCCCAAGACACCAGGGATCTCCCCAGAAATTGACAAGTCCCTAATGTGCTCTTCCTATCAATTTTGCACCCTGCCCAATCGGCATCGGAATACCCTATCAAATCAAAGGTTGATCCCCTGGGGTACCAAAGCCCAAACTTAGGAGTGTAAACTAAATATCTCATGATTCGCTTCACGGCCCTAAGGTGAACTTCCTTAGGATCGGCTTGGAACCTTGTACACATGGATACGGAAAGCATAATATCCGGTCGTGATGCACATAAATAGAGTAAAGATACTATCATCGACCGGTATTACCTTTTGATCTACGGATTTACCTCCCATGTCGAGGTCAAGATGCCCATTTGTTCCCATGGGTGCCTTGATGTGAGATGCAACCCTCATGATATCTTGGTTATCATGCTCATAACTCTTGTCAAACTTCATTTTGTACGTCCATGAACATCCTTTATTTTCTTTGTTTTCTTATTTTGGAACAATTGTGTCCCATGATAAATATTACCAAAGAAAAAAAGAAGTCTAGGTTTCCAAAATCCCTTTCATGAAACCACTTAGAAAACAATAAGGATTTCATGAGTTGGCATTTTACTTTTTGAGCTTTTATGCACCGAATGGTTATCCTTTCTATGATTGTATTTACGTCTACTATTGCACTATTTATGCTTTCCATGTCACTATTTATGCCTTGTGTTTTTAGATTACATTTTGTTTTCATCTTATTTACCACGATTTGCTACAACATCGGTGACATCCTGGATCCAACAATATCTTGTTTGTCAACGTTGTTATCCCCTTGTATTTGCATCTATCAAAATCAGGCTTCTATGATTCCATCCACAAATTTGTATATCAATCTAATATATGTCGGTAGTCATTTATGCAGTCTTTTTCAATGCAATTTATGCAGAGCTCACAGAGGCTTAATGTGAGATGCAACCCTCATGATGACCCCGTTATCCTTCTCATAACTCTTGTCAACTTCATTTTGTATATGTTATTGAATAGTTTTTATTTCTAGTTTTTCTTATTTTGGAACAATCGTAACCCCATTTATGATCAGGCACTCAATGCACCGAAATAACTAGTTTTCTAATTAGTGGAGATAATTATGATTTTCCTCCTAATGCTTATTTTCCCTACTTGTGTAGTGTTGCTTTTACTAGAGTTAGCTTGGTGTAAGTAATGTATGAGTAACGCTTGTTGTAAGATGTTTATATGAATGTTTTTTTGTAGATTTGCATTTGGTGTATGCTGCAAAATGGACAATTTTTATGCTTGTATGATTTGGCAAATCCAGATTAAAATTGGTTTGGTGGTGAGCACGATTTTGTGGGATTGGTTGAATTTCTATAGTTGCATGGCAAGGGGTTCAATGGTACACAATATTTGGGAACTATAATTTCTCATATAACATATTTCTTTGAATTTTCATGGTTAACTCCATGTCTTTCATACACTTTCATAGATTACAATCGCTAAATAAATGCGAAGAACATTTTCAGGCTCATGAACATCAAGGTAGAAAGGTCCTCCTTTCTTCATATTCATCGGGTTTGGTGTAGTTGTCGACAACTATTTTTGGTCCTTGTATATTTTGCATTTGATGAGACTGTATGTCAACTTTCAGTTGAAAATATGTCCTACTTGCAAATCTGTGCTAGTTTATTACAGAAACTTGATGATGATAGTTGTTGAAAAAGCTAGCATATCAACCGTGGAAGTAATATTCTCAGCTAGTTAACTGATTATGCCCTGGTTTACTGAGTTATGAATTCCCACTTTGTCATGAAAATTACTTCAGTTTCACCATGGTCTAAACTATTTGATTTGCTTATGCTTGTTCTGACGTGTCTTTATGCTTTATACAGGCTTACACAGACCTGTTTTAACAAGAGCCAGGCAGCGATGCTTCCATTTTGGACCACGACCTAGCTAAAGGCTAATAGTTCCAATTGTCTGAAGTACCGAAGACAGGGCTAGCTCCTCATTTTTTGTCATGTCAAAAAAATCGTGTATGATTGCAACAATATTGGCAAAATATCGTTGTACTTTATATTTTGATATACTGTGAACAAAACAAGTGCCCTATGAGACCATCGTGATTTATGCATTTCAAATTAAATTTTACGACACTTCTTGTTGTGTTTTATGCTTCCATTAAAAAACAGTCTTACTGCGTTTTACGCAAATTTATGACACTTTTTGATGTGTTTTACAACAATCCCTTGCGAAGTGAGATTGTGCGCGTGTTTTACACTAAATTTCGTACTTATTTACGCTGTTTTAGCTCACGTTTTACGCTGAAATCATTCGAGCCAGAACCGTGCACGATCGGCTGCACGCGATTTTCACGCCGTAATTTTGGGCCCCGTTTGCTGTTACAAAACAGATATAGAATTTACGATAAATTTCGTACTCATTTACGTTGTTTTAGATCACGTTTTACGCTAGAATCCGCCCGAGCCAAAACCCACGCACGATCGGCTGCACGTGATTTTCACGCCGTAATTTTGGGCTCTGTTTGCTGTTACAAAACATATATAGGATTTACGCTAAATTTCATACTCATTTACGTTGTTTTAGCTCACATTTTACGCTGGAATCCGCCCGAGCCAGAACCCACGCACGATCAGCTGCACATGATTTTGACGCCGTAATTTTGGGCTCCGTTTGCTGTTATAAAACAGATATAGGATTTACGCTAAATTTCGTACTCATTTACGTTGTTTTAGCTCACGCTTTACACTGGAATCCACCCGAGCCAGAACCAGAACCAGATCAGGCGTGCATGGATATACGTGATTGGGGCTTCCCATACTAATGGAAGCCCAGGCTTCTACGTGTATTATTGTACAATTACATATACACATTAAACAAACGTGTGTTGGAAAGCTTGTAACATGCAACACGTGTTTCCAAGGGAAAGTATATCTATTTTATTTCCCTTCAAAATTATATCATTGAACAAAACATGCGAGTAGCTCATCACGCGTTGGCATTTTTTTGGAGGTGATGTGTTGTACCCACCGTGGGTAAATCCCATCATTACTGTCTCTACCGCTGATCTCGGCTTTTTCTGGTTTTTGATCCACCATCTTGTACCGAGATGGCCGCAAACGCGCGTAACAGACGCGTGCACTGCGTCGAGTACCACCACCGTAGAGACTTATCCGCACCACAGAGCATGGAGATTTATTCGTGTGCATGACTTATCTATTGCCTATAAAAGCTAGCATATGATGCATGTCTAGGGTAGAGGCTCTCACGCGCGCTGTGGCTTCGTGGTGGGCCCGTTCCGCAGACGCACATGCAACCGACCCTGTAGCCACAACAAACTCCACCGCGATTCATGGGGAGCCCAGCCTGACCTTGATCACGCGCAGGAAGCTGGCGGGTGGGACCGGAACTACTGTTCCTCTTCTCCCCCTTCTCAATCGGAGACTGCTCAGCGTATTCCCCTGGCGGCGTCCACAACTTTCCCCACATCCGCTGGAGTTCGTTCGTTCGATGGCAAAGCTCAACAAACCAGGAGCAAATCCCACGCAAGACTCTCGCCAGAACCATCTTCCTGCTCGGTTGTTGCAGCTAAATCCGCTGTCACAAGCACACCATCGACACAAGATGAAGATGTTACCAAGGATAAGGGAGTTTCTGATCTGGAAATTGAGGACGCCGTGCTGGAAGTTGAGGTTGGGCCGACAAAGGAAAAGCGCAACCGGAGGCCCAATGTTCGCCTGTGTGGCCCAGAGTGGAGAGCGTGAGTTGCTGCCTGGAAGATAAATAGTGTGTCGTCGCTGTGTTCTTGTAAGAAGAATTTGGTGAACAAACTCCTACCTAAATAATATTCCCTGCCGCCTCCTATCTTCTTCTGCCTTCCTCCTCTCTACCCCTTCTCCACGCTTACTGTTACATTTGGTATCAGAAGTCATCGATTCCTTGGGCACGCCGATCAGGAACCGCAAGCCGACCACGGCTACTTCACCAGGCTCCAGCGGCGTCGTGGTGTCATGGATCCGTCCTCCAAGCTTTTGCTTGATGAGATCGAGAAGCAGCTGACGGCGATGGACCTCAAGTGGGATCAGCGCTTCGTCGACTTCAAGCGCTCCAGGGATGAGCGTCTCGTCGTGCTGGAACAGACATGTTCCGACGTCGAGAAATGGCGGTCGTCTGTGGATGCGGCTCTGAACGACGTCAAACTCGAGCTTCGCAAGATGAACAAGCAGTGGGATCAGGCGCTGCTGGAACACTCCGGCTCTGATCAGGGTCTGCTTCGTCGTCCTGATCCGCATTCCGATCAGTCGTCGCCGATGCTCCACCCTGATGGCCCAGTTGGGCACCGCGAGGATTTACACAACCGGGAGCAGGGTTTTGGGTCGGTCACGACCCTTATCCCTGGCCCGGTCAAGGGTACGCACAATATCCCTCCTCCACCCCCAATCACCCCACGCTATCATGGATCATTGTTGGATCAGTTTGGCAGTCGTGCGCGTCCTTCTGAGTCTCTCGGTCGTTCATTAGGGAAATTGCCGAAACTGCCGTTTCCGAGTTTTGATGGCACTAACCCAAGGCTTTGGATCTCTCGTTGTGAAAACTACTTTGATATGTATGATGTTGAACCTACGGCGTGGATCCGTGTGGCATCGATGTACATGACACCTCAGGTGGCTTGCTGGTTCCAAGCAGTCGAGCTCAAAAATCCACATATGTCCTGGCCTATGCTATGTCGTATGTTGCATGATAGGTTTGGGCGTGATCAGCTTCAGTCATTGTTGCGACATCTCTTCCGTATACACCAGACTGATAGTGTCACTGAATATCAGGAGCGTTTTGTGACTTTGGTAGATCAACTTGCTGTATATCAGTCAGTTCTAGACCCGCTGTTTTTCGCTACACGTTTTGTAGACGGTTTACGTAGTGACATTCGTGCTGTAGTCATGCTTCAAAGGCCTTTGGATTTGGATACTGTTTGTTCCTTGGCATTGTTGCAGGAAGAGGTGGCCCCTCCAGTGGGACGTCAAGATCATCGCAAGTTGGACTTTCGCTCCTGGTCCAAGCAATCTGCGCCGAATCCCTTACCACTACCTCCTCCACCTCAAGCAACAGTTCCTAAATCTGAACCAATTCCGAAGCATTTTGATCACTCCACTGCTGCCGACAGTAAACTGGGGGCTCTCAAGGCCTATCGTAGGGCTCGTGGACTGTGTGAGAAGTGTGCAGAAAAATGGCACCGTGGTCATACGTGTAGTGCAACGGTACAGCTGCACGTATTGCAAGAAGTGTGGGATTTATTGTCTGATACACCGGTGTTTGATGCTGCGGGTGCCACAATTTCTACTAACGAGTCAATTCTTATGTCACTTTCTCCTGAAGCTGTGTCAGGGTCATCTACTAAGAGATCCATCCAGTTTATTGGTCACATGTGTCAGCAGGATATTCTGATTCTGGTGGATTCAGGCAGCACTAATTCCTTCATCAATCAAACAACTGTCTTAAAACTGGGTTTAGCCACAGTTGCCTCTGTTCCTATTCGGGTTCAGGTGGCCAATGGTGGGATGTTGGTGTGCTCCACAATGGTTCCTCAGGCCTCTTGGAGTATTTAGGATTGTTCTTTTCTTCAAGACTTACAAGTGTTAACACTGCCTAATTTTGATCTCATTCTAGGCATGGACTGGCTGGAACATTTTAGCCCTATGAGGATTCATTGGCAGCACAAGTGGATCAGCATTCCTTATTCAGGGAAACAAGTGGTTCTATATGGTTATTCAGATCGACAGCCAACTGATATTTTACTGCACATTACTGCTGTCCATCTTTCTGATGCCAGTTCCTCGGGTGAGATATTGCACCCTGCTATATCCAACCTGTTATCTCAGTTTTCTCCAGTCTTTTCCACTCCCAGTACTCTACCTCCTGTTCGCACTTGTGATCATTCTATTCCTTTGATCCAAGGTGCCACTCTGGTTAACATACGACCATATCGTTATCCTCCATCATTGAAAGATGAAATTGAGCGACAGGTTACTGAAATGCTCAAAGCTGGCATTATCAGACCGAGTGCTTCTGAATTTTGTTCTCCAGTGTTATTGGTACGGAAAAAAGATGGTAGTTTCCGATTCTGTGTTGATTACAGATATCTCAACGCCTTGACATTGAAGTGGAAATTTCCTATACCAGTTTTTGACCAGTCGATGGATGAGTTAGCCGGTGCTTCTTGGTTTTCTACCTTAGACTTACTATCGGGCTATCACCAAGTGAGACTGAAGACTGGAGAAGAATACAAAACTGCATTTCAGACTCATCACGGCCAGTTTGAATTCTTGGTTATGGCATTTGGATTATGTGGAGCTCCAGGAACTTTTCAAAGTGCGATGAACACCACTTTGGCGCCATTATTGTGCAAGTGTGTCATTGTCTTCTTTGATGACATTTTAATATACAGTGCTTCTTGGGATGATCACCTTGTTCATCTCCAACAGGTGTTATCTCTGTTGCAGCAGGATTCTTGGTTTGTGAAGCTCTCTAAATGCAGTTTTGCTCGGCGAGAAATTAAGTACCTGGGTCACATAATCAGTGAAAAGGGTGTTGCTACTGATAGTGCCAAGGTGGAAGCAGTTCTTTCATGGCCAATCCCTGCTAGTGTCAAAGAGCTACACAGTTTCCTCGGTCTCGCTGGCTATTATAGGAAATTTGTCAAACATTTTGCCATCATCGCTAAGCCCTTGCATCAGCTATTAAAGAAGGGAGTCTTATATGTGTGGACGTCTGAACATGCTGCTGCTTTCAGCACTCTGAAACAGGCTTTGAGCTCGGCCCCAGTTCTTGCTCTCCCTAATTTTTCCCTGCCTTTCTGCATAGAAACAGACGCCTGTAAGAATGGAGTGGGAGCAGTCTTGTTGCAGGAGGGACATCCTCTCTCTTTTATTAGCAAGCCGTTGGGGATTAAGACACAGGGGTTATCGACCTACGAGAAAGAATATTTAGCAATTTTGGTAGCTGTTGAACAATGGCGCCATTACCTCCTACATGCTGAATTTATCATCTTCACTGACCAGAAGAGTCTCATCCACTTGAACGAGCAAAGATTACATACCCCCTGGCAACAGAAAGTATTTTCCAAACTTCTGGGAATGCAATACAAAGTTGTGTATAAGCAAGGTACCGAAAATAGGGTGGCTGATGCTCTATCTCGACGCGCTCATATGCCGTCTCACATTTTTGCCATATCCACTTCATCTCCACAGTGGTGTCAGCAGGTCATCGATGGGTACATGCTTGATGAGGAGGCTAAGCAGTTACTGTCCAAACTGATGCTGAATGGGGGCTGTTGTTCCTGGTTTTTCTCTGCATGAGGGCTTGATCAAGTTTAACAATAGAATATGGATTGGCAATAACACATCATTACATCACACAATTTTGGATGCTCTCCATAGCTCGGCAGTGGGTGGTCATTCTGGTTTCCCTGTTACTTACCACAAACTCAAGCAGTTATTTGCGTGGCCGGGCATGAGAAAATTTACCAAGCAGTTTGTAGCAGCGTGTACTATCTGTCAACAAGCTAATCCTGAGAGAGTCAAGTATCCAGGCTTGCTGCAGCCCTTACTGGTTCCTTCCGGCGCGTGGCAAACAGTGACTATGGATTTTGTGGAGGGTTTGCCCTTGTCTGGCGCAAAGAACTGTGTCATGGTGGTGGTTGACAAGTTCTCAAAATTTAGTCATTTCATTGCACTTCAGCACCCGTTCACTGCTATGACCGTGGCCAAAGCCTTTATGCAGAATGTGTACAAGTTACATGGTATGCCAGTCGCCATTGTGTCTGATCGTGATCGTGTCTTTACCAGTCAACTATGGAAGACACTTTTCAAACTAGCCAATGTGAAATTACAGATGAGTTCAGCTTATCACCCCCAAAGTGATGGTCAGACAGAACGAGTCAATCTGTGTTTAGAAACTTTTCTGAGGTGTTTTGTCAACGCTTGTCCTAACAAATGGTTTGATTGGCTCTATCTGGCAGAATTCTGGTATAATTCAAGTAAGCATGAAGCTCTGGGGTTCTCACCATTTGAGGTGTTATACGGCTATACTCCTAAACCATTTGGTTTGGAGGTAGTCTCAGACTCTTCAGTGCCTCTGTTAGAGGACTGGCTCCAAGACAAAATCGTGATGACTAATCTTATTCGTCAGCATTTGGCTCGAGCTAAGCTCCGCATGAAATCGCAGGCTGATAAACACAGGACTAAGCGGTCATTCGCAGTGGGAGACATGGTCTATGTTCGCCTCCAACCTTACATTCAGTCTTCTCTTGCTCCCCGATCCAATCAGAAGTTGTCTTTCCGTTTCTTTGGACCATTTCAGGTGGTGTCCAAGATTGGGGCGGTCGCGTATGAGCTGTTGTTACCGCCAGCTTCTAAAATTCATCCCATTTTCCATGTGTCACAACTTAAAAAAGGTCGTTTCGTCCTCTACGCCTGTATCCCCGCTGCCTCACCATCTGGATGGTTTTCAGGTACCTGAAAAGTGTTGCAGCATCGTCTGAATGCAGCAGGTGCCAAACAACTTCTCATTCAGTGGTCAGGGCTACCTGTTTCGTTGGCTACTTGGGAGGATGAACTGTATCTGCGTCAACGTTTTTCCAGTGGCACCTGCTTGGGGGCAAGCAGGCTCTCATCGCCGAGGGATTGTCACAAGCACACCATCGACACAAGATGAAGATGTTACCAAGGATAAGGGAGTTTCTGATCTAGAAATTGAGGACGCCGTGCTGGAAGCTGAGGTTGGGCCGACAAAGGAAAAGCGCAACCGGAGGCCCAATGTTCGCCTGTGTGGCCCAGAGTGGAGAGCGTGAGTTGCTGCCTGGAAGATAAATAGTGTGCCGTCGCTGTGTTCTTGTAAGAAGAATTTGGTGAACAAACTCCTACCTAAATAATATTCCCTGCCGCCTCCTATCTTCTTCTGCCTTCCTCCTCTCTACCCCTTCTCCACGCTTACTGTTACATCCGCCGAGAATCTCAGATCCGACTCCGCCACCACTCCACCTTGATGCTTGCCCAGCCATAAATAGATGGAGCCCAGAAACCGCCCTTGCCATCCCGATCCACGCTGTCGTCACCAAGCGTAGCCATTGGGGAGAGCGCAGAGGGGCGCCACCATGGCCATGTGTGAGGAGGTGCCCCGACTGCACCTAGATCCCACCTCTGACTGCACCATGAAGCTGCGCGGGGTCGTCGGGGAGTTCCTAGAGAAGGCCGGGTCAGGGTCGCCGCGTTTGTTTTTGCCGTTGCTGGTGAGTGTCTCTCCCCGTGCTTCTGTTCCTTCTGAGCATCCCGGGTGGGGTTCCAGTGCTTTGGCGGGCACCTGGCATCACTGTGGCTGATGAGCGTCGTGGCCGTTGTCACCATGTCGCGTTGTCGGGAGTCCGGAAAAGCTCGCGGGTCTTGTACCGGTGAATCTTCTGCTGGTCTGCGCAGCGCGCCGCCATGGGAGCTGTGCTCCGTCGAGTTTGGGCAGCGATAGGATGATGGAGTCGTGGTAGCCGTCGGTTCGAGTATGTGCGGATCTGATTAGAAGTTCGAGTGCTATGCGATTTTTGGATCTAGACCGTTGATGTTTAGATCAGTGGGTCCGATTAGATGACTTCGTAACTCTTCGCGCAAATCAACCCTATCCGCGAGATCGAGATCGGGCGGATCTGTGTCGACCTCTGATGATTAAATCGGGGGGTTGTCGATCTGAATCTGATGGCCTGGTTCGCTCACCCCCACATTTCTTCTACGCCCGCGGTCATGTAGCCCATCATGTGGCTGGACGCTAGCCAATGAGATCACAACACGTAGCTTATAATCCGTGAAATATTATTTACTCAATATATTTGCGTTGTAGATCCATTTCAACCCGTTCCAATTGCGTTAAGTTTGTAATAATATCATCTACGTGTTAGAAGCATTATTTGTCATGACACGTTTTTGATTGATTGATTAATTATTAATTAATTGTTCATCCGATGATTATTAAAATGGTGATTTAGTTAAAACTAAGTTATAGTTTGAAGTTGCGCTTTTATAAATACATGTTAATGTGGTTAATGTCTACTCTAATGTTTTTATTATTATTATTGTTAAAACTTATTTAGTATAAACACGATATCTGTTGGTGATTCTCGTGTGTTGCGCTCGGCATCATCACGCTGTTCGCGCATGTTGTCGCGCATCGTTCCCACGTATCACGTGCTGTCCGAGCCTGATATTAAATTGTTTCGCCATATCATTCATGTTAGATAATTAATTACTTACTTAGTTGTCAGCTATTAAAATAACAATTCAATCGACTCAAATTTATAATTTAAGTTTATATTTTATAAATGCATGTTAATATGACTATAGAGAACTAAGAATTCTAATCAATACTCACTTAGCGTAAACGTGGTACATTCTCAATCGTAACCCTGATTTTAGTAGTTCTCGAGCTCACGATATCGTAACGTCACGTAGAATGTTCTTATGTAGTTTGTTCTTATGTTTGGTTGATGTTAATTTTTCTTATACACTGTTTGTTTGTATTGCTACGACTAGCGTGAGGTTGAGTCACCTGAGGATCATCCTAGTACCTGGAATCTTAAGTCCCAGACAAGTTGTTCCCTTGATCCACTTTTGTTACCCAATAATATTATTTATTATCAATATTCAATGCATACGTTAAATTTTGATGGGACCCAATAGGTCACCCTAGTCTGTTTATCCTTTTACCTTGTTTACCCCTGAATCACTTGAGTAGTTTTTGCTATTGCTTTATATGGTTTTGGGTTAATATTTCATTATATTCATGTTCCAATTATTCTGTTATGTTATTTTATGTTCATGTCAAGATCATTATATTTTAATTGGAACATGGAGCTTAACTTGAGAAACACGTGCCACCACAAGGGTGGAATGAGACGCCCTTAGCTGACTAATTAGGAAAGCAAGTGGAAGACTACCTTATCTGAAAGGGGCAAGGGCAGTAGGGGAGTTGCATGCAAGGAGGTTCTCGGGTTGATTTTGCTGCAATGGCGGTCAGACGGGGGATTCTTGCAAGTGCTCTTCCCATAAACTATAGCGGGTTTTCGGAAGCTAGTAGAACTTTGTAAATGCCTCGTAATGGATCCCTAGCCATTCACCTCGGTAGTGTCTAAGGGCCTTGCAAACCCTGGCGACATGGGATACACGACTTGTGGGTACAGGGTACAACCTCTGCAGAGTGTAAAACTGGTATACTAGCCGAGCTCACGGTCAAGAGCAGCTCAGGACTCTCGCATGATTAAATTATGGAACTTAAATTCAATTTGTCATATGCATTACATGAGATTTATTATTAATTTTGTTATATTATTTATTATGGTTTGGTATTTACTTACACTTAGTAACTGCTAATAAAATTTTGACCAACTTATAAAAGCAATGCTCAGCTTCAACCTTTATTTTGTTGATCAACCTTACACTTCACATGAACTTTCACCTTTTGTGAGTTCATGCACATTATTCTCCACAACTTGTTGAGCGATGAACATGTGTGAGCTCACCCTTGCTGTCTCATACCCCTACAGGAGAAGAACAGGTGGTTCAAGAGGAGCCACACAACGAGGAGTTCGATTCGATCTAGATGGCGTCTCCCAATTGACTTTATGGCGCCAAGGATGGACTTTAGTTCGATCTATATTTATCTTTTATTTTGTAAGACTTTCGCTATGTAATAAATACTCTGATTATATTGTGACATTTATCTCTATACACTCTGTTATTATATGTGTTGTTTTCTTTGGCGCATATATGAGATGCACCCGACTTTGTCCCTTAAATCTGGGTGTGACAAGACTGATAGATGAATTAGGAAAAAACAGTGACACCCTTAAATCAATTCACAAAATTGTGAAGATAGACAACTGTGTCGCAACACATTTTTTCCTAATTCAACAATTTACCACGACTAAGAATGGCATTAGATGGGAGTACTTTACCATAGACACTGAAGTTCAGGATAGAGACACCGAACTGAAACAACACAGTGTATAGAAGTATGGATTAATAAGACAAAGGATAGGGCTAAGGGGATTGGATCACCTTGAACATGTTAATCTTCGTGATCTGACAAGAACTGCAACACGTTGAACAGATTAAACTGGTATATAGGACATGGTTTGAACCATCAAATTTTTTGGATAAGTATACATTTTCATATAAATGTCATAATCTGACAGGAACTACAGTTTCATATAAAGGGAAACCATGAATTTTGAGTTCAGGTAGATATATTTTTAGACAAAACTCTAGACAACATACTGCATATCATATCAATGTCTGTGAAGAGAGGTGTGGTGTTCAGATTTGAGTGACTGATGTTTTAAAAAATAAAAAATCTGACAAGTGCTAAAATAGCTCATGTGGTACACTCAATATACAAAATGTTGTGCAGGACACATTGCCCACAAATATTGATTCAACTACAACTAAAACTCTATTTATTTACGGAAAGGGTGCATGGATAATAAGGCTACAGTCAATTAGTGAAAAGGAAACATATATAAAACTTAGAAAAACAAACCTGAAATTGTCAGATGAACAGCCACATGAGTAGTTCTCTATTTTGTAAACCAAGTCTGTTTGTGTTTCAGAGAGGTGTGGTGTTCAGATTTGAGCGCTCAGAGAGGTGTCTTCCATCTTATACTCGAGCATCACAAGATCTGGGCGGGGCTGGCACGTAGAATGGGAAGTACTCGAGCATCGCAAGATCCGGGCGGGGCTGGCGCATAGAGTGGGAAGAACGAGATGGCGGGGGTGGTCCTGCACTTGCGATGGGATGCGGGCCGATGGTGGTCCTGTGCGCTGGATGGCGACGAGGGGATTGGATTGTGATTCCTTCCATGGCGGCGAGGCGTGGATTGCATTTGGGCGCGAAGGATATGGGCGGGGCATCTGCGGTGCATGGGAAGAACGATTGGGCGGGGTGGTCCTGCGAGTCGTCGGCGATGGGATTCCTGCGTGCTGGATTGCTGCGAGGCGTGGATAGCGGCGAGGGGATGTGTTTCCTTCTGTGGCAGTGACGGGATTTTTCCTTCCATGGCTGAGGCATTGATCGGTGAGGGGATTGCGGTGAGGACCATGCGGATGTAGGGGTAGAGGGAGAGGGCGTGCACGGGGAAGAAGGGAGACACTAACATGTGAATCGTATGTGCCGTGAGGAGGCAGAACTGTGCGCCACGGTCTACGTTAGGTTCTTATAGAGTAGTGGAGATATGCATGGAAATTTCTCTCATTTTTGTTGTTCTTATTGAATTACATGCATGGAAGCTTATCCAGTTATTAGACGAGACGGAGGGGGAGAGAAAGAGACTTATATAGTTTACAACGGTAAAGGATTATGTAAATGAATTGTATACTTCATTCGTTTCAATTTATAATTCGTTTGACTTTTTTCCTAAGTTTGACCGACTCGTCTTATTCAAAAAATTCATATTTATTGTTAATTTTTACTGTGATATTGTCTACTATTTAATATACTCCAACTATGGCTTTGAATTTTTCATTTTTCGCAAAAATTTAAATAAGACGAGCCGGTCAAACTTGTCAAAAAAAAGTCAAACAATAAATAATAAACTACACCTATCTTGATCTCTCTTGCGTGTAAAAACTGGTAGAAGTTATTGGATAATCGGTAATGATTGCACACAACATATGACCAGTGACCTTTATGCGTCCACCTCACTAAATGAAGACCGTTCATATGGTTGTAAATCGATTGAATGTGAGCGGGTAATTTTTTGAGTCAGTGACAGTGATGGGTAATTTTGATCAACTATATCAAAATAGTAAGACCTGTTCCAATCTCGCGAGATAAACTTTAGCAGCTTTTTTAGCTACTTTTAGCCATTTGTAATCTAAACAGGAGAGCTAATGGTGGTAATTGAAGCTAAACTTTAACACTTCAATTCATATAGCTAAAGTTTAGCAGGAAGCTAAAGTTTATCCCGTGAGATTGAAACGGGGCCTAAATCTGTCCCCTTGAATTTATCAATCTAGTAAATTTGGAATTCGTGAATCTAGATCATTTTGGCTAACTCCAAATATAGTAAATTTGAAATTCGTGAATCTAGATCATTTTGGCTAACTCCAAATATAGTAAATCTGGAATTCGTGAATCTAGATCATTTGGCTAACTCCAAATCTAGTAAATTTGGAATTCGTGAATCTAGATCATTTGGCTAACTCCAAATCTAGTAAATTTGGATTTCGTGAATCTAGATCATTTGGCTAACTTTTCATATGAAGCGGAGTGTTTTTATGAACTGTATCTACGCTGCATACACTCGATTTTTAGAGGTGGCGCATTTTGTTTCTTGTGCCACCTCAATACGCATCGATTTGACCTTGATATTTAGAGTCCGTACTCAAGGAGTGAGGTGGTCACTCATCTCTAGTAGCATCTGTATCTCGGTAATACGCATCGATTTGTAGTCTACTTGTAATGTTGATTTTTAAAGCTGGGATAAAAGCCAAAAACTTAGAGATGCTATACAAACCCTTTTCTCAAGCAAACTTAACTGTTTTTTTTTCCTGAAAATATTACACAACAAACATTACAACGACAACAGTAGTTGCGTACAGCAACGACCACAGCGAACCGTGTGCATGATAGATGGACATTGGATTGGTAGTTTCATGACTTCCATCCAGAGACCCATGTCTTATTTATTTGTAAGGAAACACACACACACAAACGGTGCATCCTCTGCCTACTTCTCATGACATGAAGGGCAGCACCATCACTTGATTTACTTCATTTGCATCCGTCCAACTGATTATTTATGTTTTTTTTCTTCTTCTTTCCTGTAGGTTTGCACTTGAGACAGATGCATGCAACTGTTTCGCATGGCATCACTTGGCGGCTATCACTGCAGCAGAACCTGTGGACAGAAAATGAAACCAAGATAATGGTTCCTTAGATCAGTTAATTAAAGGTTTAAAGAGAGAGAGAGAGAGAGAGAGAGAGAGAGAGAGAGAGAGAGAGAGAGAGAGAGAGAAGACTGTGAAGTGAAGTTGTGTTCTTCATGCTTTGACAGACTTTGTTTACTACTCCGATCCTCAAGTCTGCACTACGAAATCAACAGCAAGCAAAGCCTAGCCCTAGACCGCTGGAAGTTTGGAACAGGAGTGAAGAGATGTACCTACGACGCAGCTGGCTGAGCCGTTCGCGTAGAAGGCGTGGATATCCAGCTGCCGGAAGTTGGTCTCGGGCGCGCCTCCAACTATTCTGTGCTTGATCGTGCCGCGTGCCAGAGCCAGTTCTCCTGTCCCTCCCACGACAGCCCACTCCCCCTCCGGTGGAATGACTCCCATCACCTGGAGTGTAGATCCGCTAAACCTGTTCCGGCCACAAGCAGCCATGCAGTGCTTCTTAATTAGATAGCATGCATGCATACTTGGATGCCATGCATGAACAGAATCAGAAGGAAGGCACAGCAGCTGGGAGAATGCTACCTGTCACCTTGGAACACCATGTTGAGGGAGACGAACCAGCCCACGCTGGCTAGATCAGACATGATATGCACGCCTTGCGCGTGCCCTAACACCTTTGCGCCTGGAGCAGGCGCGTCTAGTAACGTCCAGTCCTGAACGGCAGTCACGCCGAACGGACTAGCGTGCTGGGGTCTGAAAATTACCTCCTGGTTGTGGTCTGGTCCAGCACCGGCAACTTGCTTCAGATACAGGCGCCAGTTCAGCTCGTTCTCGCAGGTGTAGGGGCATGGGCATGGGTATCCCAGTGAAGCAGTAGCCAAGACCAGCAGATGCGACATGAAGAGGATGGTGGTGGTCAGGCGGGCATGGCTAGCAGGATGTGCCATTGGCAAAAGGATTTGTTGGCTCGGGAAGGAGACGACAGAGTGCAAGTGTTTAGCTTGCTGTCTTCGTGTGACTGCTGTGGGGAGGGGAAGATGGGCTGTATTTATAGCCAGAGGCCCAGGAATAAGGTTCGTCGATCGACGTGCTGCTTATACTGTTGAAGGACCACGACGATAAGGGAAGGGAGGTTCGTCAATTTCTTTCCAGTCTTGCTCTTGCAAACATGGAACGATACATCACTTCACCAACTCTGTTTTTTTTTGTTATTTGGCTAATTTTTTTTTCTTCTCTCCCTATCGTATGTATGTATATTCGTATCTCTGGTCGTTTGCCCAACGTTTTTCAAACTCAACTTGCTGTGTTTATCTCTTGATTTTATTTGGTGCAGTGGGTAGAGGTGGAGCCGTGGGATTATTGTGGACAAACTTTGGGCAAAACTCGATCGAGAACTTCGGTTAGGTCGGTTAATTTCTGCAGATCGACTAGTCCAATTTGTGCCGGTTAATTAATGGTGTACTCCGCGTGGACAACTGCTACGTAATTTAATGTAAGACAGGCATACACTGATAGTGAAAGTGTTCGGGATATAAGTTCCGTTCCACGAGACTGTAACTATAAAATATATGGTCACATTAGTTTAGGGGGCCAATGATATATTACGCTTCTTTGCCTGCTATCCATATGTTTTGTTTCCACATTGTAGTCAAGTCGTTTCATACAATTTTTCTCTTTCGAGATAACGTTTTCCAAGATAAATGGCCGTGTAGTCCTGTACTCCCTAGCACTTGAACGAAACATTTTTTACTATTTATTTTATTAAATTTGTATATAATGTTTTTTAAACAAAATGAAGACAATACTATGTATAGGCTATCTCTACAAATCAGTTTCCACGTACGGTTCTTGATTTCTGAGTTTCTTTTGACGTCTCTCTATAGATGATCTGTGTAGTAGCCAATTTCCGTGGCCATATTTAGAGTGTATTTGGTTTAGCTTTCTAAGCCAAATTCACCTCCAAAGATCTATAATCTCAACCAAACATGTACAAGTACAATAGAATAGATTCATGCAAATAATCATCTATAAATTTCTCTAGTTCAATTCAGAATCACCTTCTACCCTAAAATTTCCAGATTCTTGTCATCCATATTAGTGTCATGATGTTATAGAATCTATAGTTGATAACTGCTTCAACAAAACAAAATTTAGTTTTTTCCATAATCGTTAGCTCACAACTCATAGCCAGATCAAATTTTTAGGAATCTACAACTGAACCAAATAGACTCTTAGGACCTATTTGTTTCGGTTTTTGGCCGTTAGACTTTCCAACATGTAGTATAAAATAGAGGATGCGGAACTGTAGATGACACTGTTTGTTGCTATTTGCATAGTGTAGTTTGAAATAGGGAATGCGATAAGGAATGGGATAAGGGATCTGCTGGAGATAGCCTTAGAATCGACTTTAGGTAGCTAAAATTTTCGCTCTCAGTCAGTTCCTGTGAAAATCGTTTATGTAAAAATCAATCAATTCAACATAGACGTAGAATCCGCCGAGTCGTTACGACGAGAGGAGTATGTCGCATTCTAAATCTTAAATCGTGCAAATTTCTTTATTTTTTTATATATAAGCTCCGTAATATATAGATTCTCGTGACAGTTATATTATCTAGAAATATGGTTCTTAGAAAATCACTTCGGCCTCGTTTGGGAACACGACAACCGGCCGGTTTCCACGAGTCGAGCGGCCCACGGGCACAAAATACACATGCTTTCCGTCTGCGTGTTTGGGGGACATGTGTATGGGTTTGTCGACCCGGTGTAGGACCGGTTTCGACAGGGGTTCGCTTCCACTCCTCATACGATCGGTTTTGTGTGCCTCGCACCTCCCTCTCGTCGTCGTCTGTGGGCTGCACCCGCCGTCGCCCTCACCCAAACGTTATGCTTCAAACCTGTTTATTCTGCTTTTGTTCACCCAAACGGACACAAGGAATCTTTGCCCTACGGGGCTACAACAAACGTGGATAGGCATGGCAAGTATTGGCTGAGGGGTGGTGGCTAACAAGGGTGACGCGTTACCTAGCTTCCCAAACGAGGCCTTCAGGGATAAAAACATGTCCCAAACGGGCCTTAATTGGCCGCTCCGTTCTAGTCAATAAGAAGATAAGAGCAACCTTGCGGCACGTAGGTCATCAATCGATTCACAGGGGGAAAAAGAGAAAGCATTCGTTAATAGTAATTCTCTGAGCATATCCTCTTCTACTAGTCAAAGTTTTACCATTCAGACTTGTGGATATATATATATATATATATATATATATATATATATATATATATATATATATATATATATATATATATATATATATATATATATATATATATATATATATATATATATATATATATATATATATAAATGAATTTACAACGTTCTGACCAAAGAGTTAATCGTTAGTGTACGTAACATATGAATTTGCATGCCAGGATTTTTATGATGATCATATACCCTTTCCGTTCCAAAATATAATTTGTTTTAGACTAATCATATATTCATTAAATAGCATATGAATATAGTTTCTATGCATATATATATATATATATATATATATATATATATATATATATATATATATATATATATATATATATATATATATATATATATATATATATATATATATATATATATATATAGTTTATCTATTAAGAGCTCTGCGCTCTATATAACTGTGGAGAGCCCTAGTCATCAAATCTGCAAACCCACGTCCGATCACTTTTTATGCAAGCGAACTGATTTAGCGTAAACAGAAACCCATTTTAGCGTAAACAGAGTAACAGTCGTGAGCCCTCGTTCCAGAAATAGCGGCTTAGGCCCACTTTCCACGTGGTCAACCATATCTTCCTTAGTCAACACATATTTACGCTATTCCATTCTTCCGTTTATACACAATAGCGATTTAGCGTAAATGTTTACGCTATTTTTTGCATTCATTTACGGTCTATAAAGTTTGTTCCTGCATGCCCGGAGATATTGTCGGACACGTGATAACAACCCGAGAGAATTTATCTCGTTTTGTTGAAACAGTTTAGTATTTACTAAAATATATGTACCGAGTTACGCAATTCTGTATACATATTTACGCCTCGTGTTTACGTGCCTGCCATGCGATATTTTCGGGATGCTTCAGTTATGGTTCGCGATTTTATCGCGTATACCGTTTTACGCTAAAATACACACGCGTTTACGTTGTGTTGGATTATGATTTACGTTGTGGTTCGACCAGACCAGTAAACCGCCGAACAAACCTGCGGGCTGCCCGGTTCTCCTCGTGTACAATGTTTACACTATTTTTTGCATTCATTTACGGTCTATAAAGTTTGTCCCTGCATGCCCGGAGATATTGTCGGACACATGATAACAACCTGAGAGAATTTATCTCGTTTTGTTGAAACAGTTTAGTATTTACAAAAATATATGTACCCAGTTACGCAATTCTATATACATATTTACGCCTCCCGTTTACGTGCCTGCCATGCGATATTTTCGGGATGCTTCAGTTATGGTTCGCGATTTTATCGCGTATACCGTTTTACGCTAAAATACACACGTGTTTACGTTGTGTTGGATTATGATTTACGTTGTGGTTCGACCAGACCAGTAAACCGCCGAACAAACCTGCGGGCTGCATATTTCCGTCTAATTGGCTGGGGCTTCCCGATACTAATGGAAGCCCTGGGCTTCCATTAGTTCGTCCCTATATATATATATATATATATATATATATATATATATATATATATATATATATATATATATATATATATATATATATATATATATATATATAATTGAATAAATGTGGACAGAAAAAAGCGGGCTACAAAGAACTATATTTTGGAGTGGAGGGATTAAAAAAAAGGTTCGGTTAAAGTGATCAACTAAAGATTAGGTACCATAATCCGGTGATTGGTGTTGATATAAGGGATGCCCTTGACTTGGAAGATTAGGTACGACAAAATCATAGAGATTGAATGCCACTGCAGTCTTCTTCTTGCATGAGGCAGTCTCCAACGGATATCTTATTATATCGTACCATCTGTTACATCTTTTATTTTAAACTACATTCTATAAACAGTGTGATCTACAGTACAAATACCATATTTACACGATCTGCTGCGGACTTTTTTAGAGAACGTCACTTATATATAAATATGTAATGACTTGGAGCCAGTGACGGACCTAGTGTTTGATTGTAGCCTAGGCAAATTTTATTGAGCTAATTAAAAAGTCTAATTTGAAGTATGTTCTACAATAAAAATCTATGGATATAGTGGCTTTGGAGCCAGAGCAGGCGCCCAAGGTTGCCGGTCCGCCACTGCTTGGAGCTAGAGATGGCAATGGGTCCAATCTCTTTGTCGAATTATTTCATTAAGGTATAGGGATGGAGAAGTTTTTTCTCCCACGAGGATGCAAAATAGAAAAATTCTCCCTTGACGGTTAAACGAAAACGGGATGGACAAGCATTCTCCGCCTCGATTTCCCGCGGTGACCCATTAAATTTGCATGTAACAATAGTTTCATGTAATAGCTAATGATAAAAATAAATAATTACTTTATCAAGAGACCACTCATCATACAAATGTGTTCATTTTGACGTACACATAATGATTTATTACATCTGATAATGTGTATAAGTGACAGTTTTTACATTAATAACAAAAGACATATGTCCTAATCTGTACTATACTTAAAGCACCAGTTTCAACGGTCGTTCTGTGTCATGTTTCTACAAAAATATCCCTATTCTTCTTACAATCAACCCGTCGAACATCTCACACGCCTGCATTACTGTTTTACAAAAACACCCCTCCATCCCCGCCAACCCACACGCCATTCCCGCCGACCCCACAGCCTGACCCCGCATCCGCCATCCCCACCGACCCCGCAGCCCGACCCCGCAACCGCCATCCCCGTCCCTGAACGCCGACACCCGTCCCTGAAAGTCGCCTAGAGGGGGGGGTGAATAGGGCGAAACTGAAATTTACAAAGTTAATCACAACTACAAGCCGGGTTAGCGTTAGAAATATAATCAAGTCCGCGAGAGAAGGTGAAAAACAAATCGCAAGCAAATAAGAAGTGTGACACGCGGATTTGTTTTACCGAGGTTCGGTTCTCGCAAACCTACTCCTCGTTGAGGAGGCCACAAAGGCCGGGTCTTTTTCAACCCCTTCCCTCTCTCAAACGGTCCCTTGGACCGAGTGAGCTTCTTCTTCTCAATCAAACGGGAACAAAACTTCCCCGCAAGGGCCACCACACAATTGGTGCCTCTTGCCTTAGTTACAATTGAGTTGATCGCAAGAAAGAATCAAAGAAGAAAGCAATCCAAGCGCAAGAGCTCGAAAGAACACAAGCAAATCTCTCTCACTAATCACTAGGGCTTTGTGTGGAATTTGGAGAGGATTTGATCACTTGGGTGTGTCTAGAATTGAATGCTAGAGCTCTTGTAAGTAGTTGAAGTAGGAAAACTTGGATGACTTGAATGTGGGGTGGTTGGGGGTATTTATAGCCCCAACCACCAAACTAGTCGTTTGGTGGTGGTTGACTGTCGTATGGTGCACCGGACAGTCCGGTGCACACCGGACATGTCCGGTGCGCCAGCCACGTCACCAGACCGTTGGGATTCGACCGTTGGAGCTTCTGACTTCTGGGCCCGCCTGGCTGTCCGGTGTACACCGGACAAGTACTGTAGATTGTCCGGTGCACAGTCGCGCGCGTGCCTGACTTCTGCGCGCTTCTGGCGCGCAATAAATGCGCCTGCAGGTGACCGTTGGCGCGAAGTAGCCGTTGCTCCGCTGGCTCACCGGACAGTCCGGTGCACACCGGACAGTCCGATGAATTATAGCGGAGCGAATTCCCGAGGCTGGCGAGTTCCAGAGCCGCTCTTTCTTGGGGCACCGGAAACTGTCCGGTGTACACCGGACAGTCCGGTGAATTATAGCGGAGCGCCTCTGGATTTTCCCGAATGTGAGGAGTTCAGCGTGAAGTCCCCTGGTGCACCGGACACTGTCCGGTGGCACACCGGACAGTCCGGTGTGCCAGACCAGGGCTGCCTTCGGTTATCTCTTTGCTCCTTTGTTGAATCCAATTCTAGGTCTTTTTATTGGCTAAGTTGTGAACCTTTGCCACCTGTATAACTTATACACTGGAGCAAACTAGTTAGTCCAATTATTTGTGTTGGGTAATTCAACCACCAAAATCAATTAGGAAATAGGTGTAAGCCTAATTCCCTTTCAATCTCCCCCTTTTTGGTGATTGATGCCAACACAAACCAAAGCAAGTATAGAAGTGCATAATTGAACTAGCTTGCAAGATGTAAGTGCAAAAGTTGCTTTGAATTGAGCCAATATACATACTTATAAGATATGTATGGATTGTTTCTTCATTTTTAACATTTTGGACCACGCTTGCACCACATGTTGTGTTTTTGCAAATTCTTTTGTAAATCCTCTTCAAAGTTCTTATGCAAATAGTCAAAGGTAAATGAATAAGATTTTGCGAAGCATTTTCAAGATTTGAAATTTTCTCCCCCTGTTTCAAATGCTTTTCCTTTGACTAAACAAAACTCCCCCTAAATGAAATTCTCCTCTTAGTGTTCAAGAGGGTTAGTCCAATTATTTGTGTTGGGTAATTCAACCACCAAAATCAATTAGGAAATAGGTGTAAGCCTAATTCCCTTTCAATCTCCCCCTTTTTGGTGATTGATGCCAACACAAACCAAAGCAAGTATAGAAGTGCATAATTGAACTAGCTTGCAAGATGTAAGTGCAAAAGTTTCTTTGAATTGAGCCAATATACATACTTATAAGATATGTATGGATTGTTTCTTCATTTTTAACATTTTGGACCACGCTTGCACCACATGTTTTGTTTTTGCAAATTCTTTTGTAAATCCTCTTCAAAGTTCTTATGCAAATAGTCAAAGGTAAATGAATAAGATTTTGCGAAGCATTTTCAAGATTTGAAATTTTCTCCCCCTGTTTCAAATGCTTTTCCTTTGACTAAACAAAACCCCCCTTAAATGAAATTCTCCTCTTAGTGTTCAAGAGGGTTTTGATATATCAATTTTGAAATACTACTTTTCTCCCCCTTTTGAACACAATAAGATACCAATTTTTAAATATATCAATTGAGAATCATACCATTTGAAAAAACTTTTTTAAAAATTAGGTGGTGGTGCGGTCCTTTTGCTTTGGGCTAATACTCTCTCCCCCTTTGGCATGAATCGCCAAAAACGGAGTCATTAGAGCCCTTAGAAATACTCTCTCCCCCTTTGGTCATAAATAAATGAGTGAAGATTATACCAAAGACGGAGTCCTTTTCTCCCCCAAAGATGGAGAGTTGCTCGGAGTGACGGCGAAGGATGAGTTACGGAGTGGAAGCCTTTGTCTTCGCCGAAGACTCCAATTTCCTTTCAATATACCTATGACTTGATTTGAAATTCACTTGAAAACACATTAGTCATAGCACATGAAAGATATATGATCAAAGGTATATGAATGAGCTATGTGTGCAAATCAACAAAAGAAGTTCCTAGAATCAAGAATATTTAGCTCATGCCTAAGTTTGTTAAAAGTTTGTTCATCGAGTGGCTTGGTAAAGATATCGGCTAATTGATCTTTAGTGTTAATATAAGAAATTTCGATATCTCCCTTTTGTTGGTGATCCCTTAAAAAGTGATACCGAATGGCTATGTGTTTAGTGCGGCTATGCTCAACGGGATTGTCCGCCATGCGGATTGCACTCTCATTATCACATAGAAGAGGAACTTTGGTTAATTTGTAACCGTAGTCCCTAAGGGTTTGCCTCATCCAAAGTAGTTGCGTGCAACAATGGCCTGCGGCAATGTACTCGGCTTCGGCGGTAGAAAGAGCGACCGAATTTTGCTTCTTTGAAGCCCAAGACACCAAGGATCTTCCCAAGAACTGGCAAGTCCCCGATGTGCTCTTTCTATTAATTTTACACCCCGCCCAATCGGCATCGGAATAACCAATTAAATCAAATATGGATCCCCTAGGATACCAAAGCCCAAGCTTAGGAGTATAAACTAGATATCTCAAGATTCGTTTTACGGCCTTAAGGTGAGCTTCCTTAGGGTCGGCTTGGAATCTTGCACACATGCATACGGAAAGCATAATATCCGGTCGAGATGCACATAAATAGAGTAAAGAGCCTATCATCGACCGGTATACCTTTTGATCCACGGACTTACCTTCCGTGTCGAGGTCGAGATGCCCATTGGTTCCCATGGGTGTCTTGATGGGTTTGGCATCCTTCATCCCAAACTTGTTTAGAATATCTTGAGTGTACTTCGTTTGGCTTAAGAAGGTGCCCTCTTGGAGTTGCTTCACTTGAAATCCTAAGAAATACTTCAACTCCCCCATCATAGACATCTCGAACTTTTGTGTCATGATCCTACTAAACTCTTCACATGTAGACTCGTTAGTAGACCCAAATATAATATCATCAACATAAATTTGGCATACAGACAAGTCATTTTCAAGAGTTTTAGTGAATAAAGTAGGATCGGCCTTGCCGACTTTGAATCCATTAGTGATAAGAAAGTCTCTAAGGCATTCATACCATGCTCTTGGGGCTTGCTTAAGCCCATAAAGCGCCTTAGAGAGTTTATACACATAGTTAGGGTACTCACTATCTTCAAAGCCGGGAGGTTGCTCAACATAGACCTCTTCCTTGATTGGTCCATTGAGGAAGGCACTTTTCACGTCCATTTGGTAAAGCTTAAAGCCATGGTAAGTAGCATAGGCCAATAATATACGAATTGACTCAAGCCTAGCTACGGGTGCATAGGTTTCACCGAAATCCAAACCTTCGACTTGGGAGTATCCCTTGGCCACAAGTCGAGCTTTGTTCCTTGTCACCACACCATGCTCGTCTTGCTTGTTGCGGAAAACCCATTTGGTTCCTACAACATTTTGATTAGGACGTGGAACTAAATGCCATACCTCATTCCTAGTGAAGTTGTTGAGCTCCTCTTGCATCGCCACCACCCAATCCGAATCTTGAAGTGCTTCCTCTACCCTGTGTGGCTCAATAGAGGAAACAAAAGAGTAATGCTCACAAAAATGTGCAACACGAGATCTAGTGGTTACCCCCTTATGAATGTCGCCGAGGATGGTGTCGACGGGGTGATCTCGTTGGATTGCTTGGTGGACTCTTGGGTGTGGCGGCCTTTGTTCTTCATCCTCCTTGTCTTGATCATTTGCATCTCCCCCTTGATCATTGCCGTCATCTTGAGGTAGCTCATTTGCTTGATCTTCTACTTCATCAACTTGAGCCTCAACCTCATTTTGAGTTGGTGGAGATGCTTGCGTGGAGGAGGATGGTTGATCTTGTGCTTTTGGAGACTCTTCGGATTCCTTAGGACACACATCCCCAATGGACATGTTCCTTAGCGCGATGCACAGAGCCTCTTCAACACCTATCTCATCAAGATCAACTTGCTCTACTTGAGAGCCATTAGTCTCATCAAACACAATGTCACAAGAAACTTCAACTTGTCCAGTGGACTTGTTAAAGACTCTATATGCCCTTGTGTTTGAATCATATCCTAGTAAAAAGCCTTCTACAGTCTTAGGAGCAAATTTAGATTTTCTTCCTCTTTTAACAAGTATAAAGCATTTGCTACCAAAGACTCTAAAGTATGAAATGTTGGGCTTTTTACCGGTTAGGAGTTCGTATGATGTCTTCTTGAGGATTCGGTGTAGATATAACCGGTTGATGGCGTAGCAGGCGGTGTTGACCACTTCGGCCCAAAACCGATCCGGAGTCTTGTATTCATCAAGCATGGTTCTTGCCATGTCCAATAGAGTTCTATTCTTCCTCTCCACTACACCATTTTGTTGTGGGTGTAGGGAGAAGAGAACTCATGCTTGATGCCCTCCTCCTCAAGGAAGCCTTCAATTTGAGAGTTCTTGAACTCCGTCCCATTGTCGCTTCTAATTTTCTTGATCCTTAAGCCGAACTCGTTTTGAGCCCGTCTCAAGAATCCCTTTAATGTCTCTTGGGTATGAGATTTTTCCTGCAAAAAGAATACCCAAGTGAAGCGAGAATAATCATCCACAATAACTAGACAGTACTTACTCCCGTCGATGCTTATGTAAGCTATCGGGCCAAATAGATCCATGTGTAGGAGTTCCAGTGACCTGTCGGTCGTCATGTTGTTCTTGTGTGGATGATAGGTTCCAACTTGCTTTCCTGCTTGGCATGCGCTACAAATCCTGTCTTTCTCAAAATGAACATTTGTTAATCCTAAAATGTGCTCTCCCTTTAGAAGTTTATGAAGATTCTTCATCCCAACATGGGCTAGTCGGCGGTGCCAGAGCCAACCCATGTTAGTCTTAGCAATTAAGCAAGTGTCGAGTTCAGCTCTATCAAAATCTACTAAGTATAGCTGACCCTCTAACACTCCCTTAAATGCTACTGAATCATCACTTCTTCTAAAGACAGTGACACCTATATCAGTAAATAGACAGTTGTAGCCCATTTGACATAATTGAGATACGGAAAGCAAATTGTAATCCAAAGAATCTACAAGAAAAACATTGGAAATGGAATGGTCAGGTGATATAGCAATTTTACCCAAACCTTTGACCAAACCTTGATTTCCATCCCCGAATGTGATAGCTCTTTGGGGATCTTGGTTTTTCTCATAGGAGGAGAACATTTTCTTCTCCCCTGTCATGTGGTTTGTGCACCCGCTGTCGATGATCCAACTTGAGCCCCCGGATGCATAAACCTACAAAACAAGTTTAGTTCTTGACTTTAGGTACCCAAATGGTTTTGGGTCCTTTGGCATTAGACACAAGAACTTTGGGTACCCAAACACAAGTTTTTGATCCCTTGTGTTTGCCCCCAACATATTTGGCAACTACTTTGCCGGATTTGTTAGTCAAAACATAAGATGCATCAAAAGTTTTAAATGAAATGTTATGATCATTTTATGCACTAGGAGTTTTCTTCTTAGGCAACTTAGCACGGGTTGGTTGCCTAGAACTAGATGTCTCACCCTTATACATAAAAGCATGGTTAGGGCCAGAGTGAGACTTCCTAGAATGAATTCTCCTAATTTTGCTCTCAGGGTAGCCGGCAGGGTACAAAATGTAACCCTCGTTATCCTGAGGCATGGGAGCCTTGCCCTTAACAAAATTAGATAACTTCTTAGGAGGGGCATTAATTTTGACATTGCCTCCCTGTTGGAAGCCAATGCCATCCTTAATGCCAGGGCGTCTCCCTCTATAGAGAATGCTTCTAGCAAATTTAAATTTTTCATTTTCTAAGTCATGCTCGGCAATTTTAGCATCTAATTTTGCTATATGATCATTTTGTTGTTTAATTAAAGCCATGTGATCATGAATAGCATTAATATCAACATCTCTACATCTAGTACAAATAGAAGTGTGCTCAACGGTAGATGTAGAGGATTTGCAAGATTTTAATTCTACAACCTTAGCATGTAATATATCATTTCTACTTCTAAGGTCGGAAATAGTAGCATTGCAAACATCAAAATCTTTAGCCTTAGCAATCAATTTTTCATTTTCATTTCTAAGGCTAGCAAGAGGCATATTCAATTCTTCAATCTTAGCGAGCAAATCATCATTATTATTTCTAAGATTGGGAATTGAATCATTACAAGTAATAGAATCAACCCTAGCTAACAAATTAGCATTTGCATTTCTAAGGTTGTCTATAGTCTCATGGCAAGTGCTTAGCTCACTAGATAATTTTTCACATTTTTCAACTTCTAGAGAATAAGCATTTTTAACTTTAACATGCTTCTTTTTTTCCTTGATTAGGAAGTCTTCTTGGGAGTCCAAGAGGTCATCCTTCTCATGGATGGCACTAATTAATTCATTTAGTTTCTCTTTTTGTTGCATGTTTAAGTTGGCAAAAAGAGTGTGCACGTTATCTTCCTCATCACTAGCATTTTCATCACTAGAGGATTCATATCTAGTGGAGGATTTAGATTTAACCTTCTTCTTTTTGCCGTCCTTTGCCATGAGGCACTTGTGGCCGACGTTGGGGAAGAGAAGTCCCTTGGTGACGGCAATGTTGGCGGCGTCCTCGTCATCGGAGGAGTCGCTAGAGCTTTCGTCGGAGTCCCACTCACGACAAACATGGGCATCGCCGCCCTTCTTCTTGTAGTACCTCTTCTTCTCCTTTCTTCTCCCCTTCTTGTCGTCACCCCTGTCACTGTCACTAGAAATAGGACATTTAGCTATAAAGTGACCGGGCTTACCACATTTGTAGCAAACTTTCTTGGAGCGGGGCTTGTAATCTTTCCCCCTCCTTTGCTTAAGGATTTGGCGGAAGCTCTTGATGACGAGCGCCATTTCCTCATTGTCGAGCTTGGAGGCGTCGATTGGTTGTCTACTTGGTGTAGATTCCTCCTTCTTCTACTCTGTCGCCTTGAATGCAACCGGTTGAGCTTCGGACGTGGAGGGACCGTCAAGCTCGTTGATCTTCCGTGAGCCCTTGATCATAAATTCAAAGCTCACAAAATTCCCGATTACTTCCTCGGGAGTCATTAGTGTATATCTTGGATTACCACGAATTAATTGCACTTGAGTAGGGTTAAGGAAAATAAGAGATCTTAGAATAACCTTAACCACCTCGTGGTCATCCCACTTTTTGCTCCCGAGGTTGCGCACTTGATTCACCAAGGTCTTGAGCCGGTTGTACATATCTTGTGGCTCCTCCCCTTGGCGAAGACAGAAGCGACCGAGCTCCCCCTCGATCGTTTCCCGTTTGGTGATCTTGGTGAGTTCATCACCCTCGTGCGCCGTTTTGAGCACGTCCCAAACTTCCTTGGCGCTTTTTTACTCCTTGCACCTTGTTGTACTCCTCCCTACTTAGAGAGGCGAGGAGTATGGTTGTGGCTTGGGAGTTGAAGTGCTCGATTTGGGACACCTCGTCCTCATCATAATCCTCATCCCCTACAGATGGTACCTGTGCTCCAAACTCAACAACATTCCATATACTTTTGTGGAGTGAGGTTAGATGAAATTTCATTAAATCACTCCACCTAGCATAATCTTCACCGTCAAAGGTTGGCGGTTTGCCTAATGGAACCGAAAGTAATGGAGTATGTCTAGAAGTACGAGGATAATGTAAGGGGATCTTACTAAACTTCTTGCGCTCATGGCGCTTAGAAGTTATGGAGGGCGCGTCGGAGCCGGAGGTAGAAGGTGATGAAGTGTCGGTCTCGTAGTAGACCACCTTCCTCATCTTCTTTATTTTGTCGCCACTCCGGTGCGATTTATGAGAAGAAGTCTTCTTCTCCTTCTTCTTCTCCTTCTTTTTCTCCTTGTTGCGGGACTCTCCCGATAGAGCTTTCTCGTTGCTTGTAGTGGGCTTTTCGCCGGTCTCCATCTCCCTCTTGGCGAGTTCTCCCGACATCACTTCGAGCGGTTAGACTCTAATGAAGCACCGGGTTCTGATACCAATTGAAAGTCGCCTAGAGGGGGGGGGGTGAATAGGGCGAAACTGAAATTTACAAAGTTAATCACAACTACAAGCCGAGTTAGCGTTAGAAATATAATCGAGTCCGCGAGAGTGGGTGAAAAACAAATCCAAGCAAATAAGAAGTGTGACACGCGGATTTGTTTTACCGAGGTTCGGTTCTCGCAAACCTACTCCCCGTTGAGGAGGCCACAAAGGCCGGGTCTTTTTCAACCCCTTCCCTCTCTCAAACGGTCCCTCGGACCGAGTGAGCTTCTTCTTCTTAATCAAACGGGAACAAAACTTCCCCGCAAGGGCCACCACACAATTGGTGCCTCTTGCCTTGGTTACAATTGAGTTGATCGCAAGAAAGAATCAAAGAAGAAAGCAATCCAAGCGCAAGAGCTCGAAAGAACACAAGCAAATCTCTCTCACTAATCACTAGGGCTTTGTGTGGAATTTGGAGAGGATTTGATCACTTGGGTGTGTCTAGAATTGAATGCTAGAGCTCTTGTAAGTAGTTGAAGTAGGAAAACTTGGATGACTTGAATGTGGGGTGGTTGGGGGTATTTATAGCCCCAACCACCAAACTAGCTGTTTGGTGGTGGCTGACTGTCGTATGGTGCACCGGACAGTCCGGTGCACACCGGACATGTCCGGTGCGCCAGCCACGTCACCAGGTCGTTGGGATTCGACCGTTGGAGCTTCTGACTTCTGGGCCCGCCTGGCTGTCCGGTGTACACCGGACAAGTACTGTAGATTGTCCGGTGCACAGTCGCGCGCGTGCCTGACTTCTGCGCGCTTCTGGCGCGCAATAAATGCGCCTGCAGGTGACCGTTGGCGCGAAGTAGCCGTTGCTCCGCTGGCTCACCGGACAGTCCGGTGCACACCGGACAGTCCGATGAATTATAGCGGAGCGAATTCCCGAGGCTGGCGAGTTCCAGAGCCGCTCTTTCTTGGGGCACCGGACACTGTCCGGTATACACCGGACAGTCCGGTGAATTATAGCGGAGCGCCTCTGGATTTTCCCGAAGGTGAGGAGTTCAGCGTGAAGTCCCCTGGTGCACCGGACACTGTCCGGTGGCACACCGGACAGTCCGGTGTGCCAGACCAGGGCTGCCTTCGGTTATCCCTTTGCTCCTTTGTTGAATCCAATTCTTGGTCTTTTTATTAGCTAAGTTGTGAACCTTTGGCACCTGTATAACTTATACACTGGAGCAAACTAGTTAGTCCAATTATTTGTGTTGGGTAATTCAACCACCAAAATCAATTAGGAAATAGGTGTAAGCCTAATTCCCTTTCAGTCCCCAAGAGTCGAAGCCCCATCCCCGAGCGTCGACGAGCCCCGAGCCTCGACCTCGCGGCCGCACCCAGAAATCTGCCGCGCCCAGAAATCCGCCGCGCCTCGACCTCGCGGTCGCGCCATCCCCATCCCCATCCCTGAGCACCAACGCCCCATCCCCGAGCTCGACCACGACCGCGATAGAAATCTGCACCCGTCGTTGCACAAGCCGGTACTGGGCGCGGCACAATCCGTCGCGCGCGCCATTCCCGGAAACCACCGCCGAACCCGCGCGTGCATCCCCGGAACCGCCGTCGACCCCGACATCCGCACGTCCCCCTCGATCCGCACCCGCTCGCGCCATTCCCCGCTGAACAACCTCCGTGCATGCCTCTGTGCACCAGTTGGTCTGAGATGCAACCCTTGTGTGGCCGGACTCCCAACAACCTCTATGCATGCTGCTGGTCACCCCGACCCAACCACCCTCCGGATCTCCCCCTCTCCGATATAAAGGTTTTCATCTCCCACCCATCCTCTTCCTATTTGGTTGTTCTTCAAGGAATTACTAAATTTGGGTGCTTATAAGGTGCTTGCGGAAATTCCCTGTAGCTTTGCGACGGAACTGCTCGAGATAAGGTCCAAAGAGTCATCCCTCCATGTGCTGCTTATTGCTGGGAACCCAGGTGTCAGTGAACTGGGCGTCCGGTGACTTCCGTCGGACATGGGAAGAAGGCAGCGGAAAAGAAGAACAGAGGAACATGAAATGGGGAATAATGAGTCTGGTAAATTCTTCTCCCCTTCTCTATCAATGACTCTAGTATTTATATTTCCATTACACGGCCCATGGCCACAGCCCACGGCTATTCCTTACTGGACCCATTCAGCTCCAGACACACGCTGATTCGGCCTTCTATCACGCTGGCCCAGCCTCTGAACGACGTCTTCTTCTTGACTCAGCCCCTCACTGTCCTTGTCTTGCATCTTCATGGTTGAGGTCCTGATATTGTCCTCCCCTTGAATCGCCGCTTGTCCCCAAGCGGCTGCTTCTGGAAATCGGCCCCGTAAAGCCTCTTCATCCTCCCATGTGGCTAATGCTGCATCATTATTGGACCATTTGATCAGCACTTGTTGAACAGATTTACCTCCCCTGACCACCACCCTGTGATCAATTGCCTGCAATGGCACCTGAAGATGTTCCAAATCATTTGGTAAAACTGCACCGACAGGTCGATCACCCACTGAACGCTTGAGTTGGGAGACACGAACCATTGGGTGAATAGTTGAAGTAGATGGTAACTATAGCTTGTAAGCTACTTTGCCGACACGCTGAAGCGCCATGTATGGATCGAAGAACTTGAAACTTAGCTTGTGATTAGCATGACGAGCCACTAATGATTGCACATATGGTTGTAGCTTGAGATATACCATGTCGCCTTCTTTAAATTCTCTTTCTGTACGTCCTTTGTTGGCTTGTGCTTTCATCCGTTGTTGAGCCCTCAACATATTCTGCCGGATAAGCTTGACCATCAACTCCCGTTGTTGCAACCAAGTCTGAAGATCCAACTGAGTTGATGCATCTGATATCTCCAGGCCTTGATGCCTAGGGAAACATCCATACAATACCTCAAATGGGGTTCTCCCAAGCGAAGAATGGAAACTGGTGTTATACCAGTATTCTGCCACTAATAACCACGACAACCACTTGGATGGGCAAGCGTGAACGAAGCTGCGTAAGAAGGTTTCCAAACATTGGTTGACTCACTCAGTTTGCTCGTCGGTCTGTGGATGATACGAGGAACTCATCTTCAATGTTGTACCAGCCATTCTGAACAGCTCATGCCACAACCGACTGGTAAATATTCGATCACGATCGGACACAATGGCAAGTGGGAGGCCATGGAGCTTATATACTGAATCAAGAAATAGTTGAGCCACTTTCAATGTTGAATAAGGATGGAGCAAAGGTATAAAGTGAGCATATTTAGAGAAGGTGTCCACTACGACCAATATGGTGTTTGCATTTGCATACCGTGGAAGACCTTCAGCAAAGTCCATACTTATCACATCCCAAGCTTGGTATGGTACCGGCAATGGTTGTAACAGACCCGGATATTTACTGCGATCAGATTTCGATTGCTGGCAAATAGAGCAAGAAGCCACATAATCCTTTATTGAATTCTTCATTGATGACCAATAAAAGAGTTGTTTGATTCGGCGATATGTCACAGGAAATCCGGAATGGTCTCCTATTGGACTATCGTGCATGGCTGAAATAATCTGAAGCTAGAGACTTGTATCATTACCAATCCATACTCTTCCCTTGTACCGAATAAGTCATGTCTTCAATGTATAATGTCCTGAAGTGTCTGGACTTACTGCTAGAGCAGTTAATAGCTTCTGAGCTTGGTCATCCCTGCTATAACTGTCCAAGACTTGCAGCAACCAGTCGGGAGTAGCTGAAGAAATACTAAAGAGTTCAGACGTCGGGCGTCTAGACAACGCGTTCGCAGCTGTATTGTCAGACCCTTCCGATACACCACCTTATACTGAAGACCCAACAGCTTGGACAACACACGTTGCTGCCAAGGTGTTGTCAATTTCTGCTCAGTAAGGTGTGATAAACTTTGATGGCCGGAATAAATGATAAATTCAGAGGTCTAAAGATATTGGTGGCACTTTTCTACTGCTAGCAAAATTGCAAGATACTCCTTTTCATATGTTGATAGTCCTTGATTTTGATGCCCAAAGCTTGGCTCACATAGGCTAAAGGGTGATTATCCTGCAGTAGCACTGCCCAATGCCTTTACTCGAAGCGTTTGTTTCAATGGTAAAGGGTTTATCAAAATTTAGAAGTGCTAGGACAGGAGCTGAAGTAAGTGCATGTTTTAGTGTTTGGAAAGTTGTGTCATGCACTTATGTCCACACAAACACTACTTCCTTTTTTAATAAATCAGTAAGTGGGCGAGCAAAGACCCTGAAAGTCGCCTAGAGGGGGGTGAATAGGGCGAATCTGAAATTTATAAACTTAAGCACAACTACAAGCCGGGTTAGCGTTAGAAATATAAACAAGTCCGAGAGAGAGGGCGCAAAACAAATCGTGAGCAAATAAAGAGCGAGACACGGTGATTTGTTTTACCGAGGTTCGGTTCTTGCAAACCTACTCCCCATTGAGGTGGTCACAAAGACCGGGTCTCTTTCAACCCTTTCCCTCTCTCAAACAGTCACTTAGACCGAGTGAGCTTCTCTTCTCAATCAAATGGAACACGAAGTTCCCGCAAGGACCACCACACAATTGGTGTCTCTTGCCTTGGTTACAATTGAGTTTGATCACAAGAAGAATGAGAAAGAAAAGAAGCAATCCAAGCACAAGAGCTCAAATGAACACAACAAATCTCTCTCTCTAATCACTAAAGCTTTATGTGGAGTTGGGAGAGGATTTGATCTCTTTAGTGTGTCTTGTAATGAATGCTATAGCTCTTGTAAGGTGTAGAAGTGTAGAAACTTGGATGCCATTGAATGTGGGGTGGTTGGGGTATTTATAGCCTTAACCACCAAAATATGGCAGTTGGAAGGCTGCTATCGCATGGCGCACCGGACAGTCCGGTGCGCCACCGGACACTGTCAGCAGACCGTTGGGGTTCGACCGTTGGAGCTCTGACTTGTGGGGCCTCTGGGCTATCCGGTGGTGCACTGGATAGGTCCTGTAGACTGTCCGGTGCGCCAACTGCGCGTGCTCTGACTCTGGCGCGCACTGTAGCGCATTGAATGCGGTTGCAGTCAACCATTGCACGCGAAGTAGTCGTTGCTCCGCTGGCACACCGAACACTGTCCGGTGCTTCACCGGACAGTCCGGTGAATTATAGCGGAGCGCCCTCTAATTTTCCCGAAGGTAGCGAGTTCAGCGTCGAGTGCCCTGGTGCACCGGACACTGTCCGGTGGCACACCGGACAGTCCGATGCGCCAGACCAGGGTGCCTTTTGGGATGTCTTTTGCTCTCTTTGTTTGACCCCTTTCTTGGTCTTTTTATTGACTTATTGTGAACCTTTGGCACCTGTAGAACTTATGGACTAGAGCAAACTAGTTAGTCCAATTATTTGTGTTGGGCAATTCAACCACCAAAATCAATTAGGAAAAAGGTGTAAGCCTAATTCCCTTTCAATCTCCCCCTTTTTGGTGATTGATGCCAACACAAACCAAAGCAAATATAGAAGTGCATAATTGAACTAGTTTGCACAATTGTAAGTGCAAAGGTTACTTAGAATTGAACCAATATAAATTCTCATAAGATATGCATGGATTGTTTCTTTATCTTTAACATTTTGGACCACGCTTGCACCACATGTTTTGTTTTTGCAAATCCTTTTATAAATTGTTTTCAAAGTCCTTTTGCAAATAGTCAAAGGTAAATGAATAAGATTTTGAGAAGCATTTTCAAGATTTGAAATTTTCTCCCCCCTGTTTCAAATGCTTTTCCTTTGACTTAAACAAAACTCCCCCTCAATAAATTCCTCCTCTTAGTGTTCAAGAGGGTTTTAAGATACCAATTTTTGAAGGTGCTTCTTTCTCCCCCTTTTTGGATACAATAACAAGAATTCATCATTTTTTAAAAACTTTTTGAAAATGGGTGGTGGTGCGGTCCTTTTGCTTTGGGCTAATACTTTCTCCCCCTTTGGCATGAATCGCCAAAAACAGATACTTGAGTGAAATATAAGCCCTCTTAACTACTTTCCCTCACTTTGGCGAATAAAATATGAGTGAAGATTATACCAAAGTTGGAGAGTTGCTCGGAGCGACGATGAAGGATGAGTTATGGAGTGCAGTGGAAGCCTTTGTCTTCGCCGAAGACTCCAATTCCCTTTCAATACACCTATGACTTGGTTTAAAATATACTTGAAAACACATTAGTCATAGTATATGTCGACGTTTCGAGACCGGGGGGTCCCTGGGCCGACGAGTGAAATGTCGCCGCGTGCCCCAGCCCAGATGGGTCGGCGTGAGGCCGAGCGCGAAGGGGGGAAAAGGCGGACGGAGACGGGCGTGAGAGAGGTGGAAATCCCGCGGCCTTCGTGTTCGTCCCGCGCCCAGGTCGGGTGCGCTTGCAGTAGGGGGTTACAAGCGTCCACGCGGGAGAGGGAGCGAGCGGCCTCGCGCGAGCGCTTGTCTCGTCCTCGTCCCCGTGCGGCCAACCCTCTGTAAGAGGGCCCTGGTCCTTCCTTTTATAGGCGTAAGGAGAGGATCCAGGTGTACAATGGGGGTGTAGCAAAGTGCTAACGTGTCTAGCGGAGGAGAGCTAGCGCCCTAAGTACATGCCATCGTGGCAGCCGGAGAGGTTTTGGCACCCGGTTCGTGTGGTGTCGTGGCCGTCGGAGGAGCGCTGAAGCATGGCAGAAGGACAACTGTCGGGGCTGTCGAGTCCTTGCTGACGTCCTCTTGCTTCCGTAAGGGGGCTGAGAGCCGCCATCGTCATAGAGCGTACGGGGCGCCATCATTACTTTGTCTGGCAGAGCGAGCCAGATGGGACGCCGGTCTTGTTTCCCGTAGCCTGAGTCAGCTTGGGGTAGGGTAATGATGGCGCCTCCTGTTGACGTGGCCGGTCCGCGCCCTAGGTTGGGCGATGTGGAGGCTCCTCCGAGGTCGAGGTCGGGTTTGTCTTCCGTGGCCGAGGTCGAGTCCGAGCCCCTGGGTCGGGCGAGGCGGAGACCGTCGGCTGAGGCCAGGGCTGAGTCCGAGCCCTGGGGTCGAGCGAAGCGGAGTTCATCGTCTTCAGGGGCTGAGCCCGAGTCCGAGCCCTGGGTCGGGCGGAGCGGAGTTCGCCGTCTTCAGGGGCTGAGCCCGAGTCCGAGCCCTGGGTCGGGCGGAGCGGAGTTCGCCGTCTTCCGGGGCTTAGCCCGAGTCCGAGCCCTGGGTCGGGCGGAGCGGAGTTCGCCGTCTTCCAGGGCTTAGCCCGAGTCCGAGCCCTGGGTCGGGCGGAGCGGAGTTCGCCGTCTTCCGGGGCTTAGCCCGAGTCCGAGCCCTGGGTCGGGCGGAGCGGAGTTCGCCGTCTTCCGGGGCTTAGCCCGAGTCCGAGCCCTGGGTCGGGCGAAGTGGAGTTTCCTATGGTGCCTGAGGCCGGGCCTGGCTGCCTGTCAGCCTCGCTCTGTCGAGTGGCACAACAGTCGGAGCGGCGCAGGCGGCGCTGTCCTTCTGTCAGGCCGGTCAGTGGAGCGGTGAAGTGACTGCGGTCACTTCGGCTCTGTCGACTGAAGGGCGCGCGCCAGGATAAAGGTGTCAGGCCACCTTTGCATTAAATGCTCCTGCGATTTGGTCGGTTGGCGCGGCGATTTGGTCAGGGTTGCTTCTTGGCGAAGACAGGGCCTCGGGCGAGCCGGAAGTATGTTCGTCGCTGGAGGGGGGGCCTCGGGCGAGACGGAGATCCTCCGGGGTCGGCTGCCCTTACCCGAGGCTAGGCTCGGGCGAGGCGTGATCGAGTCCCTCGAATGGACCGATCCCTGACTTAATCGCACCCATCAGGCCTTTGCAGCTTTGTGCTGATGGGGGTTACCAGCTGAGAATTAAGAGTCTTGAGGGTACCCCTAATTATGGTCCCCGACAGTAGCCCCCGAGCCTTGAAGGGAGTGTTAACACTCGCTTGGAGGCTTTTGTCGCACTTTTTTTGCAAGGGGACCAGCCTTTCTCGGTTGCGTTTTGTTCCGGTGGGTGCGCGCGAGCGCACCCGCCGGGTGGAGCCCCCGAGGCCTCGGAGGAGTGGTTTGACTCCTCCGAGGGCTTAATGCCTCGCGCAATGCTTCGGCTGGCCTGGTTATTCCCTCATGCGAGCTGGCCGTAGCCCGGGTGCACGGTCGGGTCCCAAGTTCTCGGGCTGGTATGTTGACGCTGTCAACGGTTTGGCCGGAGCCGGGTTTGCGAGAGCAGCCCCCGAGCCTCCGCACAGGGCGAGAGGACGGTCAGGGACAGACTCGACTTTTTTACATACGCCCCTGCGTCGCCTTTTCGCAAGGAGGAGAGGGGAAAGTGCCATGTTGCCCTCGGAGGGCGCCGAACATGGTGTCTCCGGTGAGCTGCTGGCGGGTAATCCGAGTGGACGTCAGTGCCCCATTTGTTAGGGGTCGGCTAGAGGCCCAGAGGCGCGCCCAAAAGTACCTGCGGGTGATCTGCCGGACCCGGTCCCCTGTCGACGGGGTCCGAGGGCTCGATGCCTCCCTCTGATGGGATTCCGTTACAAGATCGTTCCCGCTGGTCTCGGAAATGTCCTAGGGTACCTCGGGAGTGCAGCCGGAGCCTTGGTTATGTATCGAACGTACCCATGGTCATCCCTCGCTCTGTGTCTGAGGCGGCTATGAACCCTTCGAGGGCCAGCCTTCGAACCCCTGATCAGTAGTGGGCGCGGAGCCCGAGTGGCCTGAGGCGGCCGTTGAACCCTTCCGAGGGGCCGGCCTTCGAACCTCTGACCAGTAGTGGGTGTGGAGCCCACGCGCTCTGAGGCGGCTGTTAAACTCCTCCGAGGGGCCAGCCTTCGAACCTCTGATCAGTAGGGAGGCTCAGAGTCTGGTTCCTTCACGGAGAAGGATCCTTTTCGGGGTATCCCCTTTCCCGGTCCCTGTTGTAAGAGAGAGAAAGAGGAAAAAGGAAAAGGATACGAAATCGAATGACGTGGCGTACCTTTTTTGACGCGGTCATTATGGCGAGGGCGAAGCGTCGCTCGCTTCCCCTGCCAGAGGCGCCGCTTGTCCCGCCGCAGAGTTAATGCGACGGGGCGAGTGGTTCGTGGGGCGACCGTTGCGCGTGCGCGAGTCGTTCGAGGAACGGGACACGGGCGCGCCGTCTTCACGCCGTGAGAGAGGGTTCTCTCGCTGCCCCAGGATGGGACGCAAGCCTGGCTGATGACGTGACCGCTGCTCCCGCCCGCCTGCCACCGCCATTACTACCGGCCCATTTTTGGCCGCATTGACCGTCGCGCGAGGCTGGCGCTGCTGGATCGCGCGCTGGGTCGCCTCGAGTCGCGGTACTGATTCCGCAATCAAGGAGGCGCGGTGGTGGCGCGAGTGGCGGTGCAGTTGCTTGCACGTAGCGACCGGCGCGCCGGTTGTATGACGCGTGGGCGTGTTGGAAGTCGGAGAAGTGCGCCCACTTGGCGCGGTTGCATGCCGCCTGCATGGCTGCCCGCCCTTTCACCCGCTGGTCTGGGCGAAAGTGGAGGGACGCTTGTAACCGCTGGACGGTTGCATGCACCACGCGCGGCGGTTTGGCTTCTTCTGCCCTAGGCCAACTTGCATGACGCGTGGGACCCAGCCCCCGCGCCGTAGGGGGAGGACCTTGGAGCGTGTTGGAGAAGACTCAGCCCATGACGGCTGGGGACGCAGGTAGGGAGAGTCGCCTTTAAAAGGAGGGTGACCCCCTTGAAAGGCGACCATGTCTTCGTGCTCCCTTATGCATCGTGTCTTTCCACCTTCCGAGCCCCTGGATGGGGGATGCCCGCAGTCCTTTCGTCTTATCGTTGGAGGGACGCAACTCCGCGGGAGTTGGTACCTTTCAGCCATCGTTCGGCTTCAAGGATTTTCATCAGTCAGCCCGGCTGCATCCCCTCGCCGGTGGTCACCCGAGACGGTGACCACCAGGCCCTGGGTGGGGAGAAGCAAGCCGGGCTGCGATCTTGGTCCCACCCTCAGCTTCAAGGATGTTCATCATCCTCGCTGGGGTGGAGGCTGGGCTGAGCCGGAGCTCTACCTCCTGCGCGGTTTCGCGGGTCAGCCTCTCCTTCAGCGTTCGAGGGAGAGGGCGCTCACTAGCCCTGCGAGAGGGGCGGACTTCGACAACGCGGGGCTGGTCGACGGCGGGCGTCGTCAGCCTCAGCGCGTTGGGCTTGCCGACTTGGCTCCCAGTGCCCCCTCCTGCCGCGAAGGCGGTTGTCGCGCCGTGCGCTCGGGAGGACCGCCCAAGATGTCGCGCGCTGCCATGGCGGCGTTCGTGTTCTGGGGCGGTCCTGCCTTTGCACCGGTACGGCGCCTCCACGCGGAGGTCGGTGCCCCACTCGTCCGGGAGGATCTGAGTGGGGATCTGCCGGAGGGCTGATGGCCCCTGTCGTCGGTGCCGAGGTGGAGGCGGCTCGAGAAGTCCCCGTTGCCGATGGGATCACCGCCACCATCCGCGCTTCGGGCCTCCGGCTCTTTGTACTTGTCCTCGCCCCTCGAGCGTCGGCGTGGGCGAGGGCAAGGTTGCAGCAGCGTCCGCCCTGAGGCCATCGCTGCTGCAGTTCGGCCACCCGGAGCGGGGGCCATTGTCGTTGCTGCCGGAGCGGGCAACGACGAGCCGCCCGTCGGTCTTCTGTTGCTCCGCAGGCCCCCCCATCGAGTGGGGTTGTTCGTACCTACGGAGGTGGAACCGGAGTTCCGTTTGTAATGGCACCTTGAGTGCCGGTCTTTTGTTCATTGTGGTTGCCGGGGCCTGAACATGTATGTATTTTTGGCGCGGAGCCGTGTTTTTCCTCATTTTCGAGCACTAAGACTCGCCTGTTGGTTGTCTGAACCGCTTCACCAAGCGTGAGTCGCCCCGTGCAAAGGTGACGAGTGAGGTATCCATATCCCGGAGGCGTAGGAGTCCCTCGGCTCTGTCGGCCTTGTTGTCCGAGGCTTCTCTTGCTTAGTTAAAGGAACCCCTCGGCCGCTCTTCGATGAGCCGAAGCCAGGGGTAGCGGTGTCAGCACGGACAGAGGCAGAGTTGGCTCGAAAAGAAGACTTGGTCGGCCGGAGCCTGGCCGAGTCGTCCGTTAGCGGGACCGACGCCGGAGTTGATCTGTCGAGGCCTCGGGCCGGGCTGATGTCTTCGGGGGACAGTTGGCCGAGGCCTCGGGGTGACCAGCCGAGCCGCCTGCTCGGGCCGGATTCTCGGAGAAAACCCTGGCGGCGATGGCCCGGGCGTGGTGATGACGTCGTCCTTTAGAGTGGAGATCCTCGGACCACGTCGCCGTCGGAGGCTAGGTCGGACCTCGCCGAAGGTGTAGTCGACGCCGAGGGTGCTTCTGCTCCCTTCAGCCGTCAAGATCCGAGCCTGCAGGATCAGATTATCTTGTAGCGTGTGTTTTCTGCGGCCGCTGAGGCCCAAACACACCCTCGCCGTGTTGTAAAGCTGCGCTTCTTTTCCTCTTGTTTCGAGTATCTGGACTTTTTCGTCGGTAACAGAATTGTCTGTGCGAGCGAGAGTTGCTTTTCACGGAAGGTGATGAGTGAGGTATCTATATCCCGGAGGCGTAGGAATCCCTCGGCTCGGTCGGCCTTGCCGCTTACGCGCGCTCTTGCCCGTCCATAGGATTCTGCCACCGACACAGTCGAGAAGGCTCGAAGGACCGCTTCGGCAGAGGAGCTTTCGAGCGTGAAGACTTGTTCGGTCCGTGGAATCACTTATCCGAACGTGAGTTACTTATCGCAGAAGGTGATGAGTGAGGTATCCGTATCCCGGAGGCGTAGGAGTCCCTCGGCTCGGTCAGCCTTGACTGCTTACGTGTACTCCATCGTTTTCAGGATCCACTTTCGAAGTAGTCGAAAAGCACGAAAGACATTCTAGCAGAAAGGATCTTTTTCGAGGAAAAAATTCGACGCAGAGGGGGTTCCCCCCTTTTAGCCCCCGAGGGAGGGTCGGGCTTTGCCGAGGCAAGGCTGACCCTTCCTTGATGACTAAACTTTGCGTGGGAGCGAGGTATATGAACAACTTGAAAACATCTTAAGGGTAGAAGCGACGTAGCTGTTGGATGTTCCAAGCGTTGCTGTAGACCTCGCCTTGACTGTTGGCCAACTTGTACGTTCCGGGCTTCAGAACTTTGGCGATAACGAACGACACTTCCCAGGGAGGCGTGAGCTTGTGCCACCCTCGGGCATCCTGTCGCAGCCGAAGCACCAGGTCGCCCACCTGGAGGTCTCGGGACCGGACCCCTCGGGCGTGGTAGCGTCGCATGGACTGCTGGTATCACGCCGAGTGTAGTAAGGCCTTGTCCCGAGCCTCTTCCAGCTGGTCTAGCGAGTCTTCTCGACTAGCTTGGTTGCTTTGGTCGGCATAGGCCCTCGTCCTCGGGGATCCGTATTCTAAGTCTGTGGGCAAGATGGCCTTGGCCCCATAGACTAGAAAGAATGGCGTGAAGCCCATGGCTCGGCTCGGTGTTGTCCTCAGGCTCCAGACCACCGAGGGGAGTTCCTTCATCCATCGCTTGCCGAACTTGTTGAGGTCGTTGTAGATCCGAGGCTTGAGCCCTTGTAGAATCATGTCGTTGGCACGCTCCACTTGCCCATTCGTCATGGGGGGAGCCACGGCGGCCCAGTCCACCCGGATGTGGTGATCCTCGCAGAAGTCCAGGAACTTTCTGCCGGTGAACTGGGTGCCGTTGTTGGTGATGATGGAGTTCGGGACCCCGAAACGATGGATGATGTTGGTGAAGAACGCCACCGCCTGCTCGGACCTGATGCTGTTTAGGGGTCGGACCTCGATCCACTTGGAGAATTTGTCGATGGTGACCAACAGGTGCGTGTAGCCCCCGGGTGCCTTCTGCAAGGGGCCGACGAGGTCCAGACCCCACACAGCAAAAGGCCAGGTGATGGGTATCGTCTGCAGAGCCTGAGCAGGCAGGTGGGTCTGCCTTGCGTAGAACTGACACCCTTCACAGGTGCGGACAATTCTAGTGGCATCGGCCACCGCCATCGGCCAGTAGAAACCTTGTCGGAAGGCGTTTCCAACAAGGGCTTGAGGTGCTGCATGATGGCCGCAAGCCCCCGAGTGTATCTCTTGTAGGAGCTCCTGGCCTTCGGCGATGGAGATGCATCGCTAGAGGATGCCTGAGGGGTTGCGGTGGTAGAGCTCCTTCCCGTCTCCCAGCAAGACGAACGACTTGGCGCGCCGCGCCAACCGCCGAGCTTCGGCTCGGTCGAGGGGTAGCTCCCCTCGGTGGAGATATTGCAGGTACAGGGTCTGCCAGTTTTGATTAGGCGTGACCCCGCTTTGCTCCTCCTCAACGCGTAGTGCCTCACCCTCGGGGGCCGAGGGTGCCTCGGGCCGAGCTGAGGGTGCCTCGGGCCGAGCCGAGGGTGCCTCGGGCCGAGCCGAGGGTGCCTCGGACGGAGCCGAGGGTACCTCGGGCTGGGCCGAGGGTGCCTCGGGCTCGGGCGTGTCGTCGATCTTGACGGAGGGTTGATGCAGGTCTCGGGACAAGACGTCCGGGGGAACCGTTGTTCGCCCCGATGCTATTTTAGCCAGCTCGTCCGCAGTCTCGTTGTAGCGCCGGGCGATGTGGTTGAGCTTGAGCCCGTAGAACTTGTCTTCCAGGCGCCGAACCTCATCGCCGTAGGCCTCCATCTTCGGGTCGCGGCAGTGGGAGTTCTTCATAACTTGGTCGATGACGAGCTGCGAGTCACCGCGAGCGTCGAGGCGTCGGACCCCTAGCTCAATGGCGATCCGCAACCCGTTGACCAGAGCCTCGTACTCAGCCACATTGTTGGACGCCGGGAAATGGAGGCATAGCACGTAGTGTAGGTGCTTCCCGAGGGGCGAGATGAAGAGTAGGCCTGCGCTGGCTCCTGTCTTCATCAGCGACCCGTCGAAGAACATGGTCTAGAGCTCCGGTTGGATCGGAGCTGTTGGGAGCTGGGTGTCGACCCATTCAGCCACGAAGTCCGCCAAGACCTGGGACTTGATGGCCTTCCGAGGGGCGAACGAGATTGTTTCGCCCATGATTTCCACCGCCCACTTTGCGATTCTACCCGAGGCCTCTCGGCACTGGATGATCTCCCCCAGGGGGAAGGATGACACCACAGTTACCGGATGAGACTCGAAGTAGTGTCGCAACTTCCACCGCGTCAGGATCACCGCGTACAACAGCTTCTGAACTTGTGGGTAGCGGATCTTTGTCTCGAACAGTACCTCGCTGATGAAGTAGACTGGCCTCTGTACGGGCAATGTATGCCCCTCTTCTCGTCTCTCAACCACAATCGCGGTGCTAACCACCTGGGTGGTCGCGGCGACGTAGATCAAGAGGGCTTCTCCGGCAGCGGGGGCACCAAGATGGGCGCATTCGTGAGGAGCGCCTTCAGGTTTCCGAGGGCTTCCTCGGCCTCAGGGGTCCAAGCGAAGCACTCGGCCTTCCTTAAGAGGCGGTACAGAGGCAGGCCTCTTTCGCCGAGGCGTGAGATGAAGCGGCTCAGAGCCGCAAGACATCCCATGACTCTCTGTACGCCTTTTAAGTCCTTGATGGGCCCCATGCTGGTGATGGCTGCGATCTTCTCCGGGTTGGCTTCGATGCCCCGCTCGGAGACGATGAACCCCAAGAGCATGCCTCGGGGCACCCCGAAGACACACTTTTCGAGATTGAGCTTCATGCCTTTCGCCTTGAGACATCGGAATGTCACTTCAAGGTCGAAAAGGAGGTAGGAGGCTTTCCTCGTCTTGACTACGATGTCATCGACGTAGGCCTCGACCGTCCGGCCAATGTGTTGGCCGAACACATGGTTCATGCACCGCTGGTACGTCGCACCCGCATTCCTCAAGCCGAACGGCATGGTGACATAGCAGTACATGCCGAAGGGCGTGATGAAAGAAGTCGCGAGCTGGTCGGACTCCTTCATCCTGATTTGGTGATACCCTGAGTAGGCATCGAGGAAAGACAAGGTTTCGCACCCAGCAGTGGAATCCATGATTTGATCGATGCGAGGCAGAGGGTAGGGAACCTTCGGACATGCTTTGTTTAGACCAGTGTAGTCTACACACATCCGCCATTTCCCTCCTTTCTTTCTCACAAGCACAGGGTTGGCAAGCCATTCGGGATGGAATACCTCTTTGATGAACCCTGCCGCCATCAGCTTGTGGATCTCCTCGCCTATGGCTCTGCGCTTTTCTTCGTCGAATCGGCGCAGAGGCTGCTTGACGGGTCGGGCTCCGGCTCGGATGTCCAGCGAGTGCTCGGCGACATCCCTCGGTATGCCGGGCATGTCCGAGGGACTCCACGCGAAGATGTCGGCATTCGCGCGGAGAAAGTCGACGAGCAGTGCTTCCTATTTGGGATCGAGCTCGGAGCCGATCTGGATCTGCTTGGAGGCGTCGCTGCTGGGGTCGAGGGGGACGGACTTAACCGTCTCCGCTGGCTCGAAGTTGCCGGCGTGACGCTTCACGTCTGGCACCTCCTTAGAGAGGCTCTCCAGGTCAGCGATGAGGGCCTCGGATTCGGCGAGGGCCTCAGCGTACTCCACGCACTCCACGTCACATTCGAACGCGTGTTTGTACGTGGGGCCGACGGTGATGACCCCGTTGGGGCCCGGTATCTTGAGCTTGAGGTAGGTGTAGTTGGGGACGGCCATGAACTTCGCATAACATGGCCTCCCCAGTACCGCGTGGTAGGTTCCTCGGAACCCAACAACCTCGAACGTGAGGGTCTCCCTTCGGAAGTTGGAGGGCGCTCCAAAGCAGACGGAAGGTCGAGTTGTCCGAGGGGCTGGACGCGCTTTCCAGGGATGATCCCGTGGAAAGGCGCAACGCCTACCCGGACCGAGGACAGATCAACACGCAGGAGCCCGAGGGTCTCGGCGTAGATGATGTTGAGGCTGCTGCCTCCGTCCATGAGGACCTTGGTGAGCCTGATGTCGCCGATGACGGGGTCGACGACGAGCGGGTATTTCCCCGGGCTCGGCACGTGGTCGGGGTGGTCGGCTTGGTCGAAGGTGATGGGCTTGTCGGACCAGTCTAGGTAGACTGGCGCCGCCACCTTCACCGAACAGACCTCCCGACGCTCTTGCTTGCGGTGCCGAGCCGAGGCGTTCGCCGCTTGCCCACCGTAGATCATGAAGCAGTCGCGGACCTCGGGGAACTCTCCTGCCTGGTGATCTTCCTTCTTGTCGTCGTCGCGAGCCCTGCTACCCTCCGCGGGTGGCCCGGCCCTGTGGAAGTGGCGCCGAAGCATGGCGCACTCCTCAAGGGTGTGCTTGACGGGCCCCTGGTGATAGGGGCACGGCTCCTTGAGCATCTTGTCGAAGAGGTTGACACTTCCGGGGGGTTTCCGAGGGTTCTTGTACTCGGCGGCGGCGACAAGGTCCGCGTCGGCGGTGTCGCGTTTCGCTTGCGACTTCTTCTTGCCCTTCTTCTTGGCGCCGCGCTGAGTTAACGCCTCGGGGGCATCTTCCGGTGGGTGGCCCTGGGGCTGCTTGTCCTTCCGGAAGATAGCCTCAACCGCCTCCTGGCCAGAGGCGAACTTGGTGGCGATGTTCATCAGCTCGCTCGCCCTGGTGGGGGTCTTGCGACCCAGCTTGCTCACCAGGTCGCGGCAGGTGGTGCCGGCGAGGAACGCGCCGATGACATCTGAATCGGTGATGTTGGGCAGCTCGGTGCGCTGCTTCGAGAATCGCCGGATGTAGTCCCGGAGAGACTCTCTCGGCTGCTGCCGGCAGCTTCGGAGGTCCCAGGAGTTTCCAGGGCGTACGTACGTGCCCTGGAAATTGCCGGCGAAGGCTTGGACAAGGTCGTCCCAGTTGGAGATCTGCCCCGGAGGCAGGTGCTCCAACCAGGCGCGAGCGGTGTCGGAGAGGAACAGGGGGAGGTTGCGGATGATGAGGTTGTCATCGTCCGTCCCACCCAGTTGGCAGGCCAGCCGGTAGTCCGCGATCCACTGTTCCGGTCTCGTCTCCCCCGAGTACTTTGTGATAGTAGTCGGGGGTCGGAACCGGGTCGGGAACGGCGCCCGTCGTATGGCGCGGCTGAAAGCCTGCGGACCGGGTGGTTCGGGCGAGGGACTCCGATCCTCCCCGCTGTCGTAGCGTCCTCCACGCCTGGGGTGGTAGCCTCGGCGCACCCTCTCGTCGAGGTGGGCCCGACGGTCGTGGTGATGGTGCTCGTTGCTGAGGCGTCCCGGGGCCGCAGGCGCTGTGTTGCGCGTGCGCCCGGTGTGGACTGAGGCTTCCCGCATGAATCGGGAAGTCGCGGCGCGATGTTCCGAGGGGTACCCCTGCCTTCGGGAGGCGGAGCTTTCGGCCCGTCGGACCGCGACGCCCTCCAGGAGATTCTTGAGCTCTCCCTGGATTCGCTGCCCCTTAGTGGTTGATGGCTCCGGCATCGCGCAGAGAAGCATTGCTGCTGCGGCCAGGTTCTGGCCGACCCCACTGGAAGCGGGTGGCGGCCTTACCCTGACATCGTCGGCGATGCAGTGCTGGAAGCCCTGGGGTAGATGACGCATTTCCTCGGCCGGAGGCTGGCCCGCCCATTCCTGCCCGACGTCCCGGTGGATCGGCTCAAATGTTCCTGCTCCCTCGTCGAGCCTGGCCTGCACCCCGCGAATTTTCTCGAGCTGTGGGTCATGACCCCCCGCCTGAACGGGGACCACTGCTAGCTCCCATAGGATATCAACGCGAGGCACAGGCCTAGGGAGATCACCATTCTCCGGCATACCAAGATGGTTGCCTTCGGAGGGACCCCCTAGATCGACGTGGAAACATTCACGACTTGGGCCGCAGTCCTCGTCGCCGAGACTGCGGCTACCGTTGGAACAGTCGGAAAGGCAGTAGTCGCATGCGGTCATGAAGTCCCGCATGGCATTGGGGTTACCAAGTCCGGAGAAATCCCAACAGAAGTCGGGCTCGTCATCTTCCTCGGACCCAGAGGGCCCGTAGGTCGAGACGTCCGTCAGCCGGTCCCAGGGTGACCGCATACGAAACCCCAGAGGGTTTGGACTTGCCTCTACAAGAGCGTCCGCCAAAGCGAAGCCGCTTGGCGGGTCGAGGCGGAATCCGAAAGGCGTGAGATGGGAATCGGTGGGTACCTCTTGGTCGACGGGCGGTGACGAAGTCACGTCAGGGACTGACTGCACCGTCGTCTTAGGTATGAGGGTGACGCCCAGCAAGCCTTTTGCGAGCGTGTTGGCGTCGTCCGTTTGCTCGGAATTGGCGTGTTGTGGGGAGACGGCGCTCGTCTTCGTCTCAAACGCGAGGTCGATGCCCGACGCGCCCCCCGTTGGGGCGCCAGCGCCGTCGACTTGCTCGACAGCCGACGAGGTGCCGCCTCCTGCTTGGCCTTGGTTGCCCCGCCTCCTCCTCCGTCGGCGGGGGAGAGGACGGGGTGAGCTCGAATGTTGTTCTTCCACCACGCGGGGAAGACGTCGTCGATTCCGCCGCCGGCGGGCGGGCTGTTGGCCGCCATTGTCGCTGTCGCACGGCGGGGGAAGGAGTATCATGTCGTAGCTGCCGTCGAGGGACATGAACTCAAGACTCCCGAAACGGAGCACCGTCCCGAGCTGGAAAGGTTGCTGGAGACTGCCCATCTGGAGCTTGACGGGAAGCTGTTCGTCAACACGCAGCAGGCCCCTACCTGGCGCGCCAACTGTCGGCATTTCGAGACCGGGGGGTCCCTGGGCCGACGAGTGAAATGTCGCCGCGTGCCCCAGCCCAGATGGGTCGGTGCGAGGCTGAGCGCGAAGGGGGGAAAAGGCGGCCGGAGACGGGCGTGAGAGAGGTGGAAATCCCGCGGCCTTCGTGTTCGTCCTGCGCCCAGGTCGGGTGCGCTTGCAGTAGGGGGTTACAAGCGTCCACGCGGGAGAGGGAGCGAGCGGCCTCGCGCGAGCGCCTGTCTCGTCCTCGTCCCCGCGCGGCCAACCCTCTGTAAGAGGGCCCTGGTCCTTCCTTTTATAGGCGTAAGGAGAGGATCCAGGTGTACAATGGGGGTGTAGCAAAGTGCTAACGTGTCTAGCGGAGGAGAGCTAGCGCCCTAAGTACATGCCATCGTGGCAGCCGGAGAGGTTTTGGCACCCGGTTCGTGTGGTGTCGTGGCCGTCGGAGGAGCGCTGAAGCCTGGCGGAAGGACAGCTGTCGGGGCTGTCGAGTCCTTGCTGACGTCCTCTTGCTTCCGTAAGGGGGATGAGAGCCGCCATCGTCATAGAGCATGCGGGGCGCCATCATTACTTTGTCTGGCGGAGCGAGCCAGATGGGACACCGGTCTTGTTTCCCGTAGCCTGAGTCAGCTTGGGGTAGGGTAATGATGGCGCCTCCTGTTGACGTGGCCGGTCCGCGCCCTAGGTTGGGCGATGTGGAGGCTCCTCCGAGGTCGAGGTCGGGTCTGTCTTCCGTGGCCGAGGTCGAGTCCGAGCCTCTGGGTCGGGCGAGGTGGAGACCGTCGGCTGAGGCCAGGGCTGAGTCCGAGCCCTGGGGTCGAGCGGAGCGGAGTTCGTCGTCTTCAGGAGCTGAGCCCGAGTCCGAGCCCTGGGTCGGGCGGAGCGGAGTTCGCCGTCTTCAGGGGCTGAGCCCGAGTCCGAGCCCTGGGTCGGGCGGAGCGGAGTTCGCCGTCTTCCGGGGCTTAGCCCGAGTCTGAGCCCTGGGTCGGGCGGAGCGGAGTTCGCCGTCTTCCGGGGCTTAGCCTGAGTCCGAGCCCTGGGTCGGGCGGAGCGGAGTTCGCCGTCTTCCGGGGCTTAGCACGAGTCCAAGCCCTGGGTCGGGCGAAGCGGACTTTCCTATGGTGCCTGAGGCCGGGCCTGGCTGCCTGTCAGCCTCGCTCTGTCGAGTGGCACAACAGTCGGAGCGGCGCTGGCGGCGCTGTCCTTCTGTCAGGCCGGTGAGTGGAGCGGCGAAGTGACTGCGGTCACTTCGGCTCTGTCGACTGAAGGGCGCGCGCCAGGATAAAGGTGTCAGACCACCTTTGCATTAAATGCTCCTGCGATTTGGTCGGTTGGCGCGGCGATTTGGTCAGGGTTGCTTCTTGGCGAAGACAGGGCCTCGGGCGAGCCGGAAGTATGTTCGTCGTTGGAGGCGGGCCTCGGGCGAGCCGGAAGTATGTTCGTCGTTGGAGGCGGGCCTCGGGCGAGGCGTGATCGAGTCCCTCGAATGGACCAATCCCTGACTTAATCGCACCCATCAGGCCTTTGTAGCTTTGTGCTGATGGGGGTTACCAGCTGAGAATTAGGAGTCTTGAGGGTACCCCTAATTATGGTCCCCGACAGTATATAAAAGAGATATGATCAAAAGTATACTTATGAGCTATGTGTGCAAAATATCAAAAGAAATTCCGAGAATCAAGAATATTTAGTTCATGCCTATGTTTGTTAAAAGTTTGTTCATCTAGTGGCTTGGTAAAGATATCGGCTAATTGTTCTTTAGTGTTAATGTAAGCAATCTCGATATCCCTTTTTGTTGGTGATCCCTTAAGAAATGATACCGAATGGCTATGTGTTTAGTGCGGCTATGCTCAACGGGATTATCCGCCATGCGGATTGCACTCTCATTATCACATAGAAGAGGAACTTTGGTTAATTTTTAACCATAGTCCCTAAGGGTTTGCCTCATCCAAAGTAGTTGCGCGCAACAATGACCTGCGGCAATATACTCGGCTTCGGCGGTAGAAAGAGCTACGGAATTTTGCTTCTTTGAAGCCCAAGACACTAGGGATCTTCCCAAGAACTGGCAAGTCCTCGATGTGCTCTTTCTATTAATCTTACACCCCGCCCAATCGGCATCCGAATAACCAATTAAATCAAATGTGGATCCCCGAGGGTACCAAAGCCCAAACTTAGGAGTATGAACTAAATATCTCAAGATTCGTTTTACGACCGTAAGGTGAGCTTCCTTAGGGTCGGCTTGGAATCTTGCACACATGCATACGGAAAGCATAATGTCCGGTCGAGATGCACATAAGTAGAGTAAAGAGCCTATCATCGACCGATATACCTTTTGATCGACGGATTTACCTCCCGTGTCGAGGTCGAGATGCCCATTGGTTCCCATGGGTGTCTTGATGGGCTTGGCATCCTTCATCCCAAACTTATTCAGAATTTCTTGAATATACTTTGTTTGGCTAATGAAGGTGCCCTCTTGGAGTTGCTTCACTTGAAATCCCAAGAAGTACTTCAACTCCCCCATCATAGACATCTCGAATTTCTGTGTCATGATCCTACTAAATTCCTCACATGTAGATTCGTTAGTAGACCCAAATATAATATCATCAACATAATTTTGGCATACAAACAAATCATTGTCAAGAGTTTTAGTAAATAAGGTAGGATTGGCCTTTCCGACTTTGAAGCCATTAGTGATAATAAAATCTCTGAGGCATTCATACCATGTTCTTGGGGCTTGCTTGAGCCCATAAAGCGCCTTAGAGAGTTTATAAACATGGTTAGGGTACTCACTATCTTCAAAGCCGGGAGGTTGCTCAACATAGACCTCCTCTTTGATTGGTCCATTGAGGAAGGCACTTTTCACGTCCATTTGATAAAGCTTAAAGCCATGGTAAGTAGCATAGGCAAGTAAAATGTGAATTGATTCTAGCCTAGCTACGGGTGCATAGGTTTCACCGAAATTCAAACCTTCGACTTGTGAATATCCTTTGGCCACAAGTCTGGCTTTGTTCCTTGTCACCACACCATGCTCATCTTGCTTGTTGTGAAAGACCCACTTGGTTCCTACAACATTTTGATTAGGACGTGGAACTAAATGCCATACCTCGTTCCTTGTGAAATTGTTGAGCTCCTCTTGCATCGCCACCACCCAATCCGAATCTTGCAGTGCTTCCTCTACCCTATGTGGCTCAATAGAGGAAACAAACGAGTAATGTTCACAAAAATGAGCAACACGAGATCTAGTAGTTACCCCCTTTTGAATATCGCCGAGGATGGTGTTTACGGGGTGATCTCGTTGGATTGCTTGGTGGACTCTTGGGTGTGGCGGTCTTGGAACTTGTTCATCTTCCTCATCTTGATCACGGGCATCTCCCCCTTGATCATTGCTCTCCTCTTGAGGTGGCTCAACTCCTTGATCTTCTCCTTCATCATTTTGAGCCTCATCCTTATCTTGAGTCGATGGAGATGCTTGCATTGAGGAAGATGGTTGATCTTGTGCATTTGTTGGCTCTTCGGATTCCTTAGGACACACATCCCCAATGGACATGTTCCTTAGCGCGACGCACGGAGCCCCTTCATCACCTATCTCATCAAGATCAACTTGCTCTACTTGAGAGCCGTTAGTCTCATCAAACACAATGTCACAAGAAACTTCAACTAGTCCGAAGGACTTGTTAAAGACTCTATATGCCCTTGTGTTTGAATCATATCCTAGTAAAAAGCCTTCTACAGTCTTAGGAGCAAATTTAGACTTTCTACCTCTTTTAACAAGAATAAAACATTTGCTACCAAATACTCTAAAATATGAAACATCGGGCTTTTTACCGGTTAGAAGTTCGTATGATGTCTTCTTGAGGATTCGGTGTAGATATAACCGGTTGTTGGCGTAGCAGGCGGTGTTGACCGCCTCGGCCCAAAACCGATCCGAAGTCTTGTACTCATCAAGCATGGTTCTTGCCATGTCCAAAAGAGTTCTATTCTTCCTCTCCACTACACCATTTTGTTGTGGCGTGTAGGGAGAAGAGAACTCATGCTTGATGCCCTCCTCCTCAAGGAAGCCTTCAATTTGAGAGTTCTTGAACTCCGTCCCGTTGTCACTTCTAATTTTCTTGATCCTTAAGCCAAACTCGTTTTGAGCCCGTCTCAAGAATCCCTTTCAGGTCTCTTGTGTATGAGATTTTTCCTGCAAAAAGAACACCCAAGTGAAGCGAGAATAATCATCCACAATAACTAGACAGTACTTACTCCCGCCGATGCTTATGTAAGCTATCGGGCCGAATAGGTCCATGTGTAGGAGCTCGAGTGGCCTATCAGTCGTCATGATGTTCTTGTGTGGATGATGAATACCAACTTGCTTCCCTGCCTGGCATGCGCTACAAATCCTGTCTTTCTCAAAATGAACATTTGTTACTCCCAAAATGTGTTCTCCCTTTAGAAGCTTGTGAAGATTCTTCATTCCAACATGTGCTAGTCGGCGATGCCAGAGCCAGCCCATGTTAGTCTTAGCAATTAAGCAAGTATCGAGTTCAGCTCTATCAAAATCTACCAAGTATAGCTGACCCTCTAACACTCCCTTAAATGCTACTGAATCATCACTTCTTCTAAAGACAGTAACACCTATATCTGTAAAAAGACAGTTGTAGCCCATTTTACATAATTGTGAAACTGAAAGCAAGTTGTAATCTAAAGAATCTACAAGAAAAATATTGGAAATGGAATGGTCAGGAGATATAGCAATTTTACCCAATCCTTTGACCAAACCTTGGTTTCCATCCCCGAATGTGATCGCTCTTTGGGGATCTTGGTTTTTCTCATAGGAGGAGAATATTTTCTTCTCCCCTGTCATATGGTTTGTGCACCCGCTATCGATGATCCAACTTGAGCCCCCGGATGCATAAACCTACAAAACAAGTTTAGTTCTTGATTTTAGGTATTCAAATGGTTTTGGGTCCTTTGACATTAGATACAAGAACTTTGGGTACCCAAACACAAGTCTTTGATCCCTTGTGTTTGCCCCCAACATACTTGGCAACTATCTTGCCGGATTTGTTAGTTAAAACATAAGATGCATCAAAAGTTTTAAATGAAATGTCATGATCATTTGATGCAGTTAGAGTTTTCTTCTTAGGCAATTTTGCACGAGTTGATTGCCTAGAACTAGATGTCTCACCCTTATACATAAAAGCATGATTAGGGCCAAAGTGAGACTTCCTAGAATGAATTCTCCTAATTTTGCTCTCGGGATAACCGGCAGGGTACAAAATGTAACCCTCGTTATCCTGAGGCATGGGAGCCTTGCCCTTAACAAAGTTAGACAATCTTTTAGGAGGGGCATTAAGTTTGATATTGTCCCCTTTTTGGAAGCCAATGCCATCCTTGATGTCAGGGTGTCTCCCACTATAGAGCATGCTTCTAGCAAATTTAAAATTTTCATTTTCTAAGTCATGCTCATTAATTTTAGCATTAAGTTGAGCTATGTGATCATTTTGTTTCTTAATTAAAGCTAGGTGATCATGAATAGCATCGACATTAATGTCTCTACATCTAGTGCAAATGGAGACATGCTCAGTGGTAGATGTAGAGGGTTTGCAAGATTTTAGTTCAACAATCTTAGCATGTAATATGTAATTTTTACTTCTAAGATTGGAAATTGTAACATTGCAAACATCTAACTCTTTAGCCTTAGCAATCAAATTTTCATTTTCAATCCTAAGGCTAGCAAGTGAATCATTCAACTTTTCAATCTTAGCAAGCAAATTAGCATTATCATCACTAAGATTGGGAATTGAATCATTACAAACATTTGAATCAACCTTAGCAATTAATTTTGCATTCTCATTTCTAAGGTTGATAATAGTATCATGGAAAGTGCTTAGCTCACTATATAGTTTTTCACATTTTTCTACTTCTAGGGCGTAAGCATTTTGTAAGGCCCAAAATTTGTATAAGGAAAAAAATATAAAATAAATAAATAAATATGCTTATAAGTGGGTGTTTTAGAATTATAGAACCTTTGAAGATTATTTGGTTTTCCTTTCTTTGTGCATATTCAAGTAATAGTATCAAATTAGTCAAGTTACCAATAAATAAATAAAGAAGTATGCATCTTATGCTGATAGTTTTGTGTCTGGTGCATTTCATTTGACTAAATAAATATTTAATAAATAAAATATAATAAACCATGTATTTCATGTTGAGTTTTTTTAAGATTGTGCATTTAATATTGGTAATCAGACTGTATTTGAATTTTAAACCAAAGACGAAAGAAATTAATAACAAAATAGAAATAAAAAAATAAAAAGAAACAAAAAAAAATGAAAGGGAAAACTCACGGTCGGCCCACTATCCTGGAAGCCAGCCCACATCCCTCTCTCGTGCTCTTCTTTTGTTAATTCTTCAATCCAGTTGCCGAAGAGAAAGTAATAAAAAAATCACCCTGTGTCATCCTGAGGTCAGCGATGACATCAGCTACCCTCAATGACGTGTGGGCCATGGGCTCAAGAAATATCTCCTTGACTGCGGACTCTTAGCCATGGCGATCTGAAACAGAAGCTCTGTAACCACCAACGGATCGCAGGCTGGCGTTAGTTGCGATTCTTGCGGGTTGATAGGATGGTCGCCCAGCTCCGCCCGCGTATATATGTGTGCGTCCACCGCGCCCTGCTCCATTATCCTCCGCTGCCTAGAATCTAGCGGCCAAGAACTCGAGAGAGAGAGAAGCCGGGGCCCCTTCGCCGACGACACAGTGTACCACAGGCGGATTTAGACGGAGGAGAACCCCGCGGCGTTGTGCACAAGTCGGCGGGCTGCTGGAGATCTCTCCGGCCCTTGGGGAGCGCCGACACCACGGCCAGGCGTCTCCTATAATCTCGGTGAGTCCTTTACCAGGCGGACGCCTTTACCTTTAGCATGCGTTTTCATTCAATCGAGCACTGTAGCTCCGTCGAGCTCGGGTCGCGGTGAGGAGAGAGAGTGTCGAGGGTAGAAGAGGATGCCTCTGCCGTTTGATTGAACGGACGGTAGAGATTAGATGTGCTCACCCGTTCAGCTTGGACGACTACTACCCGTCTGATCGTGGTCGGATGATGGACATCACTTTAGAATTCATTAAATCCAGGGCGCTAGTGTTTGATCCAACAGCACAAATCGTGTACCGGTTCGCCGTGTGGGTAATCTAATCCTAACCGCAAGATCAAGATCCTGCGGCTGATAATAGAGAATACCCCTTCGCGGGTCCATTTTACTTAAGAGCCCCTCAGTTTACTTAAAAATAAACCCGCCGTCCGTGCAACAGCGCCCTGTGTCTTGGGAGTAATTGCGTGTTAGCCCCTGCGCTTTTCAGATTTTGGGGGCGCAGTCCAGTAAATAAGAAAAACAGAGAAATTGAATTAGAAATTGAATTTTAATGTAAACACAATTCCTAAAACTTGTTTAATTTATAGGAAATTCACATGATGTCCAAATTATTTCATTCCAATTTCTATAATCCTATAATATTATTTTGTATCATTTAGTACCACTATTTTAACGTGAAAGTCATATTAAAATTTATATTTTATTTATTCTTGTACAAAACACATAGAATCTTCAGAAAATTATAACTCCTCCGTTTTAACTCCGATTTTAGCCATTCTTGAACCCACGATCTCGTAGCAGCGCGTAGATTATTATTACATAGTTTATTCTTATGTTTGGTGTGATGTTAATTTTATACCATGTTTGTCTATATTGCTACGTTTAGCAGTGAGAACACGTGTCACCTGAAGATCATCCTGGTACCTGGAATCTCAAGTCTCAGGCAAGTTGTGCCCTTGATCACTTCTTTTTACCCAGCCATGTTCTGATTAATCATAATGATCTGCATAGGTTAATTTTGATGGGACCCAATAGGCTACCCTAGTTTGATTATCTTTATACCTTGTTACCACTGAACTTTTTGGGTAGTACTTGCTAGTGCTTTATGTGGTTTTGGGTATGAAGATACATTACTCATGATTATACTTTTGTTATCCGTTGTTATTTATCGTTCATGATAAGATCATTATGTTAATTGGAACATGGAGCGACCACCCGGGAAAACAGTGCTACCACAAGGGTATAATGGGACGCCCTTGGCTGATTAATTAGGAAAGCTAGTGGAGGACTACCTTACCCGAAAGGGGCAAGGGCAGTAGGGGAGTGGTCAGTGTAGGGAGACCCTCGGGAGGATTTTGCTGCGATGGCGGTCCTGCAAGGGAATTCCTGTATTGGAGCTTCCTATAAACTGTAGCGGGTTTTCTGAAGCTAGTGGAACTTTGTAAAGGCCTCGTAGTGTTACCCTGCCTCGCCTCCTCGGTAGAGGTGTACGGGAAGTCGCGATCCCTTGGCAGATGGGTAACATGACTTGTGGGTAAAGATGCGCCACCTCTGCAGAGTGTAAAACTGGTATACTAGCCGTGCTCACGGTCATGAGCGGCTCGGACCCTCACATGATTAAATTATGGAACTAAATTCAATTTGTCATATGCATTGCATCGCAGGTGATGATGTTACCTTTGTTCTACTACTTAATTGGGTTGGTATTTACTTATACTTAGTAACTGCTAATAAAATTTTGACCAACTTTAAAAGCAATGCTCAGCTCTAACCATCCTCTTTGGTAAGCCTTACACTTCACGTGAGCTCCCATCTTTGGTGAGTTCATGCACATTATTCCCCACAACTTGCTGAGCGATGAACGTATGTGAGCTCACTCTTGCTGTCTCACACCCCCCCATAGGTCAAGAACAGGTACCGCAGGATGTGGCGTATGGAGGATGCTGCGATGTGTTCGTGAGAGGTCTAGGCCGTCGTCTCCCAGTCAACTTTGGGTTGCTGGATCGTTTCCTCATATGATGTAATTATTTAATTATTTTGTATAGAACTCCTGTTATATAGTAAAGAGGTGACATTCGATCCTGTGCCACTATGCATCATATGTGTGAGACTTGGTCCCAGCACACCTGGTGTTTATGTTCGCGCCCGGGTTTTGGACCCCTAAAATCCGGGTGTGACAGAAGTGGTATCAGAGGAATGTTGACTGTAAGACGAAACCTAGATAGAACTGGACAACCATTATCTACTTACCTTTGCCACTCTGATTCTTTTCTAAACTTATCTTAATCTTTTCTCGTCTATTTCCGCTCTACTCTGATTATTCTTACCTTTTCATTCTAAAGACAAATATGGATTTCACACTTTGAAATCCTGTACCTAAAGTGACCTTTAGGAATAAGAGACCTACTCTTAGGAAAAAAAAACAAAACTATTTTTTTGTATCTATATGCTTGAAATGCTTGTTCTTATGATACTTGTTTGATTTGATTGAGTGCGATGAGTTGTGGAGTAATGTCCACAATTACATCTGTATATACATATAGTAAAAAAATGTTAATAAAATAACTAGCCAACTTAGATTATCCCCCACTAAAATATATTAAGCTTAATAGATCCATCTTATCTTAAAAAAATACTCTATTACCTTAGTGGATTCATCTTATCTTGAAAAGATTTTATGTCATCCTAATAGATCTAACTCAACCAGTAGAGTCATGATGAATTACATAATCGGACTATCCAAACTTTTGACCAACATCATGTAGTCTATCTCATCCATATCTATCCTAACCATATGCCCCAACCTCGATGATATGCACTCACCGCGAATCAATGGGACCAAGATCGGAGGAGAAAAGACCAACCTCATCAAGGGAGGAGAGAAGTCAAACTCAATCTTCAGATGCATTACCACTTAACATGGAGTTCTTTCTCACCATAAACTTTCTTACCCTAGGCTATTCTTGCCCTAACATACCCATCTTTTGTAATAAAATGACTATACATATAGATACCCATGCTTTCATAATCACTTTCTAATTAACATGAAACTTCTTATTCTTAAACTAATTTAGAAGTTAAAGGCTAAACTATAAATAAATATTTTTTTTACATCCCTTTCCTTACAAATCTCGAGGACGAGATTTCTATTAAGGGGGGTAGGATTTGTAAGGCCCAAAATTTGTATAAGGAAAAAATATAAAATAAATAAATAAATATGCTTATAAGTGGGTGTTTTAGAATTATAGAACCTTTGAAGATTATTTGGTTTTCCTTTCTTTGTGCATATTCAAGTAATAGTATCAAATTAGTCAAGTTACCAATAAATAAATAAAGAAGTATGCATCTTATGCTGATAGTTTTGTGTCTGGTGCATTTCATTTGACTAAATAAATATTTAACAAATAAAATATAATAAACCATGTATTTCATGTTGAGTTTTTTTAAGATTGTGCATTTAATATTGGTAATCAGACTGTATTTGAATTTTAAACCAAAGACGAAAGAAATTAATAACAAAATAGAAATAAGAAAATAAAAAGAAACAAAAAAAAATGAAAGGGAAAACTCACGGTCGGCCCACTATCCTGGAAGCCAGCCCACATCCCTCTCTCGTGCTCTTCTTTTGTTAATTCTTCAATCCAGTTGCCGAAGAGAAAGTAATAAAAAAATCACCCTGTGTCATCCTGAGGTCAGCGATGACATCAGCTACCCTCAATGACGTGTGGGCCATGGGCTCAAGAAATATCTCCTTGACTGCGGACTCTTAGCCATGGCGATCTGAAACAGAAGCTCTGTAACCACCAACGGATCGCAGGCTGGCGTTAGTTGCGATTCTTGCGGGTTGATAGGATGGTCGCCCAGCTCCGCCCGCGTATATATGTGTGCGTCCACCGCGCCCTGCTCCATTATCCTCCGCTGCCTAGAATCTAGCGGCCAAGAACTCGAGAGAGAGAGAAGCCGGGGCCCCTTCGCCGACGACACAGTGTACCACAGGCGGATTTAGACGGAGGAGAACCCCGCGGCGTTGTGCACAAGTCGGCGGGCTGCTGGAGATCTCTCCGGCCCTTGGGGAGCGCCGACACCACGGCCAGGCGTCTCCTATAATCTCGGTGAGTCCTTTACCAGGCGGACGCCTTTACCTTTAGCATGCGTTTTCATTCAATCGAGCGCTGTAGCTCCGTCGAGCTCGGGTCGCGGTGAGGAGAGAGAGTGTCGAGGGTAGAAGAGGATGCCTCTGCCGTTTGATTGAACGGACGGTAGAGATTAGATGTGCTCACCCGTTCAGCTTGGACGACTACTACCCGTCTGATCGTGGTCGGATGATGGACATCACTTTAGAATTCATTAAATCCAGGGCGCTAGTGTTTGATCCAACGGCACAAATCGTGTACCGGTTCGCCGTGTGGGTAATCTAATCCTAACCGCAAGATCAAGATCCTGCGGCTGATAATAGAGAATACCCCTTCGCGGGTCCATTTTACTTAAGAGCCCCTCAGTTTACTTAAAAATAAACCCGCCGTCCGTGCAACAGCGCCCTGTGTCTTGGGAGTAATTGCGTGTTAGCCCCTGCGCTTTTTAGATTTTGGGGGCGCAGTCCAGTAAATAAGAAAAACAGAGAAATTGAATTAGAAATTGAATTTTAATGTAAACACAATTCCTAAAACTTGTTTAATTTATAGGAAATTCACATGATGTCCAAATTATTTCATTCCAATTTCTATAATCCTATAATATTATTTTGTATCATTTAGTACCACTATTTTAACGTGAAAGTCATATTAAAATTTATATTTTATTTATTCTTGTACAAAACACATAGAATCTTCAGAAAATTATAACTCCTCCGTTTTAACTCCGATTTTAGCCATTCTTGAACCCACGATCTCGTAGCAGCGCGTAGATTATTATTACATAGTTTATTCTTATGTTTGGTGTGATGTTAATTTTATACCATGTTTGTCTATATTGCTACGTTTAGCAGTGAGAACACGTGTCACCTGAAGATCATCCTGGTACCTGGAATCTCAAGTCTCAGGCAAGTTGTGCCCTTGATCACTTCTTTTTACCCAGCCATGTTCTGATTAATCATAATGATCTGCATAGGTTAATTTTGATGGGACCCAATAGGCTACCCTAGTTTGATTATCTTTATACCTTGTTACCACTGAACTTTTTGGGTAGTACTTGCTAGTGCTTTATGTGGTTTTGGGTATGAAGATACATTACTCATGATTATACTTTTGTTATCCGTTGTTATTTATCGTTCATGATAAGATCATTATGTTAATTGGAACATGGAGCGACCACCCGGGAAAACAGTGCTACCACAAGGGTATAATGGGACGCCCTTGGCTGATTAATTAGGAAAGCTAGTGGAGGACTACCTTACCCGAAAGGGGCAAGGGCAGTAGGGGAGTGGTCAGTGTAGGGAGACCCTCGGGAGGATTTTGCTGCGATGGCGGTCCTGCAAGGGAATTCCTGCATTGGAGCTTCCTATAAACTGTAGCGGGTTTTCTGAAGCTAGTGGAACTTTGTAAAGGCCTCGTAGTGTTACCCTGCCTCGCCTCCTCGGTAGAGGTGTACGGGAAGTCGCGATCCCTTGGCAGATGGGTAACATGACTTGTGGGTAAAGATGCGCCACCTCTGCAGAGTGTAAAACTGGTATACTAGCCGTGCTCACGGTCATGAGCGGCTCGGACCCTCACATGATTAAATTATGGAACTAAATTCAATTTGTCATATGCATTGCATCGCAGGTGATGATGTTACCTTTGTTCTACTACTTAATTGGGTTGGTATTTACTTATACTTAGTAACTGCTAATAAAATTTTGACCAACTTTAAAAGCAATGCTCAGCTCTAACCATCCTCTTTGGTAAGCCTTACACTTCACGTGAGCTCCCATCTTTGGTGAGTTCATGCACATTATTCCCCACAACTTGCTGAGCGATGAACGTATGTGAGCTCACTCTTGCTGTCTCACACCCCCCCATAGGTCAAGAACAGGTACCGCAGGATGTGGCGTATGGAGGATGCTGCGATGTGTTCGTGAGAGGTCTAGGCCGTCGTCTCCCAGTCAACTTTGGGTTGCTGGATCGTTTCCTCATATGATGTAATTATTTAATTATTTTGTATAGAACTCCTGTTATATAGTAAAGATGTGACATTCGATCCTGTGCCACTATGCATCATATGTGTGAGACTTGGTCCCAGCACACCTGGTGTTTATGTTCTCGCCCGGGTTTTGGACCCCTAAAATCTGGGTGTGACACATTTTTAACCTTAACATGCTTCTTATTTTCCTTAATTAGGAAGTCCTCTTGAGAGTCCAAGAGATCATCTTTCTTATGAATAGCACTAATTAGTTCATTTAGTTTTTCCTTTTGTTGCATGTTTAGGTTGGCAAAAAGGGTACGCAAATTATCCTCCTCATCACTAGCATTATCTTCATCACTAGAGGATGCATATTTAGTGGAGGATTTTGATTTTACCTTCTTCTTTTTGCCGTCCTTTGCCATGAGGCACTTGTGGCCGACGTTGGGGAAGAGGAGCCCTTTGGTGACGGCGATGTTGGCGACGTCCTCGTCGGATGAGGAGTCGGATGAGCTCTCGTCGGAGTCCCACTCACGGCACACATGGGCATCGCCGCCCTTCTTCTTGTAATACCTTCTCTTTTCTCTCCTCTTGCCCTTCTTTTCATCGCCCCTGTCAGTATCACTAGATAGAGGACATTTAGCAATGAATTGACCGGGCTTACCACATTTGTAGCACACCTTCTTGGAATGGGACTTGTAATCTTTCCCCTTCCTTTGTTTGAGGATTTGGCGGAAGCTCTTGATGATGAGCGTCATTTCCTCATTGTCGAGCTTAGAGGCGTCGATGGGTTGTCTACTTGATGTAGACTCCTCTTTCTTCTCCTCCGTCGCCTTAAATGCGATCGGTTGTGCTTCGGGCGTGGAGGGGCCGTCGTGCTCGATAATTTTATTTGAGCCTTTGATCATCAACTCAAAGCTCACAAAGTTTCCTATTACTTCCTCGGGAGTCATTAGTGTATATCTAAGATTACCACGAATTAATTGAACTTGCGTAGGGTTAAGGAACACAAGTGATCTAAGAATAACCTTAACCATTTCATGGTCATCCCATTTTTTGCTCCCGAGGTTGCGCACTTGGTTCACCAAGGTCTTGAGCCGGTTGTACATATCTTGTGGCTCCTCCCCTTGGCGAAGCCGGAAGCGACCGAGCTCCCCCTCGATCGTCTCCCGCTTGGTGATCTTGGTCACCTCGTCTCCTTCGTGCGCGGTCTTTAGCACGTCCCAAATTTCCTTTGCGCTCTTCAACCCTTGCACCTTATTATACTCCTCTCGACTTAGAGAGGCGAGGAGTATAGTTGTGGCTTGGGAGTTGAAGTGTTGGATTTGTTCGACCTCCTCCGAGTCATAATCCTTGTCTCCCTTCTTTGGCACCTGCACTCCATACTCAACAATGTCCCATATGCTTTTGTGGAGTGAGGTTAGGTGATGCCTCATTTTATCACTCCACATAGAATAATCTTCACCTTCAAACATAGGTGGTTTGCCTAATGGAACGAAGAGTAATGGAGTGCGTCTAGAAATGCGAGGATAGCGAAGGGGCATCTTACTATACTTCTTGCGCTCATGGCGCTTTGAAGTGGTGGAGGTCGATTCCGAGCCGGAGGTGGAGGGTGACGAAGAGTCGGTCTCGTAGTAGACCACTTTCCTCATCTTCTTCTTCTTGTCACCCATCCGATGGGACTTGATGGAGGAAGAGGATTCCTCCTTGTGCTTGTGGGCGGACTCCCTTGAGTGTGTTCTTCTCGAGCTTGCGGTCTTGTCGCCGGTCCCGAGATCCCTCATGGCAGATGCTCCCGACATCACTTCGAGCGGTTAGGCTCTAATGAAGCACCGGGCTTTGATACCAATTGAAAGTCGCCTAGAGGGGGGTGAATAGGGCGAATCTGAAATTTATAAACTTAAGCACAACTACAAGCCGGGTTAGCGTTAGAAATATAAACGAGTCCAAGAGAGAGGGCGCAAAACAAATCGTGAGCAAATAAAGAGCGAGACACGGTGATTTGTTTTACCGAGGTTCGGTTCTTGCAAACCTACTCCCCGTTGAGGTGGTCACAAAGACCGGGTCTCTTTCAACCCTTTCCCTCTCTCAAAGATTCACTTAGACCGATTGAGCTTCAAACGGAACACAAAGTTCCCGCAAGGACCACCACACAATTGGTGTCTCTTGCCTTGGTTACAATTGAGTTTGATCACAAGAAGAATGAGAAAGAAAAGAAGCAATCCAAGCGCAAGAGCTCAAATGAACACAACAAATCTCTCTCTCTAATCACTAAAGCTTTGAGTGGAGTTGGGAGAGGATTTGATCTCTTTAGTGTGTCTTGTAATGAATGTTATAGCTCTTGTAAGGTGTAGAATTGTAGAAACTTGGATGCCATTGAATGTTGGGTGGTTGGGGTATTTATAGCCCCAACCACCAAAATATGGCAGTTGGAAGGCTGCTGTCGCATGGCGCACCAGACAGTCTGGTGCGCCACCGGACACTATCCGGTGCGCCAGCCACGTTAGCAGACCGTTGGGGTTCGAACGTTGGAGCTCTAACTTGTGGGGCCTCTGGGCTGTCCGGTGGTGCACCGGACAGGTCCTGTAGACTGTCCGGTGCGCCAACTGCGTGTGCTCTGACTCTGGCGCGCACTGTAGCGCATTGAATGCGGTTGCAGTCGACCGTTGCGCGTGAAGTAGTCGTTGCTCCGCTGGCACACCGGACAGTCCGGTGTGACACCGGACACTGTCCGGTGAATTATAGCGGAGCGCCCTCTGATTTTCCCGAAGGTAGCGAGTTCAGCGTCGAGTGCCCTGGTGCACCGGACACTGTCCGGTGGCACACCGGACAGTCCGGTGCGCCAGACCAGGGTGCCTTTTGGGATGTCTTTTGCTCTCTTTGTTTGACCCCTTTCTTGGTCTTTTTATTGACTTATTGTGAACCTTTGGCACCTGTAGAACTTATGGACTAGAGCAAACTAGTTAGTCCAATTATTTGTGTTGGGCAATTCAACCACCAAAATCAATTAGGAAAAAGGTGTAAGCCTAATTCCCTTTCAGACCCCAAAGTTCTTAACAAATTTCCTGTAATACCCTGCCAAGCCTAGGAATCCTCTAAGCTCCTTGCAATTCACAGGTACTGGTCAAGAATAAATCGCTTCTATTTTTGTTGGATCAGTAGCCACACCATGCTTACTGATAACATGACCAAGATATGTGATATGTTGCTTGGCAAAAGCACACTTTGAAAGCTTGATAAACCACTGTTTTGTATATAATATTTCAAGAACTTGTGCCACATGTTGCATACGATCTTCCCAAGTTTTACTGTATATCAATATGTCGTCAAAAAAATACCAGGACACATTTCCTTAGTAATGGAGCCAGAGTAGAATTCATAGCAATCTGAAACATGGCAGGAGCACCTAACAATCCAAAAGGCATAACCTTAAATTCAAAATGCCCATGATGGGTTTGGAAAGCAGTCTTATGTTGGTCCTCTGGATGCATGCGAATCTGAAAGTCGCCTAGAGGGGGGGTGAATAGGGTGAATCTGAAATTTACAAACTTAAGCACAGCTACAAGCCGGAGTTAGCGTTAGAAATATAGACAAGTCCGAAAGAGAGGGCGAAAACAAATCACAAGCAAATAAGGCGGATGACACGGTGATTTGTTTTACCGAGGTTCGGTTCTTGCAAACCTACTCCCCGTTGAGGTGATCACAAAGACCGGGTCTCTTTCAACCCTTTCCCTCTCTCAAACGGACACTTAGACCGAGTGAGCTTCTCTTCTCAATCAAACGGGACACTAAGTCCCCACAAGGACCACCACACAATTGGTGTCTCTTGTCTTGGTTACAATTGAGTTGGAATCAAGAAAGAATGAAGAAGAAAAGCAATCCAAGCGCAAGAGCTCAAATGAACACAAGTCTCTCTCTCACTAGTCACTATTTGATTGGAATGATCTTTGGACTTGAGAGAGGATTTGATCTCTTTGATTGTGTCTTGTATTGAATGCTAAAGCTCTTGTAAGGTGTTTGAAGGCTGAAAACTTGGATGCAATGAATGGTGGGTGGTTGGGGGTATTTATAGCCCCAACCACCAAAAGAGCCGTTGGTGGAGGCTGCTGTCGCATGGTGCACCGGACAGTCCGGTGCGCCAGCCACGTCACCCGGCCGTTGGATTCTGACCGTTGGAGCTTCTGACATCTGGGCCTCCGGACAGTCCGGTGGTGCACCGGACAGTCACTGTTCACTGTCCGATGCGCCTTCTGGCGCTACTCTGACTTCTGCGAGCACTGTAGCGCATTAATTGCTCTTTGCAGGCGACCGTTGGCGCTGTGTAGCCGTTACTCCGCTGGTGCACCGGACAGTCCGGTGCTACACCAGACAGTCCGGTGAATTATAGCGAAGTGGCTCCCAGAATTCCCGAAGGTGGCAAGTTCAGAGTTGGGTTCCCTGGTGCACCGGACACTGTCCGGTGGCACACAGGACAGTCCGGTGCGCCAAACCAGGGCACACTTCGGTTGTCTTTTGCTCTCTTTGTTTGAACCCTTTCTTGGTCTTTTTATTGGTTTGTTGTGAACCTTTGGCACCTGTAAAACTTATAGTCTCGAGCAAACTAGTTAGTCCAATTATTTGTGTTGGACAATTCAACCACCAAAATTAATTAGGAAAAGGTGTAGGCCTATTTCCCTTTCGATCTCCCCCTTTTTGGTGATTGATGCCAACACAAACCAAAGCAAATGTATAAGTGCATAATTGAACTAGTTTAAAGTTGCACTTTTATAAATACATGTTAATGTGGTTAATGTCTACTCTAATGTTTTTATTATTATTATTATTAAAACTTATTTAGTATAAACACGATATCTGTTGGTGATTCTCGTGTGTTGCGCTCGGCGTCATCACGCTGTTCGCGCATGTTGCCGCACATCGTTCCCACGTATCACGTGCTGTCCGAGCCTGATATTAAATTGTTTCGCCATATCATTCATGTTAGATAATTAATTACTTACTTAGTTGTCAGCTATTAAAATAACAATTCAATCGACTCAAATTTATAATTTAAGTTTATATTTTATAAATGCATGTTAATATGACTATACCGAACTAAGAATTCTAATCAATACTCACTTAGCGTAAACGTGGTACATTCTCAATCGTAACCCCGATTTTAGTAGTTCTCGAGCTCACGATATCGTAACGTCACGTAGAATGTTCTTATGCAGTTTGTTCTTATGTTTGGTTGATGTTAATTTTTCCTATACATTGTTTGTTTGTATTGCTACGACTAGCGCGAGGTGAGTCACATGAGGATCATCCTAGTACCTGGAATCTCAAGTCCCAGACAAGTTGTGCCCTTGATCCACTTTTGTTACCCAATAATATTATTTATTATCACTATACAATGCATACGTTAAATTTTGATGGGACCCAATAGGTCACCCTAGTCTGTTTATTCTTTTACCTTGTTTACCCCTGAATCACTTGGGTAGTTTTTGCTATTGCTTTATATGGTTTTGGGTTAATATTTCATTATATCCATGTTCCAATTATTCTGTTATGTTATTTTATGTTCATGTCAAGATTATTATATTTTAATTGGAACATGGAGCTTAACTTGAGAAACACGTGCCACCACAAGGTTGGAATGGGACGCCCTTGGCTGACTAATTAGGAAAGCTAGTGGAAGACTACCTTACCCGAAAGGGGCAAGGGCAGTAGGGGAGTTGCATGCAAGGAGGTTCTCGGGTTGATTTTGCTGCAATGGCGGTCAGACGGGGGATTCTTGCAAGTGCTATTCCCATAAACTGTAGCGGGTTTTCGGAAGCTAGTGGAACTTTATAAAGGCCTCGTAGTGGATCCCTAGCCATTCACCTCAGTAGTGTCTAAGGGTCTTGCAAACCCTGGCGACATGGGATACACGACTTGTGGGTATAGGGTACAACTTCTGTAGAGTGTAAAACTGGTATACTAGCCGAGCTCACGGTCAAGAGCAGCTTAGGACTCTCGCATGATTAAATTATGGAACTTAAATTCAATTTGTCATATGCATTACATGGGATTTATTATTAATTTTGTTCTATTATTTATTATGGTTTGGTATTTACTTACACTTAGTAACTGCTAATAAAATTTTGACCAACTTATAAAAGCAATGCTCAGTTTCAACCTTTATTTTGTTGATCAACCTTACACTTCACATGAACTTTCACCTTTTGTGAGTTCATGCACATTATTCTCCACAACTTGTTGAGCGATGAACATGTGTGAGCTCACCCTTGCTGTCTCATACCCCCACAGGAGAAGAACAGGTGGTTCAAGAGGAGCCACACAACGAGGAGTTCGATTCAATCTAGATGGTGTCTCCCATTTGACTTTATGGCGCCAAGGATGGACTTTAGTTCGATCTATATTTATCTTTTATTTTGTAAGACTTCCGCTATGTAATAAATACTCTGATTATATTGTGACATTTATCTCTATACACTCCGTTATTATATGTGTTGTTTTCTTTGGCGCATATATGAGATGCACCTGGCTTTGTCCCTTAAATCTGGGTGTGACAAGACTGATAGATGAATTAGGGAAAAACAGTGACACCCTTAAATCAATTCACAAAATTGTGAAGATAGACAACTGTGTCGCAACGCATTTTTTCCTAATTCAACAATTTACCACGACTAAGAATGGCATTAGATGGGAGTACTTTACCATATACACTGAAGTTCAGGATAGAGACACCGAACTGAAACAACACAGTGTATAGAAGTATGGATTAATAAGACAAAGGATAGGGCTAAGGGGATTAGATCACCTTGAACATGTTAATCTTCGTGATCTGACAATAACTGCAACACATTGAACAGATTAAACTGGTATATAGGACATGGTTTGAACCATCAATTTTTTTTGGATAAGTATACATTTTCATATAAATGTCGTAATCTGATAGGAACTACAGTTTCATATAAAGGGAAACCATAAATTTTGAGTTCAGGTAGATATATTTTTAGACAAAACTCTAGACAACATACTGCATATCATATCAATGTCTGTGAAGAGAGGTGCGGTGTTCAGATTTGAGTGACTGATGTTTTAAAAAATAAAAAAATCCGACAAGTGCTAAAATAGCTCATGTGGTACACTCAATATACAAAATGCCGTGCAGGACACATTGCCCACAAATATTGATTCAATTACAACTAAAACTCTATTTATTTACGGAAAGGGTGCACGGATAATAAGGCTACAGTCAATTAGAGAAAAGTAAACATATATAAAACTTAGAAACACAAACCTGAAATTGTCAGATGAATAACCACATGAGTAGTTCTCTATTTTGTAAACCAAGTCTGTTTGTGTTTCATAGAGGTGTGGTGTTCAGATTTGAGCGCTTAGAGAGGTGTCTTCCATCTTATACTCGAGCATCACAAGATCTGGGCGGGGCTGGCACGTAGAATGGGAAGTACTCGAGCATCGCAAGATCCGGGCGGGGTTGGCGCATAGAGTGGGAAGAACGAGATGGCGGGGGTGGTCCTGCACTTGCGATGGGATGTGGGTGGATGGTGGTCCTGTGCGCTGGATGGCGACGAGGGGATTGGATTGTGATTCCTTCCATGGCGGCGAGGCGTGGATTGCATTTGGGGCGCGAAGGATATGGGCGGGGCATCTGCGGTGCATGGGAAGAACGATTGGGCGGGCTGGTCCTGCGAGTCGTCGGCGATGGGATTCCTGCGTGCTGGATTGCTGCGAGGCGTGGATAGCGGCGAGGGGATGTGTTTCCTTCTGTGGCAGTGACGGGATTTTTCCTTCCATGGCTGAGGCATTGATCGGTGAGGGGATTGCGGCGAGGACCATGCGGATGCAGGGGTAGAGGGGAGAGGGCGCGCACGGGGAAGAAGGAAGACACTAACATGTGAATCGTATGTGCCGTGAGGAGGCAGAACTGTGCGCCACGGTCTACGTTAGGTTCTTATAGAGTAGTGGAGATATGCATGGAAATTTCTCTCATTTTTGTTGTTCTTATTGAATTACATGCATGGAAGCTTATCCAGTTAGACGAGACGGAGGGGGAGAGAAAGAGACTTATATAGTTTACAACGGTAAAGGATTATGTAAATGAATTGTATACTTCATTCGTTTTAATTTATAATTCGTTTGACTTTTTTCCTAAGTTTGACCGACTCGTCTTATTCAAAAAAAATCATATTTATTGTTAATTTTTACAGTGATATTGTCTACTATTTAATATACTCCAACTATGGCTTTGAATTTTCCATTTTTCGCAAAAATTTAAATAAGACGAGCCGGTCAAACTTGTCAAAAAAAGTCAAACAATAAATAATAAACTACACCTATCTTGATCTCTTGCGTGTAAAAACTGGTAGAAGTTATTGGATAATCGATAATGATTGCACACAACATATGACCAGTGACCTTTATGCGTCCACCTCACTAAATGAAGACCGTTCATATGGTTGTAAATCGATTGAATGTGAGCGGTTAATTTTTTGAGTCAGTGACAGTGATGGGTAATTTTGATCAACTATATCAAAATAGTAAATCTGTCCCCTTGGATTTATCAATCTAGTAAATTTGGAATTCGTGAATCTAGATCATTTTGGCTAACTCCAAATATAGTAAATTTGGAATTCGTGAATCTAGATCATTTTGGCTAACTCCAAATATAGTAAATTTGGAATTCGTGAATCTAGATCATTTTGGCTAACTCCAAATCTAGTAAATTTGGAATTCGTGAATCTAGATCATTTGGCTAACTCCAATCCAAATCTAGTAAATTTGGATTTCGTGAATCTAGATCATTTGGCTAACTTTTCATATGAAGCGGAGTGTTTTTAGGAACTGTATCTACGCTGCATACACTCGATTTTTAGGTGGCGCATTTTGTTTCTTGTGCCACCTCAATACGCATCGATTTGACCTTGATATTTAGAGTACTCAAGGAGTGAGGTGGTCACTCATCTCCTCTCTAGTAGCATCTGTATCTCGGTAATACGCATCGATTTGTAGTCTACTTGTAATGCTGATTTTTAAAGCTGGGATAAAAGCCAGTAGCATCTGTATCTCATCTTTCATCCCCTTAAGCCAGTAGTTGTAATGCTGATTTTTTAAAGCGGAGTTATGTATCTTGATATACAAACCCTTTTCTCAAGCAAACTTAACTGCTTTTTTTTCCTGAAAATATTACACAACAAACATTACAACGACAACAGTAGTTGCGTACAGCAACGACCACAGCGAACCGTGTGCATGCATGATAGATGGACGCTGGATTGGTAGTTTCATGACTTCCATCCAGAGACCCATGTCTTATTTATTTGTAAGGAAACACACACACACACACAAACGGTGCCTCCTCTGCCTACTTCTCATGACATGAAGGGCAGCACCATCACTTGATTCACTTCATTTGCATCCGTCCAACTGATTATTTATGTTTTTTTTTTCTTCTTCTTTCCTGTAGGTTTGCACTTGAGACAGGATGCATGCAACTGTTTCGCATGGCATCACTTGGCGTGAGCAGACCCCTTCTCGGCTATCACTGCAGCAGAACCTGTGGACAGAAAATGAAACCAAGATAATGGTTCTAGATCAGTTAATTAAAGGTTTTAAAAAGAGAGAGAGAGAGACAAGACTGTGAAGTGAAGTTGTGTTCTTCATGCTTTGACAGACTTTGTTTACTACTCCGATCCTCAAGTATGCACTACGAAATCAACAACAAGCAAAGCCTAGACCGCTGGAAGTTTGGAACAGGAGTGAAGAGATGTACCTACGACGCAGCTGGCTGAGCCGTTCGCGTAGAAGGCGTGGATATCCAGCTGCCGGAAGTTGGTCTCGGGTGCGCTTCCAGCTATTCTGTGCTTGATCGTGCCGCGTGCCAGAGCCAGCTCTCCTGTCCCTCCCACGACAGCCCACTCCCCCTCCGGTGGAAGAACTCCCATCACCGGGAGCGTGGATCCGCTGAACCTATCGCACAACAAGCACGGGTTGTTATCGACCGACGCACCATGAACAGATGGGAGGGAGGGAGGGAGGGAAGCGAAAATGCTAACCTGTCACCTTGGAACACCATGTTGAGGTTGAGGGAGACGAACCAGCCCACGTTGGCTAGATCAGACAAGACATGCACGCCTTGCGCGTGTCCCACCACCTTTGCGCCTTGAGCAGGCGCGTCTACCAACGTCCAGTCCTGAACGACGGTCTGGCCGAACGGATTAGCGTGCTGAGGTCTGAAAATTACCTCCTGGTTGTGACTTGGTCCAGTACCGACAACTTGCTTCAGATACACGCGCCAGTTCAGCTCGTTCTCACAGGTGTATGAGCATGGGCACGGGCATCCCAGTGAAGCAGTAGCCAAGACCAGCAGAAGCGACATGAAGAGGATGGTGGTGGTCAGGCGGGCATTGCTAGCACTAGCAGGATGTGCCATTGGCAAAAGGGTTTGTGGGCTCGGGAAGGAGACGACAGAGTACGAGTGTTTAGCTTGCTGTCTTCGTGTGACTGCTGTGGCCTGCGGGGTGGGGAAGATGGGCTGTATTTATAGCCAGAGAGGCCCAGGAATAAGGTTCGTCGATCGACGTGCTGCTATACTATTGAAGGACCACGACGATAAGGGAAGGGAGGTTCGTCAATTTCTTTTCAGTCTTGCAAACATGGAACGATACATCACTTCACCAGCTCTGTTTTTTTTTTTTGTTATTTGGCTATTTTTTCTTCTTCTCTCCCCATCGTATGAGTATATTCGTATCTCTGGTCGTTTGCCCAACGTTTTTCAAACTCAACTTGCTGTGTTTATCTCTTGAATTTATTTGGCGTGGGTAGAGGTGGAGCCGTGGGATTGTGGACAACTTTTTTGGGCAAAACTCGATCGAGAACTTCGGCTAGGTCGGTTAATTTCTGCAGATCGACTAGTCCAATTTGTGCCGGTTAATTAATGGTGTACTCCGTGGACAACTGCTACGTAATTAATTTAAGACAGGCATACTGATAGTGAAAGTGCTCGGGATATAAGTTCCGTTCCACAGGATTGTAACTATAAAATATATGATCACATTAGTTTAGAGCCAATGATTGCGCTTCTTTGCCTATCCTGTCCATATGTTCTGCTTCCACATTGTAGTCAAGTCGTTTCATACCTTTTTTCTGTTTCAAGACCATTTTTCTTGCAAATATGTGGCCGTGTAGTCTTGTACTCCCTAGCTAGCACTTGAATGAAACATTTTTACTATTTATTTTAATAAATTTGTATAGAATATTTTTTTTAAAACAAAATGAAGACAGTACTATGTATAGGCTATCTCTACAAATCAGTTTCTACGTACGGTTCTTGATTTCTGAGTTATTTTGACGTCTCTCTATAGATGATCTGTGTAGTAGCCAATTTTCGTGGTCATATTTAGAGTGTATTTGGTTTAGCTTTCTGAGCTAAATTCACCTCCAAAGATCTATAATCTCAACCAAACATGTACAAGTACAACAGAATAGATTCATGCAAATAATCATCTATAAATTTCTCTAGTTCAATTCAGAATCATCTTCTACCCTAAAATTTTCAGATTCTTGCCATCCATATTAGTGTCATGATGTTATAGAATTTATAGTCGATAACCGTTTCAACAAAACAAAATTTAGTTTTTCCATAAACGTTGGCTCACAACTCATAGCTAGATCAAATTTTTAGGAATCTACAGGTGAACCAAACAGGCCCTTAGGACCTATTTGTTTCGTTTTTTTGGCTGTTAGACTCTCTCCAATAGATAGTATAAAATAGAGGACGCAAAACTGTAGAGGACACTTTTTGGTACTGTTTGCATAGTGTAGTTTGGTGATAAGGGATTGGATAAGGGATCTGTTGGAGATAGCATTAGAATCGACTTTTGGCAGCTAAAATTTTCGCTCTCAGTTTGTTCATATGAAAATCGTTTATGTAAAAATCAATCAAATCAACATGGACGTAGAATCCGTCGAGTCATTACGACGAGAGGAGAATGTCGCATTCTAAATCTTAAACCGTGCATATTTCTTCATTTTTTTCTCTACATATAAGCTCCGTAATATCTAGATCCTCGTGATAGTTATATTATCTAGAAATACGGTTCTCGGAAAATCACTTCATGGAAAAAAACATGTCCCAAACGGGCCTTAATTGGCCGCTCCGTTCTAGTCAATAAGAAGATAAGAGCAACCTTGCGGCACGTAGGTCATCAATCGATTCACATGGGAAAAAGAGAGAAATCATTCGTTAACTGAGCATATCCTCTTCTACTAGTCAAAGTGTCACCATTCAGACTATGTGGATATCTAAAAATGACTTTACAACGTTCTGACCAAAGGGTTAATCGTTGGTGTACGTAACATATGAATTTGCAGGCCAGGATTTTTTATAATGATCATATACCCTCTCCGTCCCAAAATATAATTTATTTTAAACTAATCATATATTCATTAAATAGCATATGAATATAGTTTCTATGTATATATATATTTATTATCATTTGAATGAACGTGGACTGAAAAAAGTGGGTTACAAAAAACTATATTTTGAAACGGAGGGATTAAAAAAAAGGTTCGGTTGAAGTGAACAACTAAATATTAGGTACCATATTCCGGTGATTAATGTTGATATAAGGGATGCCCTTGACTTGGAAGATTAGGTACGACAAAATCATAGAGATTGAATGCCACTGCAGTCTTCTTCTGGCATGAGGCAGTCTCCAACGGATATCTTATTATATCATACCTTCTATCACATCTTTTATTTTAAACTCCATTCCATAAATAGTGTGATCTACAGTACAAATACCATATTTACACGATCTGCTGCGGACTTTTTTAGAGAATGTCACTTGTATATAAATATGTAATGACTTGGAGCCAGTGACGGACCTAGCGTTTGATTGTAGCCTAGGCAAATTTTATTGAGCTAATTAAAAAGTGTAATTTGAAGCATGTTCTACAATAGAAATCTATGGATACAGTGGCTTTGGAGCCCGAGCAGGCGCCCAAGGTCGCCGGTCCACCACTGCTTGGAGCTAGAGATGGCAATGGGTCCAATCTCTGTGTGGAATTCTTTCATTAAGGTATAGGGATGAAGAAGTTTTTTCTCCCACGAGGATGCAAAATAGAAAAATTCTCCCTTGACGGTTAAACGAAAATGGGATGGACAAGCATTCTCCGTCTCGATTTCCCGCGGTGACCCATTAAATTTGCACGTAACGATAGTTTCATGTAATAGCTAATGATAAAAATAAATAATTACTTTATCAAGAGACCACTCATCATACAAATGTGTTTATTTTGACGTACACATAATGATTCATTACATCTGATAATGTGTATAAGTGACAGTTTTTACATTAATAACAAAGGACATATGTCCTAATCTGTACTATACTTAAAGCACCAGTTTCAACGGTCGTTCTGTGTCATGTTTTTACAAAAAGACCCCTATTCTTATTCCAATCAATCCGTCGAACATCTCACACGCCTCCGTTACCGTTTTACAAAAACACCCCTCCATCCCCGCCGACCCACACGCCATTCCCGCCGACCCCGCAGCCCGACCCCGCATCTGCCATCCCCGCCGACCCCGCAGCCCGACCCCGCAACCGCCATCCCCGTCCCTGAACGCCAACGCCCGTCCCCAAGCGTCGAAGCCCCATCCCCGAGCGTCGACGAGCCCCGAGCGCCGACGAGCCCCGAGCCTCGACCTCGCGGCCGCATCCAGAAATCTGCCGCGCCCAGAAATCCGCCGTGCCTCGACCTTGCGGTCGCGCCATCCCCATCCCTGAGCGCCAACGCCCCATCCCCAAGCTCGACCACGACTGCGATAGAAATCTGCACCCGTCGCCGCACAAGCCGGTACTAGGCGCGGCACAATCCGTCGCGCGCGCCATTCCCGGAAACCACCGCCGAACCTGCTCGTGCATCCCCGGAACCGCCGTCGAACCCCGACATCCGCGCGTCCCCCTCGATCCGCACCCGCTCGCGCCATTCCCTGCTGAACAACCTCCGTGCATGCCTCTGTGCACCAGTTGGTCCGAGATGCAACCCTTGTGCGGCCCAGACTCCCAACAACCTCCGTGCATGCCGTTGGTCACTGTTGGGGCGAAGGCGAAGACGCTACCCTTCGCTCCAGGCCTTCGTCACCTCGCTGCACCAACGGAGGCAAGCTGACCAGCGCGGCCCACCCTTCGTCCTCCTCACTGCAAGACGAAGGCCTACGACAAAGTCTCACCATCCCACGACCTCACCCGACCTGGAGGCCCACGTGGGATTCGGCCCACTGTAACAGGCCCCGCGCGGAGAAGCGTGTTACGGGCCTGATTCGGCATAAACGTCCTTACATTGGGACGTTGGACACTCGGGCACCTATAAATACCCCCGTACAGTGTCCTTGAGAGGCTGGATTAACAGAGCAATTGCCATCTCGAGTTAAACCTTGTTTGCACTCTTTTCACTCCCCCGTTGGATCAACTTGCCCAGGAGAGCAAGTTCCAACAGTCACCCCGTGTCGGTGTTTTGGGTCCGACCGCGCACCCAGGGTTGCCCCTCGAGGTGCTTTTTGGAGTAGGAAGGTGTTACCGACTGTAGCTCGATGGTTCGTGCCAGATGCACGAGAGACAGTGGACAATTTTGTACAGGTTCGGGCCACTTTGAGACACGTAATACCCTACGTCCTAGCGTGGATACTTTGTGTGGTGGGTTACAAAGGGGGTTCTCTAATATCAGGGATGCTAGAGAACTGAGTAGATGGCTGAGTAGTGAGATATGTTTTTGAAGGGATGCCCCCTAGGCCTTATATACTTGTCGGGGACCATAATTAGGGGTACCCCCAAGACTCCTAATCTCAGCTGGTAACCCCCATCAGCACAAAGCTGCAAAGGCCTGATGGGTGCGATTAAGTCAAGGCTCGGTCCACTCAAGGGACACGATCACGCCTCGCCCGAGCCCAGCCTCGGGCAAGGGTAGCCGACCCCGGAGGATTCACGTCTCGCCCGAGGGCCCCCTCAAGCAACGGACACACCTTCGGCTCGCCCAAGGCCCAGGCTTCGCCGAGAAGCAACCTTGGCCAGATCGCCACACCGACCGACCGTATCGCAGGAGCATTTAATGCAAGGATGGCCTGACACCTTATCCTGACGCGCGCCCTTCAGTCGACAGAGCCGAAGTGACCGCAGTCACTTCGCCGCTCCACTGACCGGCCTGACAAGAAGACAGCGTCGCCTGTGTCGCTCCGACTGCTGTGCCACTCGACAGAATGAGGCTGACAGCAGCCAAGTCCGGCCTCGGGCGCCATAGGAAGCTCCGCCTCGCCCGACCCTAGGGCTCGGCCCCCGCCTTGGCTCCGAAAGACGACGAACTCTGCCTCGCCCGACCCCAGGGCTCGGCCTCGGCCTCGGCTTCGGAAGACGACGAACTCCGCCTCGCCCGACCCCGGGGCTCGGACTCAGCCTTGGCCTCAGACGATGGTCTCCGCCTCGCCCGACCCGAGGCTCGGACTCGACCTCGACCTCGGAAGACAGACTCGACCTCAACCTCAGAGGAGCCTCCGCCTCGCCCGACCCAGGGCTCGGACCGACCACGTCACAGGGGGGGCCATCATTACCCTACCCCTAGCTAGCTCAGGCTATGGGGAACAAGACCGGCGTCCCATCTGGCTCGCCCCGGTAAACAAATAATGATGGCGCCCCGCGTGCTCCATGACGAGGGCGGCTCTCAGCCCCTTACGGAAGCAAGGAGACGTCAGCAAGGACTCGACAGCCCCGACAGCTGTCCTTCCGCAAGGCTCCAGCGCTCCTCCGACGGCCATGACATCACATGAACAGGGTGCCAAAACCTCTCCGGCTGCCACGACGGCATGTACTTAGGGCACTAGCTCCTCTCTGCTAGACACGTTAGCACACTGCTACATCTCCTATTGTACACCTGGGCCCTCTCCTTATGCCTATAAAAGGAAGGTCCAGGGCTCTCGTACGAGAAGGTTGGCCACGCGGGAGGACGGGCCGGCGCGTATAAGCCCCTCGCTCTCTCTCTCTCCCACACGGACGCTTGTAACCCCCTACTGCAAGCGCACCCGACCTGGGCGCAGGACAACACGAAGGCCGCGGGTTTCCCCTTTTCTGCCTGTCTCCTTTTTTGCCCCCCTTCGTGCTCCGTCTCGCGCCGACCCATCTGGGCTGGGGCACACGACGACAATTTACTCGTCGGTCTAGGGACCCCCCGGGGTCGAAACGTCGACAGTTGGCGCGCCAGGTAGGGGCCTGCTGCGTGTTGACGAACAGCTTCCCGTCAAGCTCCAGATGGGTAGTCTCCAGCAACCTTTCCAGCCCGGGACGGTGCTCGTTTCAGGAGTCTCGAGTTCATGTCCCTCGACGGCAGCTACGACATGATACTCCTTCCTCCGCCCCGCGACAGCGACAATGGCGGCCGACAACCCGCCCGCTGGCGGCGGAATCAACGACGTCTTCCCCACGTGGTGGAAGAACAACATTCGGGTTTGTCCCGTCGCCTCCCCCGCCGACGGAGGAGGAGGCGGGGCAACCAAGGCCAAGCAGGAGGCGGCACCTCGTCGGCTGTCGAGCGAGTCGACGGCGCCGACGCCCCAACGGGGGACACGTTGGGCGTTGACCTTGCGTCTGAGACGAAGACGAGCGCCGTTTCCCCGCAACACGCCAACTCCGAGCAAACGAACGACGCCAGCACGCTCGCAAGGGACTTGCTGGGCATCACCCTCGTACCTAAGACGATGGTGCAGTCTGCCCCTGACGCGATTTCGTCACCGCCCGTCGACCAAGAGGTACCGACCGATTCCCATCTCGTGCCTTTTGGATTCAGCCTCGACCCACCAAGCGACTTTGCTTCGGTGGAGGCCTTCATAGAGGCATGTCCAAACCCTCCGGGGTATCATATGCGGTCACCCTGGGACCGGCTGACGGCCGTCTCGACCTACGGACCCTCGGGTTCCGAGGAAGATGACGAGCCCGACCTTTGTTGGGATTTCTCCGGGCTCGGTAACCCCAGTGCCATGCGGGACTTCATGACCGCATGCGACTACTGCCTTTCCGATTGTTCCGGCGGTAGCCACAGCTTCGGCGACGAGGACTGCGGCCCAAGTCGTGAATGTTTCCACGCCGATCTAGGGGGTCCCGGCAAAGGCAACCATCTTGGTATACTGGAAAACGGTGATCCCCCTAGGCCCGTGCCTCGCGTTGACATCCTTCGGGAGCTAGCTGTGGTCCCAGTCCCTGCGGGGGTCAGGACTCACAGCTCGAGCAAATCCGCGAGGGGCAGGCCAGGCTCGACGAGGGAGCAGGAACACTTGAGCAGTTCCGGCGGAACACCGGGCATGAATGGGCAGACCGAGCTCCGCCCGGAGAAGCGCATCATCTGCCCCAGGGAATCCAGCTCCGCATTGCCGCCACCGGCTTCTAGTGGGGTCGGCCAGAACCTGGCTGCGGCAGCAATACTACTCCGCGCGATGCCGGAACTGTGGCAGAACCTCCAAGTTATTGGGCCCACATGCACCTGTCCTTGTCCTAAAGACCTCAGACGGCCATGCATGTGCACCAGATAACTCAACAGGATCTGTCCGATTGCCCCAAGGACATCGGATAAACCACTTTCAACCAGAACCGCGGGATTAAGTAACACAAATCACACACACCAACATTTTTGCAGCGGAATTTCTTACTACCAAATTTTACAAGTTACAAAAATTTTACATTATTTTATCGGAGTGATTACAAAAGTATAAGTTTGAAATATATATGCTAGCTCAAGGGATCATCCTCAATAAGAAGTATAGAAGGGTTACTTAGACTTATAAGAAGGCCGAGCCCACCGGCACTTAACACCATCAATTGTCCGCCACCCATTCGGTTCACGCGGACAGAGCTTGATAGCTCACGATTTGTGCAATTAGGTTGGGGAGAATGGTCGGGGTAGTGTTAATTTCGTGCCCGCTGCTCGGAGGACCCTGCCGTTGCCCTAATCGGCCGGCGTAGATGCTCGCCGGAGCACGGCCACGCTTGAACGGCGTCGTGGACTTCAAATCATGAATAGATAGAAACCGGAGGGTCTTTTTGTGAAGTGTCAGAGACTCCTAAGAATAGTAACCGAACCCATCTCCAGTTAGCTAAAAACCCGAGGATCGTTCTGCAAAACCGCCAGGGCGCGGGGCGCGCGGGCGCCTTTTCCTCCCTGGTCCTGGGCCGCTGGGCTGAATCCGGCCCAGTTCTGTTAATCATTTTCCTTTTTCTTTTACAGCAAAGCTTTAAAAATATGTAGAAAAATGTAGAAAAATGCTAAAATTGTGAAACTAATTTTCCTAGGTTCGTTATTTTCCCTAGTATTTAAAAAAATAGTTTTGTGATTTTTAGTGGAAATAAGAAATTTTAAGGTATTTAAAGTATTTAAAAGTCTTGGTTATAGATTTTTAGAAAATAATTGGTAAGTCCTAAAATGCCCAAAATTTTTATATGAGTGTTATACACTATTTAGAAGCCTTGGGTAGAGTTTGAATTGATTTGGACCTTGTTTGATCACCAAACCCCAAAACACCCCCCCCTGCCCTATGAGCTCCTTTACCGACTCCGGAAACCCTAAGTTCCCGGAACTCCGTGAAGGAAAGTTGTATTCAAGACATAAATAATAAGTTTATGATATCTTTGCATCCTCATGAGCATCCCATGACATCCATTCTTATACTTATGTATGGTGATGATTAGAACGTGAAGAAGAGGTAGAAGTCCCCGAAGACAGGACACCACCACCTTCGAAATCCCAGGCCGGGAATAGTTTCTACTTCGATATCTGTGGATCCGAACCCGAATCACCTGTAAACGAAGGCAAGCCCCGGTGCATTTGCCACCTTCCTTGATATTTTTAAAATCTTTCTCACTTGATTGCTGCATTAGGTGATAGGAGTTGCTTGATAAAACCATTCCTGCATTACCTTCCTTGAATTTGATTACCTTCCTTAATCACCTGTTTTACAAAAGCTTTTTGATGCTTAGCTTTGCTCTAGAAAAACAAAAGGTTTTGTTTTTACAAAAGATGTTGTGGCAAAAGTGGGTGGGATGTTTTCAAAAATAAAACTTGATGGTGGATCCATCACGGCCGTGATGGATTCAACATCGGAAAAGATGTACCTCTGCCAGGTACCAAGTTTTGGGTTAAATAATTAAGCTGAGACCGGGCGGGTGACTTGCACGAGAAGAGAGTCTCGGTGTAGTGTCTCCGTCTGAGTCGATTAAGGACCTTGTCGATGTAGGCCTGCTGACCGAGGACCCTTTAACTGGTCACATGCCTCGTCATGGGTAAGCCTTGCCTCGGGTAGACTAAGGCCGGAATAAGATAACACGAAATGGGCGTGGAGCGGTGGCGAGAGTAGCGTGTACCCTCCGTGGCAAGAGGCTGGACGGTGGTGTAGCTGTGCTCTCGGTTTGCGTGAACCTGATCCGGTCTTAAGAACCCCGGTGGCGGGTTGACATATGCAAGGGTTAAGTGCTACATATGTCGTGTGATTGGAGATCCTCAGCTGAGTATAATCGATTCGGATCGCCGTACCTCCGCGGTTATGGAGACTTGGCCACTGACTTACACGTAGAACTCCACTAAAGATAAAGGGTTTTTGTTGAGAAATTGGCTAGTACAGGACCAGTGATTGAACTAGGGTAGAAAGAACTCTAGTGCAGGTAATTTTACCTAACTTGACAAATAAAACTGGATTTTTAAGGATCCACTCTAGTAAGCATTTCTGCAAAACAGAGTCTTTGAATATTGAAAAGCCTTACCTTGACTCCCATATAACCAGCATACCCTTGAGAGTCTTTTCTTTAGTCGGGTAAGACTTGCTGAGTATTCCATACTCAGGGTTTATCCCTTCGTTGTTTTTAGGTGAGGAAGTAGCAGACTTTTGCTGCTTCTGTGCCAAGGTGGTTCCAAAAGAAGAAAATCAAGACTGAAGTGCGGGAGGACTCGGTCCTCCACTTAGGATCTTTTGTTTATTAAACTTATCGGGAGGAGTTTGTGCCTCCCTTGGTTTGTATAATATTATTACTCTGCACTCACTTTTAGCTCTGGTCTGTAATAAAATAACTCAAGCTTGCTTTTGAAATAAATATAAGTTTATGTAATTCGCTTCCGCATTTCTTTATCTCCGATGTTCTGTAATGTCTGCAAGACGGGTGAGACGTTCCTGGTGAGGTAAGGAAAGATACCGAGCTTGTCAAGTAGTTCAGGGGCACCTACAGGGTTGTCTGAGGTCCGTTGGACAAGGACAACTGTAGGTGGGCCTAATTACTTGGGAGGTTCCGTCACAGCTGGTATCGGAGCTGGATTAAGTATATACGGTCACATACGTATTTTCAAAACAAAAGTTTTGGTTTTGAAAAACCTATTTTCAACTAAACACATTGTTTGGCTTTGAAAAACAGTTTTGAAAACTATAATGCTAGCGACATCCTCTATTAAGCCCTAAGTTAAGGACTATCAGGTGGCTTAGTTGAAAACCATAACCACAACCGGGTGGGTATTGCATACATGTGTATTGTTATTTTTGAGGCCATTCAGTTTTGAATGGATCGACGCTCAGGTAAGGTGAGATGTGAGAGCATGATCGAACAAACGTCGGTCTAGGGGAGTGCTTAATTGTGGCGCTTGATTATATACATGTTCCACATATGTATATATGAAGGCTGCGATGTGGAGTATTTACTTTTCTGGGAATTCAGTATCCCATGGATGTATATGGGTATACAGGCCTGGGAATACTGAGAAGTGTAATGTACCTATAATGACGCACCTATGCTCAGGTAAGAAGGTGAGTTACCATAATGAGTTGCCCTATGGTTAAAGTGTGGCAACAGCGCCTATGCGTGGCTCGGCGCTTAATGATGAGCTGGCCTCCATATAGAAATATATGGAGTATAAACTGTGATAAACTGTCATGTGTGAACTGCATCATGGGAAATTGGGCTGTGATGGAATTTTTCTGCAGGTACACTAACCTTGAAAACGTATGTGTAGTTGACGACTAGCAAAATACCGTGAGAATCGTATGTATGCCACCGAGATAGAACGCTATTGCCACAGTATGTTGGCAAAATCAGTGAGGACGAATAGGACGAGCATGCATCCTGATTGTTGCATCATGTTTGTCTCCTATACACCCAAAATGCTTCTCTTATCTTTATTCCAGTAACCATTGATTGTAGATAATGTGGACCAGTGGCATACCGACTTCAGCTCCCCGAAACATTGTCTGCTGTGCACAATGTGTTCCACGTGTCACAATTGAAGAAGTGTCTTCGGGTTCCTGATCGAACCATTGAAGTGACTGATGTTGTCCTGGAACCAGATTTAACATACTCGGAACATCCTATTCGAGTTCTGGATCAAAAGGACCGGGTCACCCGAAGAAAAACTCTCAAGTTCTACAAGATACAGTGGAACCAGCATTCTGAAGATGAGGCTACATGGGAAACCCAAGACTTCTTAGATAAGAATTTCCCAGGCTTTTTAGCCTCATGTAAATTGTAAAGTCTGTATAGCTGTGTAATAAAGAAGTGACCCCCATATCACCCCTGTCTTGTACCAAAATTAAGGAAATAAAAATATGATGTGTTTCCTTTACCATTCCCTACCCTAGGATTTTTAATCTCGGGACGAGATTCTTTTATGGGGGGAAGGATGTAACACCCCTGGTGTTACTATAACTAAAACTTGAGCATGGCATCATGAGCATTGGCATTGCATATGTTTGACACATCTAGAGTGCATTCACTAGGCAAAAATTTCAAACAAGTTGTATTGTTTTAATGTTTTTGCAAATGAAACCCTGGTTAATGGACTTAACCCTAAATAGTGGTTAAAGGGGTAAAACTTAACCCAAGTTAAGAAAACCTAAATACTTTAGGGTAAAAGTCATAAAATGACCCTAAGAATAAACTTGAATCACTTTTGTACCCCTGGGATACCAGAAACCCTAATTGGAACCCTGGAAAACCCTAAAACCAAACCCTAGGGGCTTATGTGCAAAAGTGATGAACCTTTGGATTAAAATGTAAAAACTACTATGTTTAAGCATCTAAAGCCAATTGGTTCACAAATATGTGAATTTACAAGCCAAACCCTGAGATTTGGACTTAAGTGCAAAAGGGCCACACTTGACTCATGTGATGAAGTCTGAAATTATGTGTTAAAGGCTCCACTTTGGGGCTTTGTAACTTTCAAAGTATAGGGTTTTTGCCCTAGGTCACCACATCAAGATTGTAGCCCAACTATAGGAGTATAACTTTGCTTAAGAGTGTCAGTAGAGTTGTTAAAAAATATTGGAGATAATTAAGTCTAAAGTTGGACTGTCAGGTTACTAAGGTCTGAATTTTCAGACAGACAGTGCAATCACTACGACTTTGAGCATCAATTCAACTATGATCCAGCAAGAATCTGCCCATGGCTGCTGTGACAAACCTGTAGCTGATCTATAGCTCTACAATTTTGCTGCAGAGCATGGAGTATGTTTCCATTGAAAATTGAGAGAAAATCGTGCTCCAAGTCGCTCTGTCAGTTCATCTGATGGGTGTTCTCCATGGTACAGTGCTCGGTTGAGGATCAGATCGACCGCCATAGAAAAGATCTCACCGCCGGCGACTTCTTTGCCGGGATTAGTGCCGCGGCCGTGTGGGTGTTGCTCACCTTGAAAAGATCTTCACCGCCCGTGCGCTGGCGACCTCTCCGGTGACCCCCGTGGCCCTCTCTCCCTCTTTGCGGCCGAGTGGATTACCTCGCCGGTGACCGCCGCCTCCCGGCCATACGCCGCGTGGCTCAACTCTTTTACCGTGTCACCGTGACCTCCTCTGAAGTCTCCGTGGCTCACCGGAGTTACTGCCACGCCGTTGGCCACGAACTCACGCGGCCAGTGCTTCTTCTTCCCCTCCGACCGCCGCGTGTCTCGTCTAAATTCGTGGCCACCGCCCATCCTTCCTATAAATTGAGCCCGTGTCCAGCTCCATGGGGTAGTCCGCTAGCTAACCACCGCTAATCAGCCACAATCATCCACTCATCTGCTCGAATTCGGAGTTTCCCCCAATTCAAGCTTCCGCCACCGTGAAACCGAGCTCACCGTCACCAGCCCAACTCCGGTCAGCTCCCGTCCCCTGCTTCCTCGTTTAAGCTTTCTCACATGCCTTCGATGCTCACTGAACCACCAATTTGAACTGCGAGCTCACCAATCACCGGGAACACGATCAATTGTCCGCCACCCATTCGGTTCACGCGGACAGAGCTTGATAGCTCACGATTTGTGCAATTAGGTTGGGGAGAATGGTCGGGGTAGTGTTAATTTCGTGCCCGCTGCTCGGAGGACCCTGCCGTTGCCCTAATCGGCCGGCGTAGATGCTCGCCGGAGCACGGCCACGCTTGAACGGCGTCGTGGACTTCAAATCATGAATAGATAGAAACCGGAGGGTCTTTTTGTGAAGTGTCAGAGACTCCTAAGAATAGTAACCGAACCCATCTCCAGTTAGCTAAAAACCCGAGGATCGTTCTGCAAAACCGCCAGGGCGCGGGGCGCGCGGGCGCCTTATCCTTCCTGGTCCTGGGCCGCTGGGCTGAATCCGGCCCAGTTCTGTTAATCATTTTCCTTTTTCTTTTACAGCAAAGCTTTAAAAATATGTAGAAAAATGTAGAAAAATGCTAAAATTGTGAAACTAATTTTCCTAGGTTCGTTATTTTCCCTAGTATTTAAAAAAAATAGTTTTGTGATTTTTAGTGGAAATAAGAAATTTTAAGGTATTTAAAGTATTTAAAAGTCTTGGTTATAGATTTTTAGAAAATAATTGGTAAGTCCTAAAATGCCCAAAATTTTTATATGAGTGTTATACACTATTTAGAAGCCTTGGGTAGAGTTTGAATTGATTTGGACCTTGTTTGATCACCAAACCCCAAAACACCCCCCTGCCCTATGAGCTCCTTTACCGACTCCGGAAACCCTAAGTTCCCGGAACTCCGTGAAGGAAAGTTGTATTCAAGACATAAATAATAAGTTTATGATATCTTTGCATCCTCATGATCATCCCATGGCATCCATTCTTATACTTATGTATGGTTATGATTAGAACGTGAAGAAGAGGTAGAAGTCCCCGAAGACAGGACACCACCACCTTCGGAATCCCAGGCCGGGAATAGTTTCTACTTCGATATCTGTGGATCCGAACCCGAATCACCTGTAAACGAAGGCAAGCCCCGGTGCATTTGCCACCTTCCTTGATATTTTTAAAATCTTTCTCACTTGATTGCTGCATTAGGTGATAGGAGTTGCTTGATAAAACCATTCCTGCATTACCTTCCTTGAATTTGATTACCTTCCTTAATCACCTGTTTTACAAAAGCTTTTTGATGCTTAGCTTTGCTCTAGAAAAACAAAAGGTTTTGTTTTTACAAAAGATGTTGTGGCAAAAGTGGGTGGGATGTTTTCAAAAATAAAACTTGATGGTGGATCCATCACGGCCGTGATGGATTCAACATCGGAAAAGATGTACCTCTGCCAGGTACCAAGTTTTGGGTTAAATGATTAAGCTGAGACCGGGCGGGTGACTTGCACGAGAAGAGAGTCTCGGTGTAGTGTCTCCGTCTGAGTCGATTAAGGACCTTGTCGATGTAGGCCTGCTGACCGAGGACCCTTTAACTGGTCACATGCCTCGTCATGGGTAAGCCTTGCCTCGGGTAGACTAAGGCCGGAATAAGATAACACGAAATGGGCGTGGAGCGGTGGCGAGAGTAGCGTGTACCCTCCGTGGCAAGAGGCTGGACGGTGGTGTAGCTGTGCTCTCGGTTTGCGTGAACCTGATCCGGTCTTAAGAACCCCGGTGGCGGGTTGACATATGCAAGGGTTAAGTGCTACATATGTCGTGTGATTGGAGATCCTCAGCTGAGTATAATCGATTCGGATCGCCGTACCTCCGCGGTTATGGAGACTTGGCCACTGACTTACACGTAGAACTCCACTAAAGATAAAGGGTTTTTGTTGAGAAATTGGCTAGTACAGGACCAGTGATTGAACTAGGGTAGAAAGAACTCTAGTGCAGGTAATTTTACCTAACTTGACAAATAAAACTGGATTTTTAAGGATCCACTCTAGTAAGCATTTCTGCAAAACAGAGTCTTTGAATATTGAAAAGCCTTACCTTGACTCCCATATAACCAGCATACCCTTGAGAGTCTTTTCTTTAGTCGGGTAAGACTTGCTGAGTATTCCATACTCAGGGTTTATCCCTTCGTTGTTTTTAGGTGAGGAAGTAGCAGACTTTTGCTGCTTCTGTGCCAAGGTGGTTCCAAAAGAAGAAAATCAAGACTGAAGTGCGGGAGGACTCGGTCCTCCACTTAGGATCTTTTGTTTATTAAACTTATCGGGAGGAGTTTGTGCCTCCCTTGGTTTGTATAATATTATTACTCTGCACTCACTTTTAGCTCTGGTCTGTAATAAAATAACTCAAGCTTGCTTTTGAAATAAATGTAAGTTTATGTAATTCGCTTCCGCATTTCTTTATCTCCGATGTTCTGTAATGTCTGCAAGACGGATGAGACGTTCCTGGTGAGGTAAGGAAAGATACCGAGCTTGTCAAGTAGTTCAGGGGCACCTACAGGGTTGTCTGAGGTCCGTTGGACAAGGACAACTGTAGGTGGGCCTAATTACTTGGGAGGTTCCGTCACAGGAACCATCGACCACCGAAGGGCGGCGTATCCAGGGAGAGCTCAAGAATCTCCTAGAGGATGCCGCGGTCCGACGGGCCGAAAGCTCTGCCTCCCGAAGGCAGGGATACCCCTCAGAGCATCGCGCCGCGACTTCCCGATTCATGCGGGAAGCCTCGGTCCACACCGGGCGCACGCACAACACAGCGCCTGCGGCCCCGGGTCGCCTCGGCAATGAGCACCACCACCACAACCGTCGAACCCACATCGACGAGAGGGTGCGCCGAGGCTACCACCCCAGGCGTGGGGGACGCTACGACAGCGGGGAGGATCGGAGTCCCTCGCCCGAACCACCCGGTCCGCAGGCTTTCAGCCGGGCCATACGACGGGCGCCGTTCCCGACCCGGTTCCGAACCCCGACTACTATCACAAAGTACTCGGGGGAGACGAGGCCGGAACTGTGGCTCGCGGACTACCGGCTGGCCTGCCAGCTGGGTGGAACGGACGATGACAACCTCATCATCCGCAACCTCCCCCTGTTCCTCTCCGACACCACTCGAGCCTGGCTGGAGCATCTGCCTCCGGGGCAGATCTCCAACTGGGACGACCTGGTCCAAGCCTTCGCCGGCAACTTCCAGGGCACGTACGTGCGCCCTGGGAACTCCTGGGATCTCCGCAGCTGCCGCCAGCAGCCGGGAGAGTCTCTCCGGGACTACATCCGGCGATTCTTGAAGCACCGCACCGAGCTGCCCAACGTCACCGACTCGGATGTCATCGGCACGTTCCTCGCCGACACCACCTGCCGCGACCTGGTGAGCAAGCTGGGTCGCAAGACCCCCACCAGGGCAAGCGAGCTGATGGACATCGCCACCAAGTTCGCCTCTGCCCAGGAGGCGGTTGAGGCCATCTTCCGGAAGGACAAGCAGCCCCAGGGCCGCCAGCCGGAAGATGTCCCCGAGGCGTCCACTCAGCGCGGCACCAAGAAGAAGGGCAAGAAGAAGTCGCAAGCGAAACGCGAAGCCGCCGACGTGGACCTTGTCGCTGCCGCTGAGTACAAGAACCCTCGGAAACCTCCCGGAGGTGCCAATCTCTTTGATAAGATGCTCAAGGAGTCGTGCCCCTATCATCAGGGGCCCGTCAAGCACACCCTTGAGGAGTGCGTCATGCTTCGGCGCCACTTTCACAAGGCCGGGCCACCTGCGGAAGGTGGCAGGGCCCACAACAACGACAAGAAGGAAGATCACAAGGCAGAGGAGTTCCCCGAGGTCCACGACTGCTTCATGATCTACGGTGGGCCAGTGGCGAATGCCTCGGCTCGGCACCGCAAGCAAGAGCGTCGGGAGGTCTGCTTGGTAAAGGTGGCGGCACCAGTCTACCTAGACTGGTCCGACAAGCCCATCACCTTCGACCAGGGTGACCACCCCGACCGCGTGCCGAGCCCGGGGAAATATCCGCTCGTTGTCGACCCCGTCATCGGCAACGTCAGGCTCACCAAGGTCCTCATGGACGGAGGCAGCAGCCTCAACATCATCTACGCCGAGACCCTCGGGCTCCTGCGGATCGATCTGTCCTCGGTCCGGGCAGGCGTGGCGCCTTTTCACGGGATCATCCCCGGGAAACGCGTCTAGCCCCTTGGACAACTCGATCTACCCGTCTGCTTCGGGACTCCCTCCAACTTCAGAAGGGAAACCCTCACGTTCGAGGTGGTCGGGTTCCGAGGAACCTACCACGCGGTGCTGGGGAGGCCGTGCTACGCCAAGTTCATGGTCGTCCCCAACTACACCTACCTCAAGCTCAAGATGCCGGGCCCCAAGGGGTCATCACCGTCGGCCCCACGTACCGACACGCGTACGAATGCGACGTGGAGTGCGTGGAGTACGCTGAGGCCCTCGCCGAATCCGAGGCCCTCATCACCGACCTGGAGAGCCTCTCCAAGGAGGCGCCAGACGTGAAGCGCCATGCCGGCAACTTCGAGCCGACAGAGACGGTTAAGTCTGTCCCTCTCAGCCCCAACAACGACGCCTCCAAGCAGATACGGATCGGTTCCGAGCTCGACCCCAAATAGGAAGCAGTGCTCGTCGAATTTCTCCGCGCGAACGCTGAAGTCTTTGCGTGGAGTCCCTCGGACATGCCCGACATACCGAGGGAAGTCGCCGAGCACTCGCTGGACATCCGAGCTGGAGCCCGACCCGTGAAGCAGCCTCTGCGCCGATTCGACGCAGAAAAGCGCAGAGCCATAGGCAAGGAGATCCACAAGCTGATGGCTGTAGGGTTCATCAAAGAGGTATTCCATCCCGAATGGCTTGCCAACCCTGTGCTTGTGAGAAAGAAAGGAGGGAAATGACGGATGTGTGTAGACTACACTGATCTAAACAAAGCAAGTCCGAAAGTTCCCTATCCTCTGCCTCACATCGATCAAATCGTGGATTCCACTGCTGGGTGCGAAACCCTGTCTTTCCTCGATGCCTACTCAGGGTATCACCAAATCAGGATGAAAGAGTCCGACCAGCTCGCGACTTCTTTCATCACACCTTTTGGCATGTACTGCTACGTCACTATGCCATTTGGTTTGAGGAATGCGGGTGCGACATACCAAAGGTGCATGAACCACGTGTTCGGCGAGCACATTAGTCGAACGGCCGAGGCTTACGTCGATGACATCGTAGTCAAGACGAGGAAAGCCTCCGACCTCCTTTCCGACCTTGAAACGACATTCTGGTGTCTCAAGGCGAAAGGCGTAAAACTCAATCCCGAGAAGTGTGTCTTCGGAATCCCCCGAGGCATGCTCTTGGGGTTCATCGTCTCCGAGCGGGGCATCGAGGCCAACCCAGAGAAAATCGCGGCCATCACCAACATGGGGCCCATCAAAGAATTAAAAGGCGTACAGAGGGTCATGGGATGCCTTGCGGCTCTGAGCCGCTTCATCTCGCGCCTCGGCGAAAGAGGCCTGCCTCTGTACCGCCTCTTAAGGAAGGCCGAGTGCTTCACTTGGACCCCTGAGGCTGAGGAAGCCCTCGGGAACCTGAAGGCGCTCCTCACGAACGCGCCCATCTTGGTCCCCCCGCTGCCGGAGAAGCCCTCTTGATCTACGTCGCCGCTACCACTCAGGTGGTCAGCGCTGCGATCGTGGTTGAGAGACTAGAAGAGGGGCATGCATTGCCCGTCCAGAGGCCGGTCTACTTCATCAGTGATGTACTGTCCGAGACCAAGATCCGCTACCCACAAATTCAGAAGCTGCTGTACGCGGTGATTCTAACGCGGCGGAAGTTGCAACACTACTTCGAGTCTCATCCGTTGACTGTGGTGTCATCCTTTCCCCTGGGGGAGATCATCCAGTGCCGAGAGGCCTCGGGTAGGATTGCAAAGTGGGCGGTGGAAATCATGGGCGAGACAATCTCGTTCGCCCCTCGAAAGGCCATCAAGTCCCAAGTCTTGGCGGACTTTGTGGCTGAATGGGTCGACACCTAGCTTCCAGCAGCTCCGATCCAACCGGAACTCTAGACCATATTTTTCGACGGGTCGCTGATGAAAACAGGAGCGGGCGCGGGCCTGCTCTTCATCTCGCCACTCGGGAAGCACCTCCGCTACGTGCTGCGCCTCCATTTCCCGGCGTCCCACAACGTGGCTGAGTACGAGGCTCTGGTCAACGGGTTGCGCATCGCCATCGAGCTAGGGGTTCGACGCCTCGACGCTCGCGGCGACTCGTAGCTTGTCATTGACCAAGTCATGAAGAACTCCCACTGTCGCGACCCGAAGATGGAAGCCTACTACGACGAGGTTCGGTGCCTGGAGGACAAGTTCTACGAGCTCGAGCTCAACCACATCGCCCGACGATACAACGAGACTGCGGACGAGCTGGCTAAGATAGCCTCGGGGCAGACAACGGTTCCCCCGGACGTCTTCTCCCGAGACCTACATCAACCCTCAGTCAAGACCGACGACACGCCCGAGCCCGAGAAGGCCTCGGCCCAGCCCGAGGCACCCTCGGCTCAGCCCGAGGCACCCTCGGCTCAGCCCGAGGCACCCTCAGCCCCCGAAGGTGAGGCACTGCGCATCGAGGAAGAGCAGAATGGGGTCCCGCCTAATCGAGATTGGCAGACCCCATACCTGCAATATCTCCGCCGAGGCTCGGCGACTGGCGCGGCGTGCCAAGTCGTTCATCTTGCTGGGGGACGGGAAGGAGCTCTACCACCGCAGCCCCTCAGGCATCCTCCAGCGATGCATATCCACCGTCGAAGGCCAGGAGCTCTCACAAGAAATACACTCGGGGCTTGCGGTCATCACGCAGCGCCTCGAGCCCTTGTTGGAAACGCCTTCCGATAAGGTTTCTACTGGCCGACCGCGGTGGCCGACGCCACTAGAATTGTTCGCACCTGCCAAGGGTGTCAATTCTATGCAAGGCAGACCCACCTGCCCGCTCAGGCTCTGTAGACGATACCCATCACCTGGTCGTTTGTTGTGTGGGGTCTGGACCTCGTCGGTCCCTTGCAGAAGGCACCCGGGGGCTACACGCACCTGTTGGTCGCCATCGACAAATTCTCTAAGTGGATCGAGGTCCGACCCCTAAACAGCATCAGGTCCGAACAGGCGGTGGCATTCTTCACCAACATCATCCATCGCTTCGAGGTCCCGAACTCCATCATCACCGACAACGGCACCCAATTCACCGGCAGAAAGTTCCTGGACTTCTGCGAGGATCACCACATCCGGGTGGACTGGCCCGCCGTGGCTCACCCCATGACGAATGGGCAAGTAGAGCATGCCAACGGCATGATTCTGCAAGGACTCAAGCCGAGGATCTACAACGACCTCAACAAGTTCGGCAAACGATGGATGAAGGAGCTCCCCTCGGTGGTTTGGAGTCTGAGGACGACGCCGAGCCGAGCCACGGGCTTCACTCCGTTTTTTCTAGTCTATGGGGCCGAGGCCATCTTGCCCACAGACTTAGAATACGGTTCCCCGAGGGCGAGGGCCTACGACGACCAAAGCAATCGAACAAACCGAGAAGACTCACTGGACCAGCTGGAAGAGGCTCGGGACATGGCCTTACTACACTCGGCGCGGTATCAGGAGTCCCTGCGACGCTACCACGCCCGAGGGGTTCGGTCCCGAGACCTCCAGGTGGGCGACTTGGTGCTTCGGCTACGACAAGACGCCCGAGGACGGCACAAGCTCACGCCTCCCTGGGAAGGGCCGTTCGTCATCGCCAAGGTTCTGAAGCCCGGGACATACAAGCTGGCCAACAGTCAAGGCGAGGTCTACAGCAACGCTTGGAACATCCGACAGCTACGTCGCTTCTACCCTTAAGATGCTTTCAAGTCGTTCGTACACCTCGTTCACATACAAAGTCTAACCATCAAGGAAGGGTCAGCCTTGCCTCGGCAAAGCCCGACCCTCCACTACAAGAGCTACAGTCATTTTCGGCGGCCATTTGCCGCCGAAAATAAGCTATTTTCGGCGGCAAATGGCTTATTTTCGGCGGCGGCTGGCCGCCAAAAAAAAACCGGCCGAAAATAAGTCTTTATTTTCGGCGGCCTGGACCAGGCCGCCGAAAACAGCTTATTTCCGGCGGCTGGCTCCCTGGCCGCCGAAAATAACAGATTATTTTCGGCGGCCAGACAGTCAGCCGCCAGAAATTAAAAATGCCGAAAATAAAATCCCTATTTTCGGCGGCCAGGGGGCCGCCGAAAATTACTAATTTCAGAGCAAAAAAATTTGAAAAAAGCGAAAAATAACAGAATTTCATACAAAATTCATACAATAACAGAAATTTCATACAATAACAGAAAATTCGTACTTGAGTTCACAACATAAAACTTGAGTCCATAGAAATATAAAGTCCACAAATAGTCCATACAAACATAAAATCCACAAATAGTTCATTACAACACAGTGCGGCACAAAGCTAACTTAATCACACATTGGGGTCGTTGGAGTTGTGTCCACTACCTCCAGAAGCCAATAACTGGTCGACGAAGTCGTGTAACGGGTTTGGATCCTAAAAAAAAGATGACATTAATAACGGCATTGGTTACATGTATAACGACTATTCAAACAAATTGTTTCTCAAACTAACCTCTCCTGCATAAGCTCCCTCCCCTGCATAAGCTCCTCCTTGTGCTGGTATGACCGGTGGTGGCGTGTTGTGGCCCATGACCCCGGATCCCTACAAAATCAAGTTTAGTAAAGATTTGAAATTAGGTTGATACAAACGACAAGTCTTAACTAAATTGAATAACCTGAGGTGGAGGTGGAGGTGGCGGAGCATGTAATCCCCACTGAGGCATCGGCGGCTGAAATTGAGGGAAAACAAATGGTTGCTGCTGTGCCTGCTGTGGAAACCAAGATTGTTGCAAATATAATATATTAGTTATAGAACCAATATCGAGCGTGTTGAGAATAAATAAGACACTCACGTTCATTGCTTGTTGCGCTTGTGCGTTGTAAGCAGCCATGTACTCTGATTGCTGTTGGAGAAATATCATTTGTTGTTGCCGCATCTCTTCACGAAACTTTTCTTGCTGCTCCCTCATAGCTTCCTCCATGCTAGATACAGAGCGGCGACTAGGGCTGCTACTACCACAGCCCGCCTGCGACGAAGAGCCGCCACGAGAACGCAACTCCGTCGAATCGATAACACCGGTAAACATAGAATATCTTGAAGAACAAGAAAATTAGTTATTCGGTCGTAGTTCCAATATTATTGAAAACAATTCACAAGTTCATACCGTCCATGCGCCTTTCCTCCAAGTGAATGCACAACCTCAGCGTCGATGGTAGGCGCTCCTCGCCAATCGTAGTCTTCTCCATACTTCTTAACCATCTCCTGCCCGTATGTCTCCTGCAATACAATATGAAGGTTCAGCACACATGTAATTTATAGCTATATGGCAAGAAAACATTAATCATAACAACAACTAACCATACGCTCAACGGCCGCTTGACTACACAGCTCATCGGAGATTTCACTGTTTTTCGCTCGATGCCCTCTCCTATAAACATCGATTGGGCTCGGGACAACTCCAGTTTGAGCCTCCTGCAAATATATGAGTTCAATCCTGTTTCATTTCTGAGTAAAACAGAATACTACATACTCACCATTCGCTTAGCCAACCGAATGTGTCCATCAGCCCCATAGGTATGGTTGACTACGACCTCATCATCGTCCTCGTCCTACTGATGGCGCTGCCTATGTCGATTTCTGTTTGACTTCTCAATCCACTCGGGTGAAGCCCATATCTCACACAAAGCCTTGTAAGCCTGCGGCCGGTGTTCCATCCATGGAAGAGTTACCTGCATATAAAGCGTTAGCTCAAAATTACATTCACATCTGAATGAGCTGTTAAATTAGATTTTTACCTCCATGTACTGGTCTACAGTCAAGTAGACATCTGAATATTGTCGAAAGTTGTTGATAGAATGACCTCGGCGCTTCATGTACACGTTCACAACCTGTAGACGAGCATTGGAAAATGCATCCCTGCACACCTTTTTCGCATTTTCTCTAATACTCGGTTTGCATGCTCTTGAGCCTCAGGTTCCACACGATAGCGTCTCTGTCCAACATCGAAAATAAAATTAGTTCAAAAACAACTAATAAATGTTAGGTTGAAACAACTAATAAATGTTAGTTCGAAAAAATTACCCAAAACTCGTGCTTGACGGCGCCTTGAGCTGTTCCATATGTAGCATGTGGAGCTAGTGCGAAGTGCGACCAGCTAGTGCAAGGAACCACCACACCTTTCGGGTCGGTGACAATTCCTGGGTTATGTAGACGACAGAGGTTACCTAAGACTTGATTAACCTGTCTATGGTGACCTCGACCGTCAAATGACGTGTCTTCCCATTGGCTGCATGACAAAAAACAAGAAAGTCATGTCATATATATAGTGTAAAATAAACAAATAAGTAAGAACAAAGTGGCCAAACGTGAGTACCTATCACCAACCGGGATGATCAGTACTCGAGCTTCAGATTGTGCAGGCGCTGACGGAGGTAGGACAAAGTGGCCCTTCCGAGTGCCCCTTCGTCGAACGACAGGAGCCTCGGTGGTATCGTCATCCGCCTCAGCATCTATGCCCTCATGGGCCTGCTCGTCCTCCTCGTCATCCTCCTCATGGGTCTGCTCGTCCTCCTCCTCATGGTGTTGCACCTCCTCCTCGTCGTCCTCCTCTTCCTATGCACATGAAATAGAGACACGTAAAAATTTACATAAACATTTACATAAGATCAATTACATAAGTAACTGACAAATAAGATCAATTACATAAACATTTACATCGGTACTCCGTTGTAGAGCAATAGGTGTATCACGTAGTTCTGGCCGAGCGTGTCTCAGCAACGCCTCCTGTCTGCTCTGGCTAGAAGAACTCCCTTGGAAAAGGGAACGTGCACCAGGGAGTATCCTGCTAGCTGCATTAAGAAACCCCCTAGCAGTGCGCTTTGGTTTATTCCTACCACTCATCCTGTTCAATAGAAAAACATTAAATGTATTAGCTCCATAAAATTAAGTGAACTAATAAAAAATCAAATAATACATCACATAATATGAAATTTTGCATTACACATCAAAATTCATCAGAATCACGATCAAGGAGTCTTCTTCGATCCAAAGCTCGCAATGTGGCTTTTTTGTTCTTTGGATTTCGTTTTCGTTTCGGTGCAACACACTCATCAGTAGTGACATCGTTACGGTCTCCGACTAGTGAGTTCAGTGCAACACCCTCATCGATAGTAAAAGTAGTTGGCAATTCTTCTTCTTGATAAACATCATCGGCCTGTTCGTCTTCGAATTATTAACCAGCAGTGCAAGGAGTATGTAAATGTTCCCTAGGGTTCACCTTATGAACTACCCACCATGCTTCAAACTTCGGATTTGGGTACGACATATAGTAGACCTGCTCGCACTGGTGTGCAAGGATAAAATTATCATGGCCTCGAAGTCGTTCCTTGTGCTTTACATCAGTTATACCATATTGACTTTGTCTAATCCCATTAGTGCTGTCAAACCAATCACATAGAAAGAATACTAATTTCAAAGGTTTGTTCCCTGCAAAATTAAACTCTAGGATGTTTTGAATGATGCCATAATAATTAGTTTCTCTGCTGAGTGCATCGAGTGCCCTAGTCAGAACTCCAGTGTTACGTGTGGCTACACGAGGATGAGACTTTTCAAATTGGTCTGAACGAAAACGAAAGCCATTCACATCGTATCGCCCAAATGTTCTGCAAGTGACCGTCCCATAAGATAGCTGTCTCAAGTCCTCGTGTATGTTAGGAGTCTTTGTGCACTGCAAATAATATACAGTTAAAATGACTACCTCGCGTAAAAGCCTAAATGACATGAAAGTAAGGAATATAGAGAGTTTACATGCTCGCGAAACCAGTCAACAAAATTAGGTCTTCCTTGCCTCCCATGTCGTCGCATAGTATCTAGTTGTTTGCTTGTAGGCTGATGGGAATAAGTCCAATTTTCCTCGTCGAACTTACTGTACGACAAATAAGTAATTAAATATGGCTCCTTTGGTAAAGAAATTAAGGGGTAAAATAAAGACTTACATGAAATATGGCTCCATCTCTTCCATATTAGAGTACATGTATAGCAATGCGGACATTCTTTCATCCATGCTAAGGTGGTAGAACGTGCCCTTACTAGTACTTGTGCCTCTCCATTGGAAAATGTTGAGATCACTGACAGGAGGTTCCTCATCGACATTGTATCGCATGGTAGCAGCATAGACATTATGTTCCTCTGCGAAATACACACTCGTGAAGTATGAAACCTCCTTTAGCAAAAAAGCTTCAGCGATGCATCCTTCTACTCTAGCCTTTTTTCGAACCATGCCTCGCAGGTTTTTGAGTGCACGTTCAATGTGATACATCCACCTATATTGTACAGGTCCACCAACCTTTGCCTCATATGGAATGTGAATAAGTAGATGCTCCATCGGATTGAAGAATCCAGGTGGGAATATTTTTTCTAGCTTGCATAACAACACTGATATTTGTTTCTCCAACTTCTCCATCATATTTTTTACTTATTTCTTTGGCACAGATCTGCCTGTAGAAATAACTTAGCTCAGCTATTGCTTGCCACATGGTGTCGGGCATATAACCACGAAACATGACAGGGATAATCCTCTCCATTAATATATGGAAGTCATGGCTCTTTAACCCAGTTAGTTTTCCCGTTTTCAAATTCACAGCTCTTTTCAAGCCCGCAGCATAACCATCGGGAAATTTAATTTTTTTTCATTCATCTCATTACCTCGATCTTGTCTTTAGAGGTAAGACAGAACAAGGCACGTGGCGGCCTACCGTTGTCATTGAGCACTTGGGTTGGTCGGTCACAAAGCATTGCTAGATCTCTTCGAGCTTTCAGATTGTCCTTTGTTTTGTCAAAATGCATGCAGGTGTGTATGAGGGCTTCAACAACATTACTTTCTTGGTGCATGACATCAATGTTGTGCACAAGAATCAATGACGACATATAAGGGAGCTCCCAGAGACCACATATATGTGTCCAGTTGTGGTCCACTCCGAATCCTTCGTACTTGTCCCCCTTTTCATTTAGGACAAGGTTGTTCAGCTGAGCATTTATTTCTGCCGCGTTAAGACGTTTAGGCGGACCTTTGGTGACCACAGTGTTCTTTATAAAGTTTTTCTTATCGCTCCTAAAGGGGTGTTTCCTAGGCAACCAGCGTCGATGACAATCGAAGTAAGTGATCTTTCCACCATGAGCAAGACGGAAGCAATCTGTATCTGAACCGCAATATGGACATGTCAATCTACCATTTGTACTCCAACCGGTAAAAATAGCATACGCCATGAAGTCATGCATCGACCACAAATACGCAACTCGAAGTTTGAATATCTGTTTTGTAAAAACATCGTATGCTTCAACACCTTTCCAAAGCTCCTTCAACTCTTCAATCAAGGGTTTTAACATGAAATTGAGGTTCTTTCCAGGATAGTCTGGGCCAGGAATGATTAAGCAAAAAAATATAAATTCATATTTCATACAAAGAGAAGGTGGAAGGTTGTATGGAATAACAAAGACGGGCCAACATGAGTATGATGATGCCATTTGACCAAAAGGTGTGAAGCCATCGGTCGCGAGGCCGATTCGAACATTCCTCGGATCAGCTGCAAACTCGGGATCAAACGCGTCGAGAGCCTTCCATGCATCCCCATCTGAAGGGTGCACGATTAGGTCATCGTTATCACGGACACCTTCTTTGTGCCATCGCATGTGCATAGCGGTTTTTTTAGATAGAAACATTCGTTTCACTCGAGGAGTTAGTGGCAAGTTGCGGAGCTGCTTATGTGCAACATCTGTCATCACCTTCTCACCCTCATCATTAACAACTTCCACAAATCTAGATTGTCCACATTTCAGACATTTTTTCTCTTCCGCATGCTCCTTCATGAAAAGCATACAATTATTTTTGCACACATCAATCTTCTCATAATCCATACCGAGACCTTTGATAATTGTTTTTGATTGGTACATGTCTTTAGGCAACTTATTGGGCTTTGGGAGCACATCTCCTAATAACTTTAAAATCTCATTGTAACAATTGTTCGAGAAAAAGTACTTGGACTTAATGGCCATGAGCCGAGTCACAAAAGCGAGTATACTCACATCTGTGTGTTCATGCAACGGCTCTTCAGAGTCTTTTAGTAGTTTAAAAAATCTGGAAACCTCTGGTGTGGCAGGATCCTCGGAGCTTAGGTTGAATTCTGGACGTAGCGAATCTAGCATCTCATGCATCGCATCATCGCTAGCCCAATCATTGTTCTCCTCCTCTTCTACATTCCGGTTGGGTACTACCTCACCATGATGTTCCCACACCTCATATCCGGGCATAAATCCAAACTGACAAAGATCTAGGCTAACTCTTTCCTTATTAAGAAATATACTGTTTTCGTGACGCTTACAAGGGCATCTGACATTGCCGGTTAAGGACAAGGCTAATACGTGGTCCACAAAATCTTTGGTCTTGGCTACCCACTCATCAGAATGACGTCCATTTCTACTCCAGCCATTGTACATCCATGCACGATCTTCAGCCATGCCTGAGACTGTTAAACCGAACCATATCGTGAAACAATTATTCAACTTCGTCAAGTGTATCGGTCCTACATGTATACACAGGGATAGGTTCTAAACCCACATGAACCTAGTAGGACCCAAAAAAAATTTGACAGCATAAATTCGCTGCCACTAAATAATATTACTTATATACAAAACAAACAATGATATAATAATAATCAAATCAAACTAAGTACCACATACACTAATTATGCAACTGTCATGGACCATAATTAGGGGTACCCTCAAGGCTCCTAATTCTCAGCTGGTAACCCCCATCAGCATAAAGCTGCAAAGGCCTGATGGGTGCGATTAAGTCAGGGATCAGTCCATTCGAGCGACTCGATCACGCCTCGCCCGAGCCTAGCCTCGGACTAGGGCAGCCGACCCCGGAGGATTTCCGTCTCGCCCGAGGCCCCCCTTCAACGGCGAACATATTTCCGGCTCGCCCGAGGCCCTGCCTTCGCTAAGAAGCAACCCTGACTAAATCGCCGCACCGACCGACCAAATCGCAGGAGCATTAAATGCAAAGGTGGCCTCACACCTTTATCCTGACGCGCGCCCCCCAGCTGGCAGAGCCGAAGTGACCGCCGTCACTTCGCCACTCCACTGACCGACCTGACAGAAGGACAGCGCCGCCTGCGCCGCTCCGACTGCGGTGCCACTTGACAGAGTGAAACTGACAGGCAGTCAGGCCCTGCCGAAGGCATCATAGGAAACTCCGCTCCACCCGACCCAGGGCTCGGACTCGGGCTAAGTCCCGGAAGACGGCGAACTCCTTTCCGCCCGACCCAGGGCTCGGACTCGGGCTAAGTCCCGGAAGACGGCGAACTCCGCTCCGCCCGACCCAGGGCTCGGACTCGGGCTCAGCCCCGGAAGACGGCGATCTCCGCTCCGCCCGACCCAGGGCTCGGACTCGGGCTAAGTCCCGGAAGACGGCGAACTCCGCTTCGCCCGACCCAGGGCTCGGACTCGGGCTCAGCCCCGGAAGACGGCGATCTCCGCTCCGCCCGACCCAGGGCTCGGACTCGGGCTCAGCCCCGGAAGACGGCGAACTCCGCTCCGCCCGACTCAGGGCTCGGACTTGGGCTCAGCCCCAGAAGACGACGAACTCCGCCTCGCCCGACCCAGGGGCTCGGACTCGACCTCGACCATGGAAGACAGACTCGACCTCGGCTTCGGAGGAGCTTCCACATCACCCAACCTAGGGCGCAGACCAGCCACGTCAACAGGAGGCGCCATCATCACCCTACCCTGAGCTGACTCGGGCCGCAGGGAACAAGACCGGTGTCCCATCTGGCTCGCTCCGCCAGATAGGCAATGATGGCGCCCCGCATACTCTGTGACGACGACGGCTCTCAGCCCCCTTACGGAAGCAAGAGGACGTCAGCAAGGACTCGACCGCTCCGACAGCTGTCCCTCCGCCAGGCTCCATCGCTCCTCCGACGGCCACGACATCACACCAGCTGGGTGCCAAAATCTCTCCGGCTGCCACAACGACATGTACTTAGGGCACTAGCTCTCCTCCGCTAGACACGTAGCACTCTGCTACACCCCCCATTGTACACCTGTATCCTCTCCTTACGCCTATAAAAGGAAGGACCATGGCCCTCTTAGAGAGGGTTGGCCGCGCGGGGACGAGGACGAGACAGGCGCTCGCTTGGAGCCGCTCGCTCCCTCTCCCGCGTGGACGCTTGTAACCCCCTACTGCAAGCGCACCCGACCTGGGCGCGGGACGAACACGAAGGCCGCGGGATTCCCACCTCTCTCACGCCGGTCTCCGGCCGCCTCGCTCTCCCCCCTTCGCGCTCGCCCTCGCGCTCGACCCATCTGGGCTGGGGCACGCGACGACATTCACTCGTCGGCCCAGGGACCCCCCGGTCTCGAAACGCCGACAGTTGGCGCGCCAGGTAGGGGCCTGCTGCGTGTTGACGAACAGCTTCCCGTCAAGCTCCAGATGGGCAGTCTCCAGCAACCTCTCCAACCCGGGACGGTGCTCCGTTTCGGGAGTCTTGAGTTCATGTCCCTCGACGGCAGCTACGACATGATACTCCTTCCACCGCCGCGCGACAACGACAATGGCGGCCGACAGCCCGCCCGCCGGAGGCGGAATCGACGACGTCTTCCCCGCGTGGTGGAAGAACAACCTTCGAGCTCATCCCGCCCTTTTCCCCGCCGACGGAGGGGAAGGCAAGGCGACCAAGGCCAAGCAGGAGGCAGCGCCTCGTTGGCTGTCGAGCGAGTCGACAGCGCCGGCACCCCAACGGGGGGCGCACCGGGTATCGACTTCGCGCTTGAGACGAAGACGAGCGTCGTCTCCCCGCAACACGCCAATCCCGAGCAAGCGGACGACGCCAGTGCGCTCGCGAAAAGCTTGCTGGACGTCACCCTCGTACCTGAGACGACGGTGCAGTCAGTCCCCGACGTGACTTTACCGCCGCTCGTCGACCAAGAGGTACCGACCGATTCCCATCCCACGTCATTTGGATTCAGCCTCAACCCGCCTAGCAACCTCGCTTTGGCGGGCGCTCTCGTAGAGGCGAGTCCAAACCCTCTGGGGTTTCGCATGCGGTCGCCTTGGGACCGGCTGACGGACGTCTCGACCTACGGGCCCTCTGGGTCCGAGGAAGACGACGAGCCCAACATCTGTTGGGATTTCTCTGGACTTGGCAACCCCAGTGCCATGCGGGACTTCATTACTGCATGTGACTACTGCCTCTCCGACTGTTCCGACGGTAGCCGCAGCCTCGGCGACGAGGACTGCGGCCCAAGCCGCAAATGTTTCCACGTCGATCTAGGGGGTCCCTCCGAAGGAAATCATCTCGGCATGCCGGAGGACGGTGATCTCCCTAGGCCGGTGCCCCGCGTTGACATCCCACGGGAGCTAGCTGTGGTCCCCGTTCAGGCGGGGGGCCATGACCCACAGCTCGAGCAAATCCGCGGGGTGCAGGCCAGGCTCGACGAGGGAACAGGACCGCTTGAGCCGAACCGCCGGGACGTCGGGCAGGCATGGGCGGGCCAACCCCCGGCCGGAGAAATACGTCATCTGCCCTAGGGCTTCCAGCACCGCGTCGCCGACGACGTCAGGTTCAGGCCACCACCCGCATCTAGTGGGGTCGGCCAGAACCTGGCTGCAGCAGCGATGCTTCTCCGTGCGATGCCGGAGCCATCAACCACCGAGGGCCGACGAATCCAGGGGGAGCTCAAGAATCTCCTAGAAGGCGCTGCGGTCCGACGGGCCGAGAGCTCTGCCTCCCGAAGGCAGGGGTACCCCTCGGAACCTCATGCCGCGACTTCCCGATTCATGCGGGAAGCCTCGGTCTACACCGGGCGCACGCGCAACACCGCACCTGTGGCCCCGGGCCACCTCGGCAACGAACACCATCGCCGCGACCGTCGGGCCCACCTCGATGAGAGGGTGCGCCGAGGCTACCACCCCAGGCGTGGGGGACGCTACGACAGCGGGGAGGATCGGAGTCCCTCGCCCGAGCCACCCGGTCCGCAGGCCTTCAGCCGGGCCATCCGACGGGCACCGTTCCCGACCTGGTTCCGACCCCCGACTACTATCACAAAGTACTCGGGGGAGACGAGACCGGAACTGTGGCTCGCGGACTACCGTCTGGCCTACCAACTGGGCGGAACGGACGATGACAACCTCATCATCCGCAACCTCCCCCTGTTCCTCTCCGACACCGCTCGCGCCTGGTTGGAGCACCTGCCTCCGGGGCAGATCTCCAACTGGGACGACCTAGTCCAAGCTTTCACCAGCAATTTCTAGGGCACGTATGTGCGCCCCGGGAATTCCTGGGACCTCCGAAGCTGCCGGCAGCAGCCGGGAGAGTCTCTCCGGGACTACATCCGGCGATTCTCGAAGCAGCGCACCGAGCTGCCCAACATCACCAACTCGGATGTCATCGGCGCGTTCCTTGCCGGCACCACCTGCCGCGACCTGGTGAGCAAGCTGGGTCGCAAGACCCCCACCAGGGCGAGCGAGCTGATGGACATCGCCACCAAGTTCACCTCCGGCCAGGAGGCGGTCGAGGCTATCTTCCGAAATGACAAGCAGCCCCAGGGCCGCCCATCGGAAGATGCTCCCGAGGCGTCGACTCAGCGCGGCGCCAAGAAGAAAGGCAAGAAGAAGTCGCAAGCGAAACGCGACGCCGCCGACGCGGACCTTGTCGCCGCCGCCGAGTACAAGAACCCTCGGAAACCCCCCGGAGGTGCCAACCTCTTCGACAAGATGCTCAAGGAGCTGTGCCCCTATCACCAGGGGCCCGTCAAGCACACCCTTGAGGAGTGCGTCATGCTTCGGCGCCACTTCCACAGGGCCGGGCCACCCGTGGAGGGTGGCAGGGCCCGCGACGATGATAAGAAGGAAGATCACCAAGCAGGAGAGTTCCCCGAGGTCCGCGATTGCTTCATGATCTACGGTGGGCAAGCGGCGAATGCCTCGGCTCGGCACCGCAAGCAAGAGCGCCGGGAGGTCTGCTCGGTGAAGGTGGCGGCGCCAGTCTACCTAGACTGGTCCGACAAGCCCATCACCTTCGACCAAGCCGACCACCCCGACCACGTGCCGAGCACGGGGAAATACCCGATCGTCGTCGACCCCGTCATCGGCGACGTCAGGCTCACCAAGGTCCTTATGGACGGAGGCAGCAGCCTCAACATCATCTACGCCGAGACCCTCGGGCTCCTGCGTGTCGATCTGTCCTCCGTCCGAGCAGGCGCTACGCCCTTCCATGGGATCATTCCCGGAAAGCGCGTCCAGCCCCTCGGACAACTCGACCTTCCCGTCTGCTTCGGAACGCCCTCCAACTTCCGAAGGGAGACCCTGATGTTCGAAGTGGTCGGGTTCCGAGGAACCTACCACGCGGTACTGGGAAGGCCATGCTACGCGAAGTTCATGGCCGTCCCCAACTACACCTACCTGAAGCTCAAGATGCCGGGCCCCAACGGGGTCATCACCGTCGGCCCCATGTACAAACACGCGTTCGAATGCGACGTGGAGTGCGTGGAGTACGCCGAGGCCCTCGCCGAGTCCGAGGCCCTCATCGCCGACCTGGAAAGCCTCTCTAAGGAGGTGCCAGACGTGAAACGTCATGCCGGCAACTTCGAGCCAGTGGAGACGGTTAAGGCCGTCCCCCTCGACCCCAGCGGCGACGCCTCCAAGCAGATCCGGATCGGCTCCGGGCTCGATCCCAAATAGGAAGCAGTGCTCGTCGACTTTCTTCGTGCGAACGCCGACGTCTTCGCGTGGAGTCCCTCGGACATGCCCGGCATACCGAGGGATGTCGCCGAGCACTCACTGGATATTCGGGCCGGAGCCCAACCCGTCAAGCAGCCTCTGCGCCGATTCGACGAGGAGAAGCGCAGAGCGATAGGCGAGGAGATCCACAAGCTAATGGCGGCAGGGTTCATCAAAGAGGTATTCCATCCCGAATGGCTTGCCAACCCTGTGCTTGTGAGAAAGAAAGGGGGGAAATGGCGGATGTGTGTAGACTACACTGGTCTCAACAAATCATGTCCGAAGGTTCCCTACCCTCTGCCTCGCATCGATCAAATCGTGGATTCCACTGCTGGGTGCGAAACCCTGTCTTTCCTCGATGCCTACTCAGGGTATCATCAAATCAGGATGAAAGAGTCCGACCAACTCGCGACTTCTTTCATCACACCCTTCGGCATGTACTGCTATGTCACCATGCCGTTTGGCTTGAGGAATGCGGGCGCGACGTACCAGCGGTGCATGAACCATGTGTTCGGCGAACACATTGGCCGCACAGTCGAGGCCTACGTCGATGACATCGTAGGCAAGACGAGGAAAGATTCCGACCTCCTTTCCGACCTTGAAGTGACATTCCGATGCCTCAAGGCGAAAGGCGTCAAGCTCAATCCTGAGAAGTGTGTCTTCGGGGTGCCCCGAGGCATGCTCTTGGGGTTCATCGTCTCCGAGCGGGGCATCGAAGCCAACCCGGAGAAGATCGCAGCCGTCACCAGCATGGGGCCCATCAAGGACTTGAAAGGCGTACAGAGGGTCATGGGATGTCTCGCGGCTCTGAGCCGTTTCATCTCACGCCTCGGCGAAAGAGGTCTACCCCTGTACCGCCTCTTAAGGAAGGCCGAGTGCTTCACTTGGACCCCTGAGGCCGAGGAAGCTCTCGGGAACTTGAAGGCGCTCCTCACAAAGGCGCCTCTCTTGGTGCCTCCAGCTGCCGGAGAAGCCCTCTTGGTCTACGTCGCCGCGACCACTCAGGTGGTTAGCGCCGCGGTCGAGAGGCAAGAAGAGGGGCATGCATTGTCCGTTCAGAGGCCAGTTTACTTCGTCAGCGAGGTACTGTCCGAAACCAAGATCTGCTACCCACAAGTTCAGAAGCTGCTGTATGCAGTGATCCTGACACGGCGGAAGTTGCGACACTACTTCGAGTCTCATCCGGTAACTGTGGTGTCATCCTTCCCCCTGGGGGAGATCATCCAGTGCCAAGAGGCCTCGGGTAGGATTGCAAAGTGGGCGGTGGAAATCATGGGCGAGACAATCTCGTTCGCCCCTCGGAAGGCCATCAAGTCCCAGGTCTTGGCGGACTTCGTAGCCGAATGGGTCGACACCCAGCTACCGACGGCTCCGATCCAACCGGAGCTCTGGACCATGTTTTTCGACGGGTCATTGATGAAGACGGGAGCCGGCGCAGGCCTACTCTTCATCTCGCACCTCGGGAAACACCTACGCTATGTGCTACGCCTCCATTTCCCGGCGTCCAACAATGTGGCTGAGTATGAGGCTCTGGTCAACGGGTTGCGGATCGCCATCGAGCTAGGGGTCCGGCGCCTCGACGCCCGCGGTGACTCGCAGCTCGTCATCGACCAAGTCATGAAGAACTCCCACTGCCGCGACCCGAAGATGGAGGCCTACTGCGATGAGGTTCGGCGCTTGGAGGACAAGTTCTACGGGCTCGAGCTCAACCACATCGCTCGGCGCTACAACGAGACTGCGGACGAGCTGGCTAAAATAGCCTCGGGGCGAACAACGGTTCCCCCGAACGTCTTCTCCCGGGATCTGCATCAACCCTCCATCAAGATCGACGACACGCCCAAGCCTGAGGCGCCCTCGGCCCAGTCCGAGGTACCCTCGGCCCAGCCCGAGGTACCCTCGGCCCGGCCCGAGGCACCCTCAGCTCAGCCCGAGGTACCCTCGGCCCCCGAGGGTGAGGCACTGCGCGTCGAGGAGGAGCGAAGCGGGGCCACACCTGATCGAAACTGGCGGACCCCGTACCTGCAATATCTCCACCAAGGAGAGCTACCCCTCGGCCGAGCCGAGGCTCGGCGGGTGGCGCGGCGCGCCAAGTCGTTCGTCTTGCTGGGCGATGAGAAGGAGCTCTACCACCGCAGCCCCTTTGGCATCCTCCAGCGATGCATCTCTGTCGCCGAAGGTCGGGAACTCCTGCGAGAGATACACTCGGGGGCTTGCGGCCATCATGCAGCGCCTCGAGCCCTTGTCGGGAATGCTTTCCGACAAGGCTTCTACTGGCCGATGGCGGTGGCCGACGCCACTAGAATTGTTCGCACCTGCGAAGGGTGTCAATTCTATGCGAGGCTGACCCACCAGCCCGCTCAGGCTCTGCAGACGATACCCATCACCTGGCCCTTCGCTGTGTGGGGTCTGGATCTCGTCGGCCCCTTGCAGAAGGCACCCGGGGGCTACACGCACCTGCTGGTCGCCATCGACAAATTCTCCAAGTGGATCGAGGTCCGATCTCTGAACCGCATCAGGTCCGAGCAGGCAGTGGCGTTCTTCACCAGCATCATCCATCGCTTCGGGGTCCCGAACTCCATCATCACCTACAACGGCACCCAGTTCACCGGCAGAAAGTTCTTGGACTTCTGCGAGGATCACCACATCCGGGTGGACTCTGCCGCCGTGGCTCATCCCATGTCAAATGGGCAAGTAGAGCGCGCCAACGGCATGATTCTACAAGGGCTCAAGCCTCGGATCTACAACGACCTCAACAAGTTCGGCAAGCGATGGATGAAGGAACTCCCCTCGGTGGTCTGGAGCCTGAGGACAACGCCGAGCCGAGCCACGGGCTTCACGCCGTTCTTCCTAGTCTACGGGGCCGAGCCGTCTTGCCCACAGACCTGGAATACGGCTCCCCGAGGACGAGGGCCTACAGCGATCAAAGCAACCAAGCTAGCCGAGAAGACTCGCTGGACCAGCTGGAGGAGGCTCGGGACAAGGCCTTACTACACTCGGCGCGGTACCAGCAGTCCTTGCGACGCTACCACGCCCGAGGGGTCCGGTCCCGAGACCTCCAGGTGGGCGACCTGGTGCTTCGGCTGCGACAAGCCGCCCGAGGGAGGCACAAGCTCACGCCCCTCTGGGAAGGACCGTTCGTCATCGCCAAGGTTCTGAAGCCCAGAATGTACAAGCTGGCCAACAGTCAAGGCGAGGTCTACGGCAATGCTTGGAACATCCAACAGCTACGTCGCTTCTACCCTTAAGATGTTTTCAAGTTGTTCATATACCTCGCACCCACGCGAAGTTTAGTCATCAAGGAAGGGTCGGTCTCGCCTCGGCAAAGCCCGACCCTCCCTCGGGGGCTAAAAGGGGGGGAACCCCCTCTGCGTCGAAATTTTCCTCGAAGAAAGATCTCTTCTGCCAGAATGTCTTTCGTGCTTTTTGACGACTTCGAAAAGTGGATCCTGAAAACGACGGAGTACACGTAAGCAGCCAAGGCTGACCGAGCCGAGGGACTCCTACGCCTCCGGGATACGGATACCTCACTCATCACCTTCCGCGAGAAGCAACTCTCGCCAAACATCCCTGTTACCGACAAAAAAGTCCAGATAGTCGAAACAAGAGGAAAAGAGACGCAGCTTTACAACACAGCGAGGGTGTGTTCTGGCCTCGGCGGCCGCAGGAGACACACGCTACAAGACAATCCGATCCTGCAGGCTCGGGTCTTGACGCTGGAAGGGGGCAGCAGCTCCCTCGGCATCGACGACACCTTCGGCGAGGTCCGACCTAGCCTCGGACGGCGACGCGGTCCGAGGATCTCCACCCTAAAGGACGACGTCATCGCCATGCCCGGGCAATCGCTGCCAGGGTCTTCTCCGAGAATCCGGCCCGAGCAGGCGGCTCGGCCGGTCACCCCGGGGCCTCGGCCAGCCGTCCTCCAAGGACGTCAGCTCGACCCGAGGTCTCGGCTGGTCAACTCCGGCGTCGGTCCCGCTAACAGACGACCTGGCTAGGCTCCGACCAACCAGGTTTCCTTTTCGAGCCAACTCTGCCTCTATTCATGCTGATACCGCTACCCCTGGCCTCGGCTCATCGAAGAGCGGCCAAGGGGTCCCTTTAACTAAGCTAGAGAAGCCTTGGACAACAAGGCCGACCGAGCCGAGGGATTCCTACGCCTCCGGGATACGGATACCTCACTCGTCACCTTTACACGGGGCGACTCACGCTTGGTGAAGCGGTTCAGACAACCAACAGGCGAGTCTTAGTGCTCAAAAATGAGGAAAAAACATGGCTCCGTGCCAAAATTACATACATGCTCAGGCCTCGACAGCCACAATTAACAAAAACACTGGCATACGAAGTGCCATTACAGACGGAACTCTGGTTCCGTCCCCGCGGGTATGTACGACCTCCACATCGGGGAGCCTGCGGGGCGACGAGCACCGGGGGACCCGCCAGCGACCTCTGCAGCAGCAGCCATGGTCCCAGGACGGACGCGGCCGCCGGAGGGCTCTCGTTCGCGTTCCCGCTCAAGGGACGCGAACCAGCTATTAAAGCCAAAGAGCGGGCTGCTCCAAAGCGCACTGGCAGGTCCTCGCCCCTATCCTCGCCACGAAAGCGAGGAAGAGGGCGGAATGTTGCGTCCTAGCTGGGCAGCAACAGTTCGCCTTCCCCGGCATGGCTGGAGGACGTCTCCTCCACAGAGCTGGAGGATGGTTGCCACCACCAGAAGCTGGAAGAAGAGGTGGCCCGCCGGCCCGCGCGAGAGGTAGAGCCTTGGCTCGCCTTGCTCCCCGCCCCAGCGAGGATGACGAACACCCTCGAGGCTGAGGGCGGGACCAAGATCACAGCTCGGCTTGCCTCTCCCCATCTAGGGGCTGGAAGTCACCGTTTTGGGTGACCACCAGCGGAGGGGCGCAACCGGGCTGTGTGATGAAAATCCTTGAAGCCGAACGATGGCTGAAAGGTACCAACTCCCACGGAGTTGCGTTCCTCCAACAATGAGGCGGAAAGACGGCGGGTATCCCCCATCCGGGGGCTTGGAAAGTGGAAAGACACGATGCATAAGGGAGCGCGAAGACATGGTCGCCTTCCAAAGGGGGTCACCCTCCTTTTAAAGGCGACTCTCCCTACTTGCGCCCCCAACCGTCGCGGGCTGAGTCTTCTCCAACACACTCCAAGGTCCTCCCCTGCGGCGCGGGGGCTAGGTCCCACACGTCATGCAAACCGGCTCAGAGCAGAAGAAGCCAAACCGCCGTGCACGGTGCGCCCAACCGCCCAGCGGTTACAAGTGACCCTCCACTTTTGCCCAGACCAACGGGCGAAAGGGGCGGGCAGCCATGCAGGCGACATGCAACCGCGCCAAGTGGGCACGCTCCTCCGACTCCCAACATGCCCAGCATGGAGGCCCAGGCCCACGCGTCATGCAACTGGCACGCCGAATGCTTCGTGCATGCAACTGCACCTCCACTTGCGCCACCACCGCGCCTCCTCGACTGCGGAACCAATACCGTGACTCGAGGCGACCCAGTACACGACCCAGCAGCGCCAGCCTGACGCGGCAGTCAGTGCGGCCAAAAATGGGCCGGCAGTAATGACGGTGGCAGGCGGGCAGGAGCAGCAATCGCGTCGTCAGCCAAGCTCACATCCCATCCGGGGGCAGCGAGAGAACCCTCTCTCACGGCGTGAAGACAACGCGCCCGTGTTCCGCTCCTCGAACGGCTCGCGCATGCGCAACGGCCGCCCCGCCAACCACTCGCCCCGTCGCATTAACTCTGCGGCGGGACAGGCGGCGCCTTTGGCAGGAGAAGCGGGCGACGCTTCGCCTTCGCCATAATGACCGCGTCAGTAAAGGTACGCCGCGTCGTTCGATTCCGTATCCTTTTCCTTTTTTCCTCTTTCTCTCTCTTGCAACAGGGACCAGGAAAGGGGGATACCCCAAAAAGGATCCTTCCCCGTGAAGGAACCAGGCTTCGAGCCTCCCTACTGATCAGAGGTTCGAAGGCTGGCCCCCCCGGAAGGGTTCGACAGCCGCCTCAGATCGCGTGGGCCCTACACCCACTACTGGTCAGAGGTTCGAAGGCCGGCCCCTCGAAAGGGTTCCACGGCCGCCTCAGGCTACTCGGGCTCCGCGCCCATTACTGATCAGGGGTTCGAAGGCTGGCCCCCGAAGGGTTCACAGCCGCCTCAGACACCGAGCGAGGGATGACCATGGGTACGTTCGATACATAACCAAGGCTCGGGCTGCGCTCCCGAGGTAGCCTAGGACATTTCCGAGACCAGCGGGAACGATCTTGTAACGGAATCCCATCGGAGGGAGGCATCGAGCCCTCGGACCCCGTCGCCAGGGGACCGGGTCCGGCAGATCACCCGCAGGTACTTTTGGGCGTGCCTCTGGGCCCCTAGCCGACCCCTAACGAACGGGGCACGGACGTCCACTCGGATTACCCGCTTGCAGCTCACCGGAAACACCATGTTCGGCGCCCATCGAGGGCAACATGGCGCTTTCCCCCCCTCGTCCTTGCGGAAAGGCGACGCAGGGGCGTATGTAAAAAAGCCGAGTCTGTCCCTGATCGCCCTCTCGCCCTGTGCAGAGGCTCGGGGGCTGCTCTCGCAAACCTGGCTCCGGCCGAACCGTTGACAGCGTCAACATACCAGCCCGAGAACTTGGGACCCGACCGTACACCCGGGCTACGGCTAGCTCGCATGAGGGAACAACCAGACCAGCCGAAGCATTACGCAAGGCATTAAGACCTCGAAGGAGTGAAACCACTCCTCCGAGGCCTCGGGGGCTACACCCGGCGGGTGCACTCGCGCGCACCCACCGGAACAAAACGCAACCGAGAGAGGTTGGTCCCCTTGCAAAAAAGTGCGACGAAAGCCTCCAAGCGAGTGCTAACACTCCCTTCGAGGCTCGGGGGCTACTGTCGGGGACCATAATTAGGGGTACCCTCAAGGCTCCTAATTCTCAGCTGGTAACCCCCATCAGCATAAAGCTGCAAAGGCCTGATGGGTGCGATTAAGTCAGGGATCAGTCCATTTGAGCGACTCGATCACGCCTCGCCCGAGCCTAGCCTTGGACTAGGGCAGCCGACCCCGGAGGATTTCTGTCTCGCCCGAGGCCCCCCTCCAACGGCGAACATATTTCCGGCTCGCCCGAGGCCCTGCCTTCGCTAAGAAGCAACCCTGACTAAATCGCCGCACCGACCGACCTTTGATAATTGTCTTTGATTGGTACATGTCTTTAGGCAACTTATTGGGCTTTGGGAGCACATCTCCTAATAACTTTAAAATCTCATTGTAACAATTGTTCGAGAAAAAGTACTTGGACTTAATGGCCATGAGCCGAGTCACAAAAGCGAGTATACTCACATCTGTGTGTTCATGCAACGGCTCTTCAGAGTCTTTTAGTAGTTTAAAAAATCTGGAAACCTCTGGTGTGGCAGGATCCTCGGAGCTTAGGTTGAATTCTGGACGTAGTGAATCTAGCACCTCATGCATCGCATCATCGCCAGCCCAATCATTGTTCTCCTCCTCTTCTACATTCCGGTTGGGTACTACCTCACCATGATGTTCCCACACCTCATATCCGGGCATAAATCCAAACTGACAAAGATCTAGGCTAACTCTTTCCTTATTAAGAAATATATTGTTTTCGTGACGCCTACAAGGGCATCTGACAGTGCCGGTTAAGGACAAGGCGAATATGTGGTCCACAAAATCTTTGGTCTTGGCTACCCACTCATCAGAATGACGTCCATTTCTACTCCAGCCATTGTACATCCATGCACGATCTTCAGCCATGCCTGATACTGTTAAACCGAACCATATCGTGAAACAATTATTCAACTTCGTCAAGTGTATCGGTCCTACATGTATACACAGGGATAGGTTCTAAACCCACATGAACCTAGTAGGACCCAAAAAAATTTGGCAGCATAAATTTGCTGCCACTAAATAATATTACTTATATACAAAACAAACAATGATATAATAATAATCAAATCAAACTAAGTACCACATACACTAATTATGCAACTGTCGGGGACCATAATTAGGGGTACCCTCAAGGCTCCTAATTCTCAGCTGGTAACCCCAATCAGCATAAAGCCGCAAAGGCCTGATGGGTGCGATTAAGTCAGGGATCAGTCCATTCGAGCGACTCGATCACGCCTCGCCCGAGCCTAGCCTCGGACTAGGGCAGCCGACCCTGGAGGATTTCCATCTCGCCCGAGGCCCCCCTCCAACGACGAACATATTTCCGGCTCGCCCGAGGCCCTGCCTTCGCTAAGAAGCAACCCTGACTAAATCGCCGCACCGACCGACCAAATCGCAGGAGCATTTAATGCAAAGGTGGCCTGACACCTTTATCCTGACGCGCGCCCCCCAGCCGGCAGAGCCGAAGTGACCGCCGTCACTTCGCCACTCCACTGACCGACCTGACAGAAGGACAGCGCCGCCTGCGCCGCTCCGACTGCGGTGCCACTTGACAGAGTGAAACTGACAGGCAGTCAGGCCCTGCCGAAGGCATCATAGGAAACTCTGCTCCGCCTGACCCAGGGCTCGGACTCGGGCTAAGTCCCGGAAGACGGCGAACTCCGCTCCGCCTGACCTAGGGCTCGGACTCGGGCTAAGTCCCGGAAGACGGTGAACTCCGCTCCGCCCGACCTAGGGCTCGGACTCGGGCTCAGCCCCGGAAGACGGCGATCTCCGCTCCGCCCGACCCAGGGCTCGGACTCGGGCTAAGTCCCGGAAGACGGCGAACTCCGCTCCGCCCGACCCAGGGCTCGGACTCGGGCTCAGCCCCGGAAGACGGCGATCTCCGCTCCGTCCGACCCAGGGCTCGGACTCGGGCTCAGCCCCGGAAGACGGCGAACTCCGCTCCGCCCGACCCAGGGCTCGGACTTGGGCTCAGCCCCAGAAGACGACGAACTCTGCCTCGCCCGACCCAGGGGCTCGGACTCGACCTCGACCACGGAAGACAGACTCGACCTCGGCTTCGGAGGAGCTTCCACATCACCCAACCTAGGGCGCAGACCAGCCACGTCAACAGGAGGCGCCATCATCACCCTACCCCGAGCTGACTCGGGCCGCAGGGAACAAGACCGGTGTCCCATCTGGCTCGCTCCGCCAGATAGGCAATGATGGCGCCCCGCATACTCTGTGACGACGGCGGCTCTCAGCCCCCTTACGGAAGCAAGAGGACGTCAGCAAGGACTCGACCGCTCCGACAGCTGTCCCTCCGCCAGGCTCCATCGCTCCTCCGACGGCCACGACATCACACCAGCTGGGTGCCAAAATCTCTCCGGCTGCCACAACGGCATGTACTTAGGGCACTAGCTCTCCTCCGCTAGACACGTAGCACTCTGCTACACCCCCCATTGTACACCTGGATCCTCTCCTTACGCCTATAAAAGGAAGGACCAGGGCCCTCTTAGAGAGGGTTGGCCGCGCGGGGACGAGGACGAGACAGGCGCTCGCTTGGAGCCGCTCGCTCCCTCTCCCGCGTGGACGCTTGTAACCCCCTACTGCAAGCGCACCCGACCTGGGCGCGGGACGAACACGAAGGCCGCGGGATTCCCACCTCTCTCACGCCGGTCTCCGGCCGCCTCGCTCTCCCCACTTCGCGCTCGCCCTCTCGCTCGACCCATCTGGGCTGGGGCACGCGGCGACATTCACTCGTCGGCCCAGGGACCCCCCGGTCTCGAAACGCCGACAGCAACTATTATACGTACCAATATAATATACAATTAAAGCTAATAATATAATTAGTACCACATATTAATATGAAATTAATGCCTAAATACAATATACCTCTAATCACTAAACCACATATACCACTAATACATTAATGAAATCGAACTAAACAATAATAATAATCATACAACTAATCAAACAAACACAATTATAAATATATAGTAATTTCGGCGGTAATTCAATAACGGCCGCCGAAAATATGGAATAAAAAACGCAAAAAATACCCTACGACGGGGAAGAGCTTGGCGACGACGGCGGATTGGTTCCACGACGGTGGCAGCTCGGGGCTTTGAACGACGGCGGTGGAGTAGGAACGGCGGCGGGTCGACGGTGGTGGCTCGGGCGACGGCGGCCTCGGCCGGAGTCCCACGCAGGGGCGCTGCGCGGCGCGGTGGTGGCCCAGGACCGGCGGCGCAGGGCCGGCCGGGGAGCGGCAGCGCGTGGCCGGCCGGCGAGCGGCGGCGCGGCGGCTGGAGGAAGGCGGCGGCGCGGCGGCTGGAGGAAGGCGGCGGCGCGGCGGCTGGAGGTCGGCGGCGCGAGCGGGTGAGGCAGACAGAAAGAAGCAGAGAAGAAGGTCGGGCCCGACCTTTTTAAAATCTTAGTTTTCGGCGGCTAGGGCTAGCCGCCGAAAATAAGCTGTTATTTTCGGCGGCTGTGTCAGAAGCCGCCGAAAATAACACTATTTTCGGCGGCTGTGTCAGTAGCCATCGAAAATTACGCTATTTTCTGCGGCTGTGCCTGGCCGCCAAAAATAACAGCTTATTTTCGGCGGCTAACCCCTAGCCGCCGAAAATAACAGGGGCCGCCGAAAATGGTGTACAGTGTTGTTGTGCTCCCTCGGGGGCTAGAAGGGGGGCACCCCCTCTGCGTCAAAATTTTCTCGAAAAAGGTCTTTTTGACAGAACGTCTTTCGTGCTTTTCGACTACTTCGAAAGCGGGATCCTGAAAACGACGGAGTACACGTAAGCAGCCAAGGCCGACCGAGCCGAGGGACTCCTACGCCTCCGGGATACAGATACCTCACTCGTCACCTTCTGCGATAAGTAACTCACGCTCGGATAAGCGATTCCGCGGACCGAACAAGTCTTAACGCTCGAAAACTCTTCTGCCAAAACGATTTTTTGTGCCTTCTCGACTATATCGATAGCAGAATCCTACGGACGGGTAAGAGTACATGTAAGCGGCAAGGCCGACCGAGCCAAGGGACTCCTACGCCTCCAGGATACGGATACCTCACTCATCACCTTCCGTGAAAAGTAACTCTCGCTCGGACAAACAATTCTGTTACCGACAAATAAGTCCAGATACTCGAAACAAGAGGAAAAGAGACGCAGCTTTACAACACAATGACAGTATGTTTGGGCCTCGGCGGCCGCAAAAAACATATGCACACTACAGGCGAACCGATCCTGCAGGCTCAGACGCCTATGGAGGGGGAGCAGCAGCACCCTCGGCGTCAACTCCACCTTCGGCGAAGTCCGACCGAGCCTCGGACGGCAACGCGGTCGGAGGATCTCCGCTCCGAAGGACGACGTCAGCATCGCGCCCGGGCCATCGCCGCCAGGGTCTCCTCCAGGAACCCGGCCCGAGCAGACGACTCGGCCGACCACCCCGAAGCCTCAGCCAGCTGTCCCCTGAGGACATCAGCCCGGCTCATGGCCTCGGCAACTCGACTCCGGCGCTGGTCCCGCCAGTGGACGGCCCGGACAGGCTCCGGCCGACGAAGTCTTCTTTTTGAGCCAACTCTGCCTCTGTTCACACTGACACCGCTGCCTCTGGCTCTGGCTCATCGAAGAGCGGCCGAGGTTTCCTTTAACTAAGCAAGAGAAGCCTCGGGCGGCAAGGCCGACCGAGCCGAGGGACTCCTACGCCTCCGGGATACGGATACCTCACTCGTCACCTTCGCACGAGGCAACTCACACTTGGTTAAGCGGTTCAGTTAGCCGACAGTCGGCATACTTCCTGGTGCTCGAAATGAGGAAAAAACACGGCTCCGTGCCAAAAATACATACATGTTCAGGCCCCGACAGCCACAATGAACAGTCACCGGCATTCAAGGTGCCATTACAAACGGAACTTTGGTTCCACCCCCGCAGGTACGAACAACCCCCACGCTGGAGGGCCTGCGGGGCGACGAAACCCCTGGCGGCTCACCGAAGCCCGAAGAGCAGCAGCGACAACGACCTCTGCTCTGAGCGGCCGAACAGCAGCAGCGATGACCTCAGGGCGGATGCTGCTGCCATAAGGCCCTCGCCCACGTCCCCACTCGAGGGGCGAGGACAAACAGAAGGCCGTAGAGTTGGAGGTCAGTCCGCGGGCGGCACCGACTATCTCGTCGGCGGAGAAACCTCTTCCGGCTGCCTTGGCGGGAGGTGGTACCAGAAGCGGCGCCAAAGCCGCTCGGACCGGAGAGCCAGACACGCGGCAGCTGCCAGCGCCACGAACGGTGAACGCCCTTCCCTTGATCACAGAGGGAAGGAGCGGGCCGCTGCCCACGTGGAGACAGGCCCCAACTCGGCGCACTCCCCTCCCCAGCACTGATGATGAACATCCTTGAAGCTGAGGGAGGGGCAGAGGCCGCAGCCTGGCTTGCTTCTCCCCACCCTAGAACTGGTGGTCACCGTCTTGGGTGACCACCAGCGAGGGGATGCGGCCAGGCTGCCTGATGAAAATCCTTGAAGCCGAACGATGGCTGAAAGGTACCAACTTCCGCGAAGTTGCGTTCCTCCAACGACGACAAGACGGAAGAACCGCGGGCGCCCCCCATCCGGGGGCTCGGAAGGTGGAAAGACACGATGCATGAGGGGAGCGCGAAGACATGGTTGCATTTCAAGGGGGTCACCCTCCTTTTAAAGGCAACTCTCCCCACTTGCGTCCTCATCCGTCGTGGGCTGAGTCTTCTCCAACACGCTCCAAGGTCCTCCGCCTACGACACGAGGGCTGGGTCCCACGCGTCATGCAAGCTGGCCTAGGGCAGAAGAAGCCAAACTGCCGCGCGCGGTGCGCGCAACTGCCCAGCGGTTACGAGCATTTTTCCACTTTCGCCCAAACCAACGGGTGAAAGGGCGGGCCGCCATGCAGGCGGCATGCAACCGCACCAAGGGGGCGCACCCTTTCGGTTTCGACGCGTCCAGCATGGAGGCCCAGGCCCACACGTCATGTAACCGGCGCGCCGGTTACTACGTGCGAGAAACTGCACCGCCACTTGCACCAGTACCGCACCTCCTCGACTGCGGAACCAGTGCCGTGACTCGAGGTGACCCTGCGCACGGCCCAACAGTGCCAACCGAGCACATCGGTCACGGGTCAGTCAGCCGCGGGAGAAGGCGCGACTGTCGATATGGCCAGAAATGGGCCGGCAGTAATGGCGGTGGCAGGCGGGCGGAAGCAGCGGTCAAGTCGTCAGCAAGCTCACGTCCCCTCCTGGGACAGCGAGAGAACCCTCTCCCACGGCGTGAAGACGACGCGCCCGTGTTCCGTTCCTCGAACGGCTCGCGCACGCACAACGGCCGCCCCGCGAGCCACTCGTCCTGTCACATTAACTCTGCGGCAGGACAAGCGGCACCTTTGGCAGGCGAAGCAGGCGACGCTTCACCTCCGCCATAATGACCGCGTCAAAAAAGGTGCGCCACGTCATTCGATTTCGTATCCTTTTCCACTTCCTCTTTCTCTCTCTTGCCTCAGGGATCGGGAAAGGCGATACTTCGAAAGGGATCCTTCTCCACGAAGGAAGCGGGCCCCGAGCCGCCCTACTGATCAGAGGTTCGAAGGCTGGCCCCTCGGAAGGGTTCAACAGCCGCCTCAGAGCACTCGGGCTCCACGCCCACTACTGGTCAGAGGTTCGAAGGCCAGCCCCTCGGAAGGGTTCAACGGCCGCCTCAGGCCACTCGGGCTCCGCGCCAACTACTAATAAGGGGTTCGTAGGCTGGCCCCCGAAGGGTTCGACAGCCGCCTCAGACGCAGAGCGAGGGATGACCCTGGGTACGTTCGATACATAACCAAGGCTCGGGCTACGCTCCCGAGGTACCCTAGGACATTTCTGAGACCAACGGGAACGATCTTGTAACGGAATCCCATCAGAGGGAGGCATCGAGCCCTCGGACCCCGTCAAAAGGGGACCGGGTCCGGCAAATCACCCGCAGGTACTTTTGGAGCGCGCCTCCGGGCCACTAGCCGGCCCCTAATGAATGGGGCACGGGCGTCCACTCGGATTACCCGTTAGCAACTCACTAGAGACACCATGTTCGGCGCCCTCCGAGGGCAACATGGCGCTTTCCCTCTCCTCCTTGCGGAAAGGCGACGCAGGGGCGTATGTAAAAAAGTTGAGTCTGTCCTTGACCGTCCTCTCGCTCTGTGCGGAGGTTCGGGGGCTGCTCTCACAAACCCGGCTCCGGCCAAACCGTTGATAGCGTCAACATACCAGCCCGAGAACTTGGGACTCGACTATGCACCCGGGCTACGACCAGTTCGCATGAGGGAACAACCAGACCGGCCGAAGCATCACGAAACGCGCTAAGACCTCGAAGGAGTCAAATCACTCCTCCGAGGCCTCGGGGGCTATACCCGGCGGGTGCGCTCGTGCGCACCCACTGGAACGAAACGTAACCGAGAAAGGTCGGTCCCCTTGCAAAAAAAGTGCGACAAAAGCCTCCAAGCGAGTATCAACACTCCCTTCGAGGCTCGGGGGCTACTGTCGGGGACCATAATTAGGGGTACCCCCAAGACTCCTAATCTCAGCTGGTAACCCCCATCAGCACAAAGCTGCAAAGGCCTGATGGGTGCGATTAAGTCAAGGCTCGGTCCACTCAAGGGAAACGATCACACCTCGCCCGAGCCCAGCCTCGGGCAAGGGCAGCCGACCCCGGAGGATTCACGTCTCGCCCGAGAGCCCCCTCAAGCAACGGACACACCTTCGGCCCGCCCAAGGCCCAGGCTTCGCCGAGAAGCAACCTTGGCTAGATCGCCACACCGACCGACCGTATCGCAGGAGCATTCAATGCAAGGATGGCCTGACACCTTATCCTGATGCGCGCCCTTCAGTCGACCGAGCCGAAGTGACCGCAGTCACTTCGCCGCTCCACTGACCGGCCTAACAAGAAGACAGCGCCGCCTGCATCGCTCTGACTGTTGTGTCACTCAACAGAATGAGGCTGACAGCAGCCAAGTCCGGCCTCGGGCGCCATAGGAAGCTCTGCCTCGCCCGACCCTAGGGCTCGGCCCCCGCCTCGGCTCCGGAAGACGACGAACTCCGCCTCGCCCGACCCTAGGGCTCGGCCTCGGCTCCAGAAGACGACGAACTCCGCCTCGCCCGACCCCGGGGCTCGGACTCAGCCTTGGCCTCAGACGATGGTCTCCGCCTCGCCTGACTCGGGGCTCGGACTTGACCTCGACCTCGGAAGACAGACTCGACCTCAACCTCGGAGGAGCCTCCGCCTCGCCCGACCCAGGGCTCGGACCGACCACGTCATAGGGGGGCCATCATTACCCTACCCCTAGCTAGCTCAGGCTACGGGGAACAAGACCGGTGTCCCATCTGGCTCGCCCCGGTAAACAAATAATGATGGCGCCCCGCGTGCTCCATGACGACGGCGGCTCTCAACCCCTTACGGAAGCAAGGAGACGTCAGCAAGGACTCGACAGCCACGACAGCTGTCCTTCCGCAAGGCTCCAGCGCTCCTCCGACGGCCATGACATCACATGAACAGGGTGCCAAAACCTCTCCGGCTGCCACGACGGCATGTACTTAGGGCACTAGCTCCTCTCTGCTAGACACGTTAGCACACTGCTACATCTCCTATTGTAAACCTGGGCCCTCTCCTTACGCCTATAAAAGGAAGGTCTAGGGCTCTCGTACGAGAAGGTTGGCCGCGCGGGAGGACGGGCCGGCGCGTATAAGGCCCTCGCTCTCTCTCTCCCACGCGGACGCTTGTAACCCCCTACTGCAAGCGCACCCGGCCTGGGCGCAGGACAACACGAAGGCCGCGGGTTTCCCCTTTTCTGCATGTCTCCTTTTTTGCCCCCCCCCCTTCGTGCTCCATCTCGCGCTGACTCATCTGAGCTGGGGCATGCGGCGACAATTTACTCGTCGGTCCAGGGACCCCCGGGGTCGAAACGCCGACAATACTCGACCGTGGGGCGTTACATGCGGATATGATAACAGTGTGCGCCTAAGTAATAGTGAACCGACTGAGCTTATCTCCCTATAATTCCACCGACCTATCTTCGTTCAGTTCCGATGTGTGAGGGTACCGTACGGGAAGGTCGGGTCACTGCTGCGGTCGTTGCTCAGATTCATCAGACTATTCTGGGCCCGAGTCGATCCAACCTTGCATCAGTCCACTTCACCAAACGTTCCTCCTTAGGCCCATGAAGGGATGGCCTTGCGAAATATTAGGCCCAAGGCCTTTCGCGAGGTCCTTCAGCCTTCTAGTGGACCCGGGGGATATCCGTCCCCCACAAGCCCCCAATCTTTGAGTTGATTTTGAAACAATCGGCCCAAAGATTCTAGGTCCAGCTTGCAGTTTTTTGATTTTGATAAGGAAATGCCCTGAAAACAGGTTTGTCGGGCCATTGCTTCTGAACTCTGAGTGACTTGGTAAAAACGATCTTCTGTTGTTTTCTTCTGCCATTATTCATCGGCCTTCGCTTTATTCCTCAGAAATCGGTGCTCTGTCTCGAGTTTGTGCTTTGGAGATCAGCATTCTGCTCTTTGGAATTTAGGATTCATTAGTGCACCCAATGGATGTAGCCCCCGAGCTTCGAGTGGATTAGTGAAAATAATCCACTCGAAGGTCTTCTTCTCAAGTCTTTTCAGAAATCATTTTTATCTTCAACTCATGCTTTAGAAGTCAGCATTGTTTTATTTTCATCTCATGCTTTAGAAATCAGCATTCTGTCTTTTTGGGGTTGATGATCCATTGGGTGCACCGGAGGTGCACCCAATGGGTGTAGCCCCCGAGCTTTGAGTGGATTACTGAAAATAATCTACTCAAAGGTCTTCATCTCATGCTGTTTTTAGGAATCATCCTTTCATCTTCGCCGAATGCCTTAGAAACCAGCATTATATCATCAACTTTATGCTTTAGAGGTCAGCATACAGTTTTGCCTTTGAGATCGAGCATGCGATCTGTCCATGTCCTGTTAGGTTTGAAATTTATTTGATCTGCGACAAATTGAACGTTCGGTAGATGGCTCTTGGCTAGTTTTCATATCACTTCGTGCTTCAATGCTTCTGTTGATTAGACTTGTACCTCATCGGCTATTTTTGGCTTTCCTCTGATCTCCGTCGATATCTTCCTTCTGTCTTGATACATTCATTGCATGTACTGTATGGATGTGACTGCTTGGGAAAATCTATTGAAAATTCCTGGACGTCCCCCCCCAATGGTGTAGGCAAGAGACGACTTGGTGCGCTGAGCGTTTAGCAAACTGCTCCTGAGTAATAACTTGACGTGACCGTGGGTGTAATCATATCGTCCAAGCAGTTGACTTGAGTCCCAATGTGTGTCATGTTACGTGAAATGGTGCCAGCCGCCTGACTTGTTTCCAGACGATTTGAATTGCATATTGAATATTTGCGACTGTTCAGTGGTCGTGGTAGGATGTGAGCGGTTGCCTTCTTCTTCTATAAATAGTGTGCTTGCTTCACTGGCGTCTTCACACATCTCCCTACCGCTTGTTGCTTACTTTCTTCTCTTCTTTTCTACTCCACCATGGGCAAGAGCAAGAAAGGCGGAAGCTCCTCGCACCATTCTGGCGACAAGCGGAAGCACGAGCCGACTCCTCCCTCGGAGGACTTCAGTGATTCTGAGTACTCGGAGGAGGAGTTCTCCTCCGATTCCGAGGGGTCACCGGTCCACGCCTCTCCCCTGGCGTCGTCTGACGGCTCAGACGATTTCCAGGGGATTGCTGCAGAGGTGTGGACATATATCCGGGCCGTCGAGCACGCTGGGCTCGAGGGCTCGGATGAGTCGGTGGTCTCCTCGGATGATGGGAACTCCTCTGACTCATCCGAGGAGGGGAGCGACGGTGACGACGGCGGCGAGGGCGACGGCAACGACGGGGGCGATGGCGACGGCAGCAAGGGCGACGGCAAGTGTGACAGCGGCAAGGGCGACAGTGGCAGCGGCAAGGCCAGTGGCTAGGTGCCACTGGCTTTGCTGTTAGTATAGGTAAATAGCAGTAGAAGTAGTATTAGTAGAATAATGTAGTAGTAGTTAGTAGTATAGTGTAGTGAAATGTAATGTAGTAGTGCAATGTATTGAACAGTGGGAAGAAGACCAACTCATAATGAGTTGGTTTTTAAGTTTGTGGAAACACTTCCCCTCCTTATATAATGAAGAAGACTTCATTTCGCTCTGTGTGCATTTCTTGCTTTTCCATCGTTCCTTTTGAAGTCGGTCGATCGACTGTATTTGTGTTTAATGTAGCCATTGTTCTTGGAGGTAATGCTCGAGTAACGACTTCAAATTGTTGAGTCGCATTTTAAGTCCGCCTGCATATTCATAGAGAAAAAACGGCTGATTTACTGTCAGTATCTTTAGAGGTAATAGCCGAATGGTTTTTTGCGATGCTGGCATTTTGGAGGTAACAACCGAGTCCTTTTGAGCCACATCAGCGTTTTAGAAATAATGGCCGAGTGGTTACTGGTGACGTCGACATTTTAGAAGTAATAGCCGAGTTATATCGAGCCATGTCGGCGTTTTAGAAATAACGGTCGAGTGAGGACTGGTGATGTTAGCATTTTAGAAATAATAGCTGAGTTACATCAAGCCATGTCGGCGTTTTAGAAGTAACAGCTGAGTGATGACTGGGCACTTTTAGAATCAGTGCCTGACCCAGGAAAACCCCATTTGCACCGCGCCGTCGCACGCCTCTGCATTCTGAGCCCTAGCCTTACTTTCTGCTTCTAGACCTTCTCTGTTTCCCTTCGATCTCGCTTCCGCTCAGTTCGCCGACGAGATTGAGATGGAGCCCAAGTGGAAGAATCAGAATTTCGCCACTGCGATTATTCCTCCCATCGATCCCAACAGCCAATTATCTTTCGCAGGTAATCATATGTCTGTTGTTTCTGAGTCGGACCTTCTCCATCTTGTCTCTATCAGAGTTCTTCCTCCGAAGGAGCTTTGCTCTTGACGGATCTGTCGTGGGGTTACTGTCCTGACAGAGGATACCCACGAGTCCGTTATTTACATTCCTTTTCTCATCCGCGGCCTTGCTCTTCCTATTTCCCCTTTCTTTCGCGGTCTCCTTGATTTCTACCATCTGAATCTAACTCATCTGAATCCCAACTCTATTCTGCAAGTTTCTGTTTTTGTTCACTTGTGCAAAGCCTACCTTGGAATTCTGCCTCATTTTGGCTTGTGGAAATACTTATATCATTGTCGGCCTGGAATGGCCGGGGGTAGCACCAGCTCGTGGGTGGTGCGAGTTTGGAGGTGCGTCGTGGGAGGAAGACAGAATACCTCGACATCCCACTCAAGGACAGCATCAAAGGATGGCGCTTAGAGTGGTTTATTGTAGAAAATCATGGCAAGTCCCTCCCACTCGGTCAGGGAGACAGCCGGATGTTCACGCTCCAAGTTGGTCTGAATCCCCCGCAGACTTGGAGATAACAGAGGCCATGGTTCTGCTTGCTGAAATTGGCTTGTTGAAGGAGAGAGGTCTGACTGCTGAAGCTGTAGTTGTAGACTTTGTTTTTAAGAATATTCAGCCACTGAAGGATAGAGCGTACCCGGGTTATTTGTATAGTGGTGTCACTGATTCAACCCGGGTTACCAACAAGAGGATTCCTGCTGTGGATTTGGTAAGCCGACTGGAGATGATTCTTAGAGGCAAAGTATCGAATATTGGTGCTCCTATTGCATATTCTGCCTGGAATCCGCCACCTTCCAAGACTTTTTTCAATTTTGTGTCCAATCCTCCTGCTAGTGATAGTGGCTTGGGTCTTAGAGTGCGACCCTCTCCCGAAGAAGTCGAGGCTCTGGTTGCTTCACTTGGTGATCTCCCCAATGATGAGAGGCAAGTTCATTTTGAGATGCCTATAAACCCAAGCGATGCAGAGATAAGTGCTATGCTGGACATGTTGGCTGAGGATTCTTCTGACTCGATCCCTGCTGAAACCATAGCTGTTGCGACTATCCCAGAGCCTGGAAAAATCTTGAATGCTCAAAAATCTGATAGTGCTCGCCCAAAGCGCCTTCGCCCGGCCAATCATCCAACTGCTCCTGCCGAGGGGAAGAAGAAGAAAAAGAGACAGCTTCAGCGAGTGTCACGTTTGGACCAGGATGCTGGCCCTTCTACTCCTGTTGCTGAAGAAGTGCCAGTGGAACTTTTTACTGGAGCTGATCCCAGTGGGTGTGACCCTGCTGACGCTGACCCCAATGGGTGTGACCTCGATGATGCTGAACTCACTGGATGTGATCCTGCTCGAGCTGATCCCAATGGGTGTGATCCTGCCAGGGCAGACTCCAATGGGGGTATTGTTCGTATTGTTGACGAGGACGAAGAAGAAGAAGAGGATGTTCCCTTAAGTCAGAAGAATAGTCAGTGTTACATAGTCAGTGAGGAGAGTAGCGTTATTCCTTCTCTAGCTTTGCCTGCTCTCGTTGGTCTGCAGGAATTGTCCATAGCGAACTTTGATCAGGCTCTCGAGGATGTGGTTCCTAAAGATCTGCTGTCCGAGCCAACAGATGGTGGTATGATGGACGTTTGCTCTGACATTCCAGATGTGGGATTAGAGTTATCCCGAGCAGCGTCTCGTGCATCGTCAGACTTGGAGTGCGGTCTTCGGAGTCAAGAGGCTGGTCAAGGTTGTTCCATTCCCATGGAGGTGACTGAGAATCATTCAGCCTTAGAGGTGGCTGCTGCAGAGAACCTGGTCCCCAAGGATGGCGCCAGCGGTTACCCAGCCCTGAGGGTATTGCCGGTAATGATCCGGCTCGGGTGGGTAGTGCGAGCTGCAACCCAGCCCCTGAGGGTGTTGCCGGTGGTGATCTGGCTCCAATGGGCAGTGCGGGCTGCGACCCAGCTCCCGAGGGTGTTGCCGGTGGTGATCCAGCTCCAATGGGCAGTGCGGGCTGCGACCTAGCCCCCGAGGGTGTCCGAGCGGGCTCCCTTCTCATACTTCCATGGATGTCCACGTTGGGTCTTCTCCTCCACATTCTAATGGCATGGCAACAACGCATGCTTCAAATGAGGAAGTCGCCTTAGAGACCGGCGCACCTGACGCTAGAGTTTTGATTCCTGCTGGTGATGTTGAGTTGATCCCTGATGATGCTCTTCGGATTGCCTCAGTTGATATTCCTTCGTCGAGTCACCAACTGTTTTCTCATGATTTGGGGCTTCCTTCGTTCTTCTCCAATCTTCAGGTAATTTGGCTTTTCCCGATCTGGCTATACTCCAGGTGAAATACTGTCTTTGCACTCATTTGTTTTCAATATCAGGCTTTGGTTGACGAGATGGCTAGTCAGCTGAGATCACAGGGTGCCTCTGTCCCAGAAAGGGCTCTGTCTCTGACGCATTCGAATCCGATGCTGCTTCAGCGGCGAGTATCTGATTTGGAGATGACAAATGTTGGTTAGTGCCTCTGTTTCCTCCTTGGCTATTTGATTAATCTGCTTTTTACTGAATATCTTTCTTCAACCATTTCTTGCTAGATATGGTCCAGCGGTACTCTGAGCTCGAGGAGAAGTATTCTCAAGGTCAGATGGACCTGGCTCGAGTTTCTGCTTCTTTAGATGATGCCAACTTATTGAATTCCTCTCTTAGTGCTCAGCTTGACTCTGAAAGGGTGGCTAATGAAGTAAGTTTACTGGACTTTCTCTGCTGCATTTTTACTGCCCGCTGGGTGTTTGAGAGTTGATTCTTGTCTGCAGAAAGAAAAATGTGCCCTTGCAGCTTCTCGCGATAACCTTGATAGGTTGTATCGCGACGCCAACAATTCTTTGACTATCTTGGAGAGGAGCCATCGCTTTACCATGGTAGACTTGGATAATCACCGTCACAAGCTGCAAGAGTCCTAGGATGAAATCCTTCGTCTTAGGCAATTGGTGTCGAGCAAAGATTCTGTCATCAAGGATCTGCGCGCTTCCAAAAGATCAGTCGTCCAGAAGCTAGAAGCTGCTCGGCTGGCTGTCAAGGTTGCTGAAGACACTTCCACTACTTTGAAGGCTCAGCGCGACAAAGCTATGGACAAAGCCATTCGTGCGGGGTGGATCTTGATGAGAAGGTCGGGCGTGATTGTTCCTGATGACATAATTGCTGATGTCAACGCTGCTCCTGACTCTTCGAGTCGCCCTTCTTCATCAGTTGCTCCTGAGAAAAACATTACCAAGTAGAAACACTGAATGCATTGTGTATGTATGTGGTCAATGTGCTTGAATATTCTGTTAGAAAGTGTTCTTGGTACTGAATGCTATCATTATTTTTCTGTTGTTTGAATTCAACAGTTGTTACGATTTCAGAAGTAAGTGCAGTGTGATGGTTTTGAAACTTCTTTCTATTTCGCGAGGCATAGAGATTGCCCTAAGACGAGTAATCGCAAGCGTGCTTATGCTGGATCGAGTAGACGTGAGCATGTCGCACCGATTTAAGTCACTACCGACTTAGACCGACTGCTCTGTTAGTAGGGTCTAGTGGTCACCCTGGGTTAAGTAAGCGTGAGCATGTCACGCCACCTTAAGTCATCGTTGACTTAAGTCGATTGCTCCGTTAGTAGGGTATAGTGGTCACCCTGAGTTGAGTAAGCGTGAGCATGTCACACCGCCTTAAGTCATCGTCGACTTAAGTCGATTGCTCCGTCAGTAGGGCATAGTGGTCACCCTGAGTTAAGTAAGCGTGAGCATGTCACACCGCCTTAAGTCATCGTCGACTTAAGTCGATTGCTCCGTTTGTAGGGTATAGTGGTCACCCTGGGTTAAGTAAGTGTGAGCATGTCACACCGCCTTAAGTTATCGCCAACTTAAGTCGATTGCTCCATTAGTAGGGCATAGTGGTCACCCTGAGTTAAGTAAGTGTGAGCATGTCACACCGCCTTAAGTCATCGCCGACTTAAGTCGATTGCTCCGTTCGTAGGGTATAGTGGTCACCCTGAGTTAAGTAAGCGTGAGCATGTCACACCGCCTTAAGTCATCGCCAACTTAAGTCGATTGCTCCATTAGTAGGGTATAGTGGTCACCCTGAGTCGAGTAAGCATGCAGTTTGACAATAAATAGTTCGAGTGCCTTTGAGAATGAAGTCTTTTTATTGATGATGTATTTTCCAATTACAGAATACAATGCCGTCCCAATAGCTTTTAAAATCTAGCTAGGGGTAAAACTTCCTGAGATGCTCTATATGCCATGAGTTCTCTATTTCCGTGCCATCCATTTGAGTAAGACGATATGATCCATGCCGAGTGACTTCTGCTACTATGAATGGTCCTTCCCATAGTGGCGACAATTTGTGCCGTCCCTCCCCCGTTAGAATTTGGCGGAGGACAAGATCTCCCACCGCGAAGGATGGATGCCGTATGGCCTTATCGTGATAGCGCCTCAGAGTTTGCTGGTACCTGGCGGACTGAATCACTGTATTCAATCGTTTTTCTTCTAGTATATCAACATCTTCCAGTCTAGTGGCCTCAGCTTCAGCTATGTTTTCGAAGATCAATCTTGGTGCCCCAAACTTGAGACCAGCAGGTAGCACTGCCTCCAAACCATAGACCATAAAGAAGGGAGTGTTTCCATGCAAAGCTCGGCTAGGTTGAGTTCTTAGGCTCCAGACCACATACGGCAACTCTCTGATCCACTTTCCTGCGAACTTTTCATTCTTGTCGAAGACTTTCTTTCTGAGTGGTTCCAATATCATTCTGTTGGCTCTTTCTATCTGCCCGTTGGCTCTTGGGTGTGCCACTGACGCATATTTGATCTGGATGCTTTTTTGTTCGCAGAAATCAAAGAACTCTGAACTAGTGAAATTGGATCCCAGGTCAGTTATGATGCTATTCGGTATTCCGAACCTGAATATTATGTCTAGTATGAATTCCACTGCCTTAGCTGAAGTTAGAGAAGCAATGGGCTTGCACTCTATCCACTTAGTGAATTTGTCAATAGCAACCATTACATGAGTGTATCCTCCTTGAGCTTTCTTGAAGGGTCCAATCATATCCAGTCCCCAGCAAGCGAATGGCCATGTTACGGGTATGGTCGATGCACATGCGCCAATCCACTTTATTCTTTTTGAGTACAAGAATAGGATTTGCTAACCACTCGGGATGTAGTACTTCTCTAATGAATCCTACCGCGACCAAGTGAGCCAACTCTGCACGGATGGCTTCTCTCTTGTCGGGCGTGAAACGACGTAATTTTTGTCGAATCGGCCTCGCCTGGGGATAGACCTTCAGTTTGTGCTCGGCCAGTTCTCTCGGGACTCCCGGCATATCTGCAGGTTGCCATCCGAATACATCTCGGTTGTCTTGCAGAAACCGGACGAGCGCGCCTTCCTATTTGTCATCCAGGCTGGAACTGATGATGGCAGTCTTGCATTCGTCGGTGAACCCGAGGTTGATTCTCTTGGTTTCTTCAGTCGGCCGCATAGTGGTCACAGCTTGAGCTTCATTCGCGGGTACTGAGAGGTCTTTCTCAGGCTTTGAGTTCGCCTGCGCAAAAGAAGTCGCTGGTGGTTTGGTGGTGAGGGCCGCCTGAATGGCCACTCGGAAACACTCTGCAGCGCCTTGGAAGTCAGCGCACAGTGATGATTCCTTGTGGTCCTAGCATCTTCAATATCATGTACGTATAATGTGGAATGGCCATGAACTTCGCCAATCCAAACCTGCCGATGATGGCGTTGTATCCGTAGTCGAAGTTCACCACCTCGAACCTCAGGAACTCGATTCTGTAGTATTCCGGAGTTCCAAAGGTGACTGGCATGTAGATGTGTCCGATCGGATATTCTCCTTCGGTCGGCACGATGCCGAAAAAGGGAGTGTCTGACTCGTGGAGTTCTTTGAATGCGATTCCCAAGCCTTGAAGTGTCCGGGGAAAGGTGACGTTGATGCTGCTTCCCCCGTCCACTAACACCTTCTTTACCCGGCTCTCTCGGATCACCGGATCAATGAGGAGCGGGTACTTGCCGGGATGATCAAAGTTGAGCCACTGATCTGCCCGAGTGAAGGTAATTGGGTGCTCAGACCATAGATACGGGGCGGGAGGGCTGGTGACCGCCACCAGTATCTGACGGTCGTTGAGCTTCTGTTGCCTCTTGCTTTCTTGCGACCCATGTCCGCCGAAGATGACGTTGACTTCTCCGTCGACGCGCGGGAATGCTTCGCCTCCTCCCCTCTCCTGTTGTTGAGGTTGTCGAGGTTCTCCAGGTCCTCCTCGTGGTGGGGGAGGTGGCAGAGGTTGGAAGGGTCGGTCGTTCCCAACGGAGTGCTTGAAGTCTCTGCAGTTCCGGAGGGTGTGGCGCATGTCTTTGTGGTATGGGCACTGGGCGTCGAGGATATCGTCCAGTGTACGTTCGCCTCCGCGAGGTCCTCCTCGGGCGCGAGAGGCGGGTGGTCCGGCGGCATGGACTTCTTTGCGAGGCCTCTTCTCCCAACGTTTGTCGGGTTGTTGGTTCGTGTCGTGTCGTGGTGCCGCCGGTGCAGGCTTTGCTCCTCTAATGAGGTCCTGAGCTCATTCGTCGGCGGTGATGTAGAGGTCGGCTTCCCGGAACAGCTGCTCGGAGGTAGTCGGCGCCTTTTGAAGTATGGCTCGGACGAAGGCCGAGTCATTAGATCCCCGGTAGAAGTCCTCGATCACTGCTGCTTCCGCGACCTCGGGGATACGATTTCTCATGGTCTGAAATCTCTTGAGGTATGACCGGAGAGTTTCGTCCTCTTGGCGCTTGATGGATTTGAGATCCCATGGCTACGCCGGTTTGTCAGACAGAGATTGAAAGTTGGCGGTGAAACACCGACTGAAGTCGCTCCAGTCGTCGATGCAATGTCGGGGTAGGTGTCGTAGCCATTGCAGCGCATCCTGCCCGAGGACGATGGGCAAGTATGCGATCATCACATCTTCAGTTGCCCCAGCGGCTCGAGCGGCGGTGGTGTAGACGTCCAACCAGCCTCCCGGATCCTTCTTAGGCTCGTACTTGTCGATGTTGGAGACTTTGAAGTTAGGGGGCCATTGAATGGCCCTAAGACGTGGAGTGAGTGCCGATACTCCACACGTGTCCTCCTGTCAGCAATGATGATGTCTATCCTGGGGAGGGGAGTTGTTGTCGTGGTGCCTCGACCGTCCCCGAGTTATGCCGTCGGTCGAAGCCGTTGCCGATTCAATTCTGGTGGCCTGACTCCGTGCAGGGATGTCGTGGTCCCGATCATATTCTTCTCGGCGCCGGATCTCGTTCTCGTGTCGTCATTCACGCGAAGCGTTGATGGAGCTTCGTGCGTCCCGCCGACTATTGATGGCGTGTCGTAGATCACTCGGAGGATGAGCGAGAGGTAGAAGATGATTAACTGCCTGAGTGAGCAGCAACCGATAACCCTCGGCGTCCGGAGTCCGGGGAAGGCCATCGGCTATCCGAGTCAATACTCCACTGACCTCACTCGGTGTGTTCATGGCTCGGGCGAAGTCGAGGTTCATGTTCCGTCCGAAAAGAGGGTTCTCTCGGCGTTGTCTCGCTTCCTGCTCAGCCTGCTCTTGAGCTTGCCGACGATCACGTCGTTGGGAATTCCTTCTTTCCCTGAAGACCCGTTCTTCTGGAGTTTCTCCCATCTCCGAGATTTCATCTCGTGATACGGGCTGCGCCGGGTCCCGCTCTCCGGCTCCGTGATGTCACCGAATATTTCGGCGTTGGTTCCTTCGTCGGCGAGATTCCCGCTGAAGAGGTTCTTCTGCTGGCGCGGTTGGTTCATCGTCGGAGATGGGAGTCGATTCCATTCTTCCCCCGATGAAGAGGACGTCGGGGTAGAATGAAACTGTCTTCGTGACAAGCTTCTTTCTGTTCTCCTTTGAGGGCGGAGGTACCATAAGAGCAGTTTGACGATCCTTGACCTTGTTCGCCTCCTTTCCCCTAGTGATCTGTGTCCATGTCTCTGTGGAAGAGGTGGACAGCGGAGTTCTCCGGGTAGATGGACCCTCTGCCCCTGGCTTGCAGGAGGGAGTCTCTATTCGGAGCGCTGGAGGACGCGCTTTTTCCTGCTTTGCTCTGGCTTTTCCGGAGTTTGTTGAGGAAGGCTATCTCTCCAGCAGATCCGCGATGCAATGTAGAGTTCCTTCTTTATCTGCTACGGATGAAATGGTTCCGAAGCAGAACATGGACCCGGGGCGGAGGACGATCTTGTGCTAGAAAGTGATGGTCATTGAGCTAGCTTGGATCAGTGACACACCCCCTACCTGGTGCACCAGCTGTCGATGTTTTGGGTCCGACTGCGCACCCAGGGTTGCCCCTCGAGGTGCTTTTTGGAGTAGGACGGTGTTACTGACTACAACTCGATGGTTCGTGCCAGATGCATGAGAGACAGTGGACAATTTTGTACAGGTTCGGGTCGCTTTGAGACGCGTAATACCCTACGTCCTGGCATGGATACTTTGTGTGGTGGGTTACAAAGGGCGTTCTCTAGTATCAGGGATGCTAGAGAACTGAGTAGATGGCTGAGTAGTGAGATATGTTTTTGAAGGGATGCCCCCTAGGCCTTATATACTCGACCGTGGGGCGTTACATGCGGATATGATAACAACGTGTGCCTAAGTAATAGTGAACCGACTGAGCTTATCTCCCTATAATTCCGAGACCTATCTCGGTTCAGTTCCGATGTGTGAGGGTATCGTACGGGAAGGTCGGGTCACTGCTGCGGTCGTTGCTCAGATTCATCGGACCGTTCTGGGCCCGAGTCGATCCAACCTTGCATCAGTCCACTTCACCAAACGTTCCTCCTCAGTCCCACGAAGGGATGGCTTGTGAAATATTGGGCCCAAGGCCTTTCGCGAGGTCCTTTAGCCTTCTAGTGGACCCGGGGGATATCCGTCCCCCACACCCCGACCCAACCACCCTCCGGATCTCCCCCTCTCCGATATAAAGGTTTTCATCTCCCACCCATCCTCTTCCTATTTGGTTGTTCTTCAAGGAATTACTGAATTTGGGTGCTTATAAGGTGCTCGCGGCAATTCCTTGCAGCTTTGCGATGGAACTGCTCGAGATAAGGTCCAAAGAGTCGTCCCTCCACGTGTTGCTTATTGCTGGGAACTGAGAGCACCTAGAGGGGGGTGAATAGGTGATCCTGTAAAAACTTAAACTTATTGCCACAAAACTTGGTTAAGTGTTAGCACAATGGAATTAAGTGGCTAAGGACCAAGCTCTTGTAAAACACAATGATCACAAAGAAAGCAAGCACAAGAGACACGATGATTTATCCCGTGGTTCGGCCAAGTAACACTTGCCTACTCCATGTTGTGGCGTCCCAATGGACGAGGGTTGCACTCAACCCCTTTCAAGTGATCCAATGATCCACTTGAATACCATAGTTGTTTTCTTTCTTATACTCTTTCCCGTTTGCGAGGAATCTCCACAACTTGGAGCCTCTCGCCCTTACAATTGATGATCACAAAGAAGCACGGAAGTAAGGGTGGGAAGAGCAACACACACAAGACTCAAAGCACGAGCACAATCACGCACACAAAGCCACAACTTGAGCTCACAACACGACTCAAGGAGTTCTCTACTCAAATGTTGCTCAAGTCACTATCTCAAAGAATCGAATGCGCGAGAATGGAGTCCTTGTGCTTAGAGATGATCAAAGAATGCTTGGATATCTCCTCCATGCGCCTAGGGGTCCCTTTTATAGCCCCAAGGCAGCTAGGAGCCGTCGGAGGCATTCTTGGAAGGCAATTCTTGCCTTCTATCGGGTGGCGCACAGGACAGTCCGGTGCACCACCGGACATCCAATGTTCATTGTCCGGTGCGGATCTCCTTCCATTCCTGGTGCAGCCGACCGTTGGATCTTCGGGCTGGTTGGCGCACCAGACACTGTCCGGTGCACACCGGACAGTCCGGTGCCCCGAGCCGACTGTTGGCGTGGGCCACACGTCGCGCGCAGATTGCGTGGCCGACCGTTGCGCTGGCGGCCGTTGGCTCACCGGACAGTCCGGTGCACCACCGAACAGTCCGGTGAATTATAGTCGTACGCCGCCGACGAATTTTCAAGAGTGGCCAGTTCGCCAGAGTTCAGCCTGGCGCACTGGACACTGTCCGGTGCACCACCGGACAGTCCGGTGTGCCAGACTGAGCAGAGTCTTGGCTGCTTCGAGCCAAGTTCTTCTCTTCTTTTCTTTTCTCTGATTCTAGCACTTAGACAAATATATTAGCACACAAAAACCAATGTACTAAGTCTAGAATCATACCTTCTTATTGATTTGCACTTCATCCATCATTTGGCATATAGTTACTCACTCAATATGTGTTGGGCACTTAATCACCAAAATATACTAGAAATGGCCCAAGGGCACATTTCCCTTTCAATCTCCCCCTTTTTGGTGATTTATGCCAACACATCAAAAAGCAACAAATAGAAGTGCAACATCAACACAATTGAGAACAAAAATAGTCTTTGACATATTTGGATCGTTCTTCGCCACCACTTGGTTTGTTTTTGCAAATCAAATTCATTTTCCTATCTCTAAGTTAAACACACATGTTTAGACACAAGGAGAGATAATCCAAGAGTAAAAATGATTAAGAGCCAAAAACTCCCCCTTTTCCCCATAATCAAACATTCTCCCCACAAGAGACCAAGTTTTGATAGTAAGAGTTATTTTGACAAATCAAAAGTTCTACTCTACTCTTTTTCAAAAATTTCACAAGTGGTAGCTGATCCAATTGCTTTAGCCTTATTTTCTCCCCCTTTGGCATTAAGCACCAAAACAGGATCAATCTTGGCCCAAAAACCTCATTGCCTCACCAAATTCGTCAATTACAAGTAAAAAGGCAATAAGAGTATGGAGATGAACTTGGAGTAAATTACTCTTTCATCGGAGTGTAGTGGAAGTCTTGCATGGTCCAAGTTCACCTTTCCCTTTCAATCCTCCTTTGAGACTAAATTAAGTAGACTCAAGCACACGGTTAGTCTCAAAGGGTCAAATTGTAGCATTTTCTCCCCCCTAAATATGTGCATCATTCACACATGGACTTGTGAGGTTCGAGGATCTCTTGCACAACTTGATCACCATAAGTAAGCAATAGTATGCATAAAGGAACATGATCAAAGACATAAAACACATGTATGTTATGGATCAATCCAAGTTATGCGAATCTAAGACATTTAGCTCACTACGCAGCCTGCAAAAGGTCTTCTCATCTAAAGGCTTGGTAAAGATATCGGCTAGCTGATTCTCGGTGCTAACATAAAACACTTCGATATCTCCCTTTTGCTGGTGGTCTCTCAAAAAGTGATGCCGGATGTCTATGTGCTTTGTGCGGCTGTGTTCAAAAGGATTGTCCGCCATGCGGATTGCACTCTCATTATCACATAGGAGTGGAACTTTGCTCAGATTGTAGCCTAAGTCCCGGAGGGTTTGCCCCATCCAAAGTAGTTGCACGCAACACTGTCCTGCGGCAACATACTCGGCCTCAGCGGTGGATAGGGCAACGGAAGTTTGTTTCTTAGAACTCTAAGACACCAGGGACCTTCCTAGGAATTGGCACGTCTCTGATGTACTCTTCCTATCAACCTTGCATCCAGCATAATCGGAGTCTGAATATCCAATCAAGTCAAAGGTTGACCCCTTTGGATACCAGATCCCGAAGCAAGGCGTAGCTACTAAATATCTAAGTATTCGCTTAACGGCCACAAGGTGACACTCCCTTGGGTCGGATTGAAATCTAGCACACATGCATACGCTTAGCATAATATCCGGTCTACTAGCACATAAGTAAAGCAAGGAACCTATCATAGACCGGTATGCCTTTTGATCAACGAACTTACCTCCTTTGTTGAGGTCGACATGTCTGTCTGTTCCCATGGGTGTCTTTGCGGGCTTGGCGTCCTTCATCCCAAATCGCTTGATCAAGTCTTGCGTGTACTTCATTTGGGAGATGAAGGTGTCGTCCTTGAGTTGCTTCACTTGGAACCCAAGGAAGTAGTTTAGCTCGCCCATCATCGACATCTCGAATTTCTGTGTCATCACCCTGCTAAACTCTTCACAAGACGTTTGGTTAGTAGAACCAAATATTATGTCATCGACATAAATTTGGCATACAAATAGATCACCATCACAAGTCTTAGTGAAAAGAGTTGGATCGGCTTTCCCAACCTTGAAAGCATTAGCAATTAGAAAATCTCTAAGGCATTCATACCATGCTCTTGGAGCTTGCTTAAGTCCATAGAGCGCCTTAGAGAGCTTACCCACATGGTCGGGGTACCGTTCATCCTCAAAGGCAGGGGGTTGTTCCACATACACCTCCTCCTTGATTGGCCCATTGAGGAAAGCGCTCTTCACGTCTATTTGAAACAACCTGAAAGAATGGTGAGCGGCATAGGCTAACAAAATGCGAATAGACTCTAGCCTAGCCAGAGGAGCAAAAGTCTCCTCAAAATCCAAACCTGCAACTTGGGCATAACCTTTTGCCACAAGTTGAGCCTTGTTTCTTGTCACCACTCCGTGCTCATCTTGCTTGTTGCGGAACACCCACTTGGTTCCCACAACATTTTGCTTTGGACATGGCACCAGGGTCCAAACTTCATTTCACTTGAAGTTATTGAGCTCTTCCTGCATAGCCAACACGTCGGCGTTTCGACCCCGGGGAGTCCCTGGACCGACGAGTAAATTGTCGCCGCGTGTCCCAGCCCAGATGGGTCAGCGCGAGGCAGAGCACGAAGGGGGGAAGAAACAGGCAAAGGGGAAACCCACGGCCTTCGTGTTGCCCTGCGCCCAGGTCGGGTGCGCTTGCAGTAGGGGGTTACAAGCGTTCGCGTGGGAGAGAGCGAGAGCGAGAGCCTTATGCGCCGGCCCGTTCTCCCGCGCGGCCAACCTTCTCGTACGAGAGCCCTGGACCTTCCTTTTATAGGCGTAAGGAGAGGGTCCAGGTGTACAATGGGGGTGTAGCAGTGTGCTAACGTGTCTAGCAGAGAGGCGCTAGAGCCCTAAGTACATGCCGTCATGGCAGTCGGAGAGGTTTTGGCACCCTGTTCATGTGATGTCGTGGCCGTCGGAGGAGCGCTTGGGCCCTGTGGAAGGACAGCTGTCGGGGCTGTCGAATCCTTGCTAACGTCTCCTTGCTTCTGTAAGGGGCTGAGAGCCGTCGTCGTCATGGAGCACGCGGGGCGCCATCATTATTTGTTTACCGGGGCGAGCCGGATGGGACGCCGGTCTTGTTCCCCGTAGCCTGAGCTAGCTAGGGGTAGGATAATGATGGCCTTCCTTGTGACGTGGCGGGTTCGAGCCCGAGGTCGGGCGAGGCGGAGGCTCCTCCGAGGTCGAGGCTGAGTCCGAGCCCTGGGGTCGGGCGAGGCGGAGTTCATCTTCCGAGGTCGAGGTTGAGTCCGAGCCCTGGGTCGGGCGAGGCGGAGACCGTCTCCGAGGCCGAGGCTGTGTCTGAGCCCTGGGGTCGGGCGAGGCGGAGTCCATCGTCCTGCGTCGAGGTTGAGCCCGAGCCCTGGGGTCGGGCGAGGCGGAGCTTCCTATGGCGCCCGAGGCTGGACTTAGCTGCTGTCAGCCTCACTCTGTCGAGTGACACAGCAGTCGGAGCGACGCAGGCGGCGCTGTTTTCTTGTCAGGTCGGTCAGTGGAGCGGCGAAGTGACTGCGGTCACTTCGGCTCTGTCGACTGAAGAGCGCGCATTAGGATAAGGTGTCAGGCGATCCTTGCATTAAATGCTCCTGCAATATGGTCGGTTGGTGTGGTGATCTGGCCAAGGTTGCTTCTCTGCGAAGACTGGGCCTCGGGCGAGCCGAAGGTGTGTCTGTTGCTTGAGGGGGCCCTCGGGTGAGACGTGAATCCTCTGGGGTCGACTGCCTTTGCCCGAGGCTGGGCTCGGGCGAGGCGAGATCGTGTCCCTTGAGTGGACTGAGCCTTGACCTTAATCGCGCCCATCAGGTCTTTGCAGCTTTGTGCTAATGGGGGTTACCAGCTGAGATTAGGAGTCTTGGGGGTACCCCTAATTATGGTCCCCAACAGTAGCCCCCGAGCCTCGAAGGGAGTGTGGATACTCGCTTGGAGGCTTTTGTCGCACTTTTTTGCAAGGGGACCGGCCTTTCTCGGTTGCATTTCGTTCCGGTGGGTGCGCGCGAGTGCACCCGCCGGGTGTAGCCCCCGAGGCCTCGGAGGAGTGGTTTGACTCCTTCGAGGTCTTAGCGCGTTTCGTGATGCTTCGGCCGGTCTGGTTGTTCCCTCATGCGAACTGGCCGTAGCCCGGGTGCATAGTCGAGTCCCAAGTTCTTGGGCCGGTATGTTGACGCTGTCAATGGTTTGGCCGGAGCCGGGTTTGCGAGAGCAGCCCCCGAGCCTCCGCACAGAGCGAGAGGACGGTCAAAGACAGACTCGGCTGTTTTCATACGCCCCTGCGTCGCCTTTCCGCAAGGAGGAGGGGGGAAGCACCATGTTGCCCTCGGAGGGCGCCGAACATGGTGTCTCCAGTGAGTTGCTAATGAGTAATCCGAGTGGACGCCCGTGCCCCATTCGTTAGGGGTCGGCTAGTGGCCCGGAGGCGCGCTCCAAAAGTACCTGCGGGTGATTCACCGGACCCGGTCCCCTTTTGACGGGGTCCAAGGGCTCGATGCCTCCCTCTGGTGGGATTCTGTTACGAAATCGTTCCCGTCGGTCTCGGAAATGTCCTAGGGTACCTCGGGAGCGTAGCCCGAGCCTTGGTTATGTATCGAACGTACCCAGGGTCATCCCTCGCTCTGCGTGCTCTGAGGCGGCTATCGAACCCTTCGGGGGCCAGCCTACAAACCCCTGATCAGTAGTGGGCGCAGAGCCCGAGTGGCCTGAGGCGGCCGTTGAACCCTTCTGAGGGGGCCAGCCTTCGAACCTCTGACCAGTAGTGGGCGCGGAGCCCGAGTGCTCTGAGGCGGCTGTTGAACCCTTCCGAGGGGCCAGCCTTCGAACCTCTGATCAGTAGGGGGCTCGGGGCCCGCTTCCTTCGCGGAGAAGGATCCCTTTCGGAGTATCCCCTTTCCCGGTCCCTGTAGCAAGAGAGAGAAAGAGGAAGTGGAAAAAGATACGAAATCGGATGACGTGGCACACCTTTTTTGACGCGGTCATCATGGCGGAGGTGAAGCGTCGCCTGCTTTGCCTGCCAAAGGTGCCGCCTGTCCTGCCGCAGAGTTAATGCGACGGGACGAGTGGTTCACAGGGCAGCCGTTGTGCGTGCGCGAGCCGTTCGAGGAACGGAACACGGGCACGTCGTCTTCACTCCATGGGAGATGGCTCTCTTGCTGTCCCAGGAGGGGACGTGAGTCTGCAGGCGACTTGACTGCTGCTTCTGCCCGCCTGCCACCGCCATTACTGCCGGCCCATTTCTGGCCGTATCGACCGTCGCGCCTTCTCCCGCGGCTGACTGACCCGTGACCGATGTGCTTGGTTGGCACTGTCGGGTCATGCGCAGGGTCGCCTCGAGTCGCGGCACCGGTTCCGCAGTCGAGAAGGCGCGGTACTGGCGCGAGTGGTGGTGCAGTTTCTTGCACGTAGTAACCGGCGCGCCGGTTACATGACGTGTGGGCCTGGGCCTCCATGCTGGACGCGTCGAAGTCAATAGGATGCGCCCCCTTGGTGCGGTTGCATGCCGCCTGCATGGCGGTCTGCCCTTTCACCCGCTGGTCTGGGCGAAAGTGGAGGAGTGCTTGTAACCGCTAGGTAGTTGTGCGCTCTGCGCGCGGCGGTTTTGGCTCCATCTGTCCTGGGCCAGCTTGCATGACGCGTGGGACCCAGCCCTCGTGTCGTAGGGGGAGGACCTCGGAGCGTGTTGGAGAAGACTCAGTCCACGACGGCTGAGGACGCAAGTGGGGAGAGTCGCCTTTAAAAGGAGGGTGACCCCCTTGGATGGCAACCATGACTTCGCACTCTCCTCATGCATCGCGCCCTTCCACCTTCCGAGCCCCTGGATGGGGAGCGCTCGCGTTGCCTTCGTCTTGTCGTCGTTGGAGGAACGCAACTTCGCGGAAGTTGGTACCTTTCAGCCATCGTTCGGCTTCAAGGATTTTCATCAGGCAGCCCGGCTGCATCCCCTCGCCGGTGGTCACCCAAGACGGTGACCACCAGTTTGATGGTGGAGAGAAGCGAGCCGGGCTGCGGCCTCTGCCCCTCCCTCAGCTTCAAGGATGTTCATCATCAGTGCTGGGGAGGGGAGTGCGCCGAGTTGGGGCCCGTCTCCGCGCGGGCAGTGGCCCGCTCCTTCCCTCAGTGATCGGGGGGAAGGGCGTTCACCGTTCGTGGCGCTGGCAGCTGCCGCATGTCTGGCTCTCCGGCCTGAGCGGCTTCGGCGCTGCTTCCGGTGCCACCTCCCACCGAGGCAGCCGGAAGAGGTTTCTCCGCCGACGAGATAGTCGGTGCCACCCGCGGACTGACCTCCAACTCTACGGCCTTCTGCTTGTCCTTGCCCCTCGAGCGGGGACGTGGGCGAGGGCCTTGTCGCAGCAGCGTCTGCCTTGAGGTCATCGCTGTTGCTGTTTGGCTACCCGGAGCGGAGGTCGTTGTCGCTGCCGCCGGAGCGGGCGGCGGTGAGCCGCCTGGGGTTTCATTGCCCGGCAGGCCCTCCAATGTGGGGGGTTGTTCGTACCTGCGGGGGTGGAACCGGAGTTCCGTTTGTAATGGCACCTTGAGTGCCGGTGTCTGTTCATCGTGGCTGTCGGGCCTGAACATGTATGTATTTTGGCGTGAAGCCGTGTTCCTTCCTCATTTCGAGCACTAGGACTCGCCTGTCGGCTAACTGAACCGCTTAACCAAGTGTGAGCTGCCTCGTGCAAAGGTGACGAGTGAGGTATCCGTATCCCGGAGGCGTAGGAGTCCCTCGGCTCGGTCGGCCTTGCCGCCCGAGGCTTCTCTTGCTTAGTTAAAGGAACCCTCGATCGCTCTGTGATGAGCCGGAGCCGGAGCCGGAGGCAGCGGTGTCAGCATGGACAGAGGCAGAGTTGGCTCAAAAAGAGGCTTCGTCGGCCGGAGCCTGGCCGGGCCGTCCACTGGCAGGACCAACGCCGGAGTCGAGTTGCCGAGGCCACAAGTCGGGCTGGTGTCCTCGGGGGACAACTGGCTGAGGCTTCGGGGCGGCCGGCCGAGCCGTCTGCTCGGGCTGGGTTCCTGGAGGAGACCCTGGCGGCGATGGCCCGGGCGTGGTGCTAACGTCGTCCTTCGGAGCGGAGATCCTTCGCCCATGTTGCCGTCCGAGGCTCGGTCGGACTTCGCCGAAGGTGGAGTTGACGCCGAGGGTGCTGCTGCTCCCCCTCCATCGACGTCTGAGACTGCAGGATCGGTTCGCCTGTAGTATGCATATGTTTTTTGCGGCCGCCGAGGCCCAAACATACTGTCGTCGTGTTGTAAAGCTGCGTTTCTTTTCCTCTTGTTTCGAGTATCAGGGCTTGCTCGTCGGTAGCAGAATCGTTTATCCGAGCTAGAGTTACTTCTCACGGAAGGTGATGAGTGAGGTATCCGTATCCTGGAGGCGTAGGAATCCCTCGGCTCGGTCGGCCTTGCCGCTTACACGTACTCTTGCTCGTCCGCGGGATTCTATTATCGACGTAGCCGAGAAAACCCGAAAAACCGTTTCGGCAGAAAGTCTTTTGAGCGTTAAGGCTTGTTCGGTCAGCAGGATCGCTCATCCGAACGCGAGTTACTTCTCGCAGAAGGCGATGAGTGAGGTATCCGTATCCCGGAGGCGTAGGAGTCCCTCGGCTCGATCGGCCTTGCCTGCTTACGTGTACTCCGTCGTTTTCATGATCCCACTACCGAAGTAGTCGAAAAGCACGAAAGATATTCTGGCAGAAAGACTTTTTCCGAGGAAAATTTTGACGCGGAGGGGGTTCCCCCCCTTCTAGCCCCCGAGGGAGGGTCGGGCTTTGTCGAGGCAAGGCTGACCCTTCCTTGATGGTTAGACTTTATATGTAAACGAGGTATATGAACGGCTTGAAAACATCTTAAGGGTAGAAGCGACGTAGCTGTCGGATGTTCCAAGCGTTGTTGTAGACCTCGCCTTGACTGTTGGCCAGCTTGTACGTCCTAGGCTTCGAAACCTTGGCGATGACGAACGGCCCTTCCCAGGGAGGCGTGAGCTTGTGCCGCCCTCGGGCGTCTTGTCGCAGTCGAAGCACCAAGTCGCCCACCTGGAGGTCTCGGGACCGAACCCCTCGGGCGTGGTAGCGTCACAGGGACTGCTGATACCGCGCCGAGTGTAGTAAGGCCATGTCCCGAGCCTCTTCCAGCTGGTCCAGTGAGTCTTCTCGGTTGGTTCGATTGCTTTGGTCGTCGTACGCCCTCGTCCTCGGGGAACCGTATTCTAAGTCTGTGGGCAAGATGGCCTCGGCCCCATAGACTAGAAAGAACGGTGTGAAGCCCGTGGCTCGGCTCGGCGTTGTCCTCAGACTCCAGACCACCAAGGGGAGTTCCTTCATCCATCGCTTGCCGAACTTGTTGAGGTCGTTGTAGATCCGTGGCTTGAGTCCTTGCAGAATCATGTCGTTAGCACGTTCTACTTGCCCATTCATCATGGGGTGAGCCACGGTGGCCCAGTCCACCCGGATGTGGTGATCCTCGCAGAAGTCCAGGAACTTTCTGCTGGTGAACTTGGTGTCGTTGTCGGTGATGATGGAGTTCGGGACCCCAAAGCGATGGAACGCCACCGCCTGTTCGGACTTGATGTTGTTTAGGGGTCGGACCTCGATCCACTTGGAGAATTTGTCGATGGCGACCAGCAGGTGCGTGTAGCCCCCGGGTGCCTTCTGCAAGGGACCGACGAGGTCCAGACCCCACACAGCAAACGGCCAGGTGATGGGTATTGTTTGCAGAGCCTGAGCAGGTAGGTGTGTCTGCCTTGCGTAGAATCGACACCCTTGGCAGGTGCGGACAATTCTAGTGGCGTCGGCCACCACGGTCGGCCAGTAGAAACCTTGTCGGAAAGCGTTTCCAACAAGGGCTCGAGGCGCTGCGTGATGACCGCAAGCCCCCGAGTGTATTTCTTGTAAGAGCTCCTGCCTTCGGCGATGGATATGCATCGCTGGAGGATGCCGGAGGGGCTGCGGTGGTAGAGCTCCTTCCCATCACCCAGCAAGACAAATGACTTGGCGCGCCACGCTAGTCACTGAGCTTCGGCTCTGTCGAGGGGTAGCTCTCCTCGGTGGAGATATTGCAGGTACGGGGTCTGCCAGTTTCGATTAGGCGTGACCCCATTTCGCTCTTCCTCGATGCGCAGTGTCTCACCCTCGGGGGCCGAGGGTGCCTCGGGCAGGGCCGAGACCTTCTCGGGCTCGGGCGTGTCGTTTGTCTTGACTGAGGGTTTATGTAGGTTCCGGGAGAAGACGTTCGGGGGAACCGTTGTTCGCGCCGAAGCTATCTTCGCCAGCTCGTTCGCAGTCTCGTTGTATCGTCGGGCGATGTGGTTGAGCTCGAGCCCCTAGAACTTGTCCTCTAGGCGCCGAACCTCATCGCAGTAGGCTTCCATCTTCGGGTCATGGCAATGGGAGTTCTTCATGACTTGGTCGATGACAAGCTGCGAGTCGCCACGAGCGTCGAGGCGTCGGACCCCTAGCTCGATGGCGATGCGCAACCCGTTGATCAGAGCCTCGTACTCAGCCACATTGTTGGACGCCGGGAAATGGAAGCGCAACACGTAGCGGAGGTGCTTCCCGAGGGGGGAGATGAAGAGCAGGCCCGCTCCTGCCCCTATTTTCATCAGCGACCCATCGAAAAACTTGGTCCAGAGTTCCAGTTGGATCGGAGCTGCCGGGAGCTGGGTGTCGACCCATTCAGCCACAAAGTCCGCCAAGACTTGGGACTTGATGGCCTTCCGAGGGGCAAACGAGATTGTCTCGCCCATGATTTCCACCGCCCACTTTGCAATCCTACCCAAGGCCTCTCGGCACTGGATGATCTCCCCCAGGGGGAAGGATGACACCACAGTCACCGGATGAGACTCGAAGTAGTGTCGCAACTTCCGCCGCGTCAGAATCACCGCGTACAGCAGCTTCTGAATTTGTCGGTAGCGGATCTTTGTCTCGGACAGTACCTCACTGATGAAGTAGACCGGCCTCTGGACGGGCAATGCATGCCCTTCTTCTCGTCTCTCAACCATGATCGCGGCGCTGACCACCTGAGTGGTAGTGGCGACGTAGATCAAGAGGGCTTCTCCGGCAGCGGGAGGCACCAAGATGGGCGCGCTGGTAAGGAGCGCTTTTAGGTTCCCGAGGGCTTCCTCGGCCTCGGGGGTCCAAGTGAAGCACTCGGTCTTTCTTAAGAGGCGGTACAAAGGTAGGACTCTTTCGCCGAGGCGCGAGATGAAGCGGCTCAGAGCCGCAAGGCATCCCATGACTCTCTGTACTTCTTTCAAGTCCTTGATGGGGCCCATGCTGGTGATGGCCGCAATTTTCTCCAGGTTGGCCTTGATGCCCCGCTCGGAGACGATGAACCCCAGGAGCATGCCTCGGGGGACTCCGAAGACACACTTCTCGGGATTGAGTTTCACGCCTTTCGCCTTGAGACACCGGAATGTCATTTCAAGGTCGGAGAGGAGGTCGGAGGCTTTCCTCGTCTTGACTACGATGTCATCGACGTAAGCCTCGACCGTTCGACCAATGTGCTCTCCGAACACGTGGTTCATGCACCTTTGGTACGTCGCACCCGCATTCCCCAAACCAAATGGCATAGTAACGTAGCAGTACATGCCAAAAGGTGTGATGAAAGAAGTCGCGAGTTGGTCGGACTCTTTCATCCTGATTTGGTGATACCCTGAGTAGGCATCGAGGAATGACAGGGTTTCGCACCCAGCAGTGGAATCCACGATTTGATCGATGCGAGGCAGAGGGTAGGGAACCTTCGGACATGCTTTGTTTAGACCAGTGTAGTCTACACACATCCGCCATTTCCCTCCTTTCTTTCTCACAAGCACAGGGTTGGCAAGCCATTCGGGCTGGAATACCTCTTTGATGAACCCTGCGACCATCAGCTTGTGGATCTCCTCGCCTATGGCTCTGCGCTTTTCTTCGTCGAATCGGCGCATAGGCTGCTTCACGGGTCGGGCTCCAGCTCGGATATCCAGCGAGTGCTCGGCGACATCCCTCAGTATGCCAGGCATGTCCGAGGGACTCCATGCAAAGACTTCGGCGTTCGCGCGGAGAAAGTCGACGAGCACTGCTTCCTATTTGGGGTCGAGCTCGGAGCCGATCTGTATCTACTTGGAGGCGTCGCTGCTGGGGTCGACAGGGACGGACTTAACCGTCTCTGCTGGCTCGAAGTTGCCGGCGCGGCGCTTCGCATCTGGCGCCTCCTTGGAGAGGCTCTCCAGGTCGGTGATGAGGGCCTCGGATTCGGCGAGGGCCTCGGCGTACTCCACGCACTCCACGTCGCATTCATACGCGTGTCGGTACGTGGGGCCGACGGTGATGACCCCGTTGGGGCCTGGCATCTTGAGCTTGAGGTAGGTATAGTTGGGGACGGCCATGAACTTGGCGTAGCATGGCCTCCCCAGTACTGTGTGGTAGGTTCCTCGGAAACCGACCACCTCGAACGTGAGGGTTTCCCTTCGGAAGTTGGAGGGAGTCCCGAAGCATACAGGCAGATCGAGTTGTTTGAGGGGTTGGACGCGTTTCCCGGGGATGATCCCGTGAAAAGGCGTCGCGCCTGCCCGGATCGAGGACAGATCGATCTGCAGGAGCCCGAGGGTCTCGGCGTAGATGATGTTGAGGCTGCTGCCTCCGTCCATGAGGACCTTGGTGAGCTTGACGTTGCCGATGACGGGGTCGACAACGAGCGGATATTTCCCCGGGCTCGGCACGCGGTCGGGGTGGTCGCCCTGGTCGAAGGTGATGGGCTTGTCGGACCAGTCTAGGTAGACTGGCGCCGCCACCTTTACCGAGCAGACCTCCCGACGCTCTTGCTTGCGGTGCTGAGCCGAGGCGTTCGCCACTTGCCCACCGTAGATCATGAAGCAGTCGTGGACCTCGGGGAACTCCTCTGCCTTGTGATCCTCCTTCTTGTCGTTGTTGTGGGCCCTGCCACCTTCCGCCAGTGGCCCGGCCTTGTGAAAGTGGTGCCGAAGCATGACGCACTCCTCAAGGGTGTGCTTGACGGGCCCCTGATGATAGGGGCACGGCTCCTTGAGCATCTTATCGAAGAGATTGGCACCTCCAGGAGGTCTTCGAGGGTTCTTGTACTCAGCGGCGACGACAAGCTCCGCGTCGGTGGCGTCGCGTTTCGCTTGTGACTTCTTCTTGTTCTTCTTCTTGGTGCCACGCTGAGTGGACACCTCGGGGACGTCTTCCGGCTGGCGGCCCTGGGGCTGCTTGTCCTTTCGAAAGATGGCCTCAACCGCCTCCTGGCCAGAGGCGAACTTGGTGGCGATGTCCATCAGCTCGCTCGCCCTGGTGGGGGTCTTGCGACCCAGCTTGCTCACCAGGTCGTGGCAGGTGGTGCCGGAGAGGAACGCGCCAATGACGTCCGAGTCGGTGACGTTGGGTAGCTCGGTGCGCTGCTTCGAGAATCGCCGAATGTAGTCCCGGAGAGACTCTCCCGGCTGCTGGCGGCAGCTTCGGAGATCCCAGGGGTTCCCAGGGCGCACGTACATGCCCTGGAAGTTGCCGGCGAAGGCTTGGACCAGGTCGTCCCAGTTGGAGATCTGCCCCGGAGGCAGATGCTCCAGCCAGGCTCGAGCGGTGTCGGAGAGGAACAGGGGGAGGTTGCGGATGATGAGGTTGTCATCGTCCGTTCCCCCAGCTGGCAGGCCAGTCGGTAGTTCGCGAGCCATAGTTCCGGCCTCGTCTCCCCCGAGTACTTTGTGATGGTAGTCGGGGCTCGGAACCGGGTCGGGAACGGCGCCCGTCGTATGGCCCGGCTGAAAGCCTGCGGACCGGGTGGTTCGGGCGAGGGACTCCAATCCTCCCCGCTGTCGTAGCGTCCCCCACGCCTGGGGTGGTAGCCTCGGCTCACCCTCTCGTCGAGGTGGGCTCGACGGTTGCGGTGGTGGTGCTCGTTGCCGAGGCGACCCGGGGCCGCAGGCGCCGTGTTGCGCGTGCGCCCGGTGTGGACCGAGGCTTCCCGCATAAATCGGGAAGTCGCGGTGCGATGCTCCGAGGGGTACCCCTGCCATCGGGAGGCAGAGCTTTCGGCCCGTCGGACCGCGGCATCCTCCAGGAGATTCCCGAGCTCTCCCTGGATACGTCGCCCTTCAGTGGTCGATGGTTCCGGCATCGCGCGGAGTAGTATTGCTGCTGCTGCCAGGTTCTGGCCGACCCCACTGGAAGCCGGTGGCGGCCTTGCCCTGACGTCGTCGGCAATGCGGTGCTGGATGCCCTGGGGTAGATGACGCGCTTCTCCGGCCGGAGCTTGGTCTGCCCATTCCTGCCCGATGTTCCGCCGGAACTGCTCAAGTGTTCCTGCTCCCTCGTCGAGCCTGGCCTGCATCTCGCGGATTTGCTCGAGCTGTGAGTCCTGACCCCCCGCAGGGACTGGGACCACAGCTAGCTCCCGAAGGATGTCAATGCGAGGCGCAGGCCTAGGGGGATCGTCGTTTTCCGGCATACCAAGATGGTTGCCTTCGCCGAGACCCCCTAGATCGACGTGGAAACATTCATGACTTGGGCCGCAGTCCTCGTCGCCGAAGCTGCGGCTACCATCGAAACAATCGGAGAGGCAGTAGTCGCATGCGGTCATGAAGTCCCGCATGGCACTGGGGTTACCGAGCCCAGAGAAATCCCAACAAAAGTCGGGCTCGTCATCTTCCTCGGAACCCGAGGGTCCGTAGGTCGAGACGGCCGTCAGTCTGTCCCAGGGCGACCGCATATGGTACCCCGGAGGGTTGGTACATGCCTCTATGAAGGCTTCCACCGAAGCGAGGTCGCTTGGTGGGTCGAAGCGGAATCCAAAAGGCACGAGATGGGAATCGGTCGGTACCTCTTGGTCGACGGGCGGTGATGAAGTCGCGTCAGGGGCGGACTACACCGTTGTCTCAGGTACGAGGGCGACGCCCAGCAAGTCCTTCGTGAGCGTGCTGGCGTCGTTCGTCTGCTTGGGGTTGGCGTGTTGCGGGTAAATGGCGCTCGTCTTCATCTCAGACACAAGGTCGAAGCCCAACATGTCCCCCACTGGGGCGCCGGCGTCGTCGACTTGCTCGACAGCCGACGAGGTGCCGCCTCCTGCTTGGCCATGGTTGCCCCGCCTCCTCCTCCGTCGACGGGGAGGTGACGGGAAAAACCCGGATGTTGTTCTTCCGCCATGTGGGGAAGACGTCGTTGATTCCGCCGGCGGCGAGCGGGCTGACGGCCGCCATTGTCGCTGTCGCGCGGCGGAGGAAGGAGTATCATGTCGTAGCTGCCGTCGAGGGACATGAACTCAAGACTCCCGAAATGGAGCATCGTCCCGGGTTGGAAAGGTTGCTGGAGACTACCCATCTGGAGCTTGACGGGAAGCTGTTCGTCAACACGCAGCAGGCCCCTACCTGGCGCGCCAACTGTCGGCGTTTCGACCCCGGGGGGTCTCTGGACCGACGAGTAAATTATCGTCGCGTGTCCCAGCCCAGATGGGTCGGCGCGAGACGGGGCACGAAGGGGGGAAGAAACAGGCAAAGGGGAAACCCGCGGCCTTCTTGTTGCTCTGCGCCCAGGTCGGGTGCGCTTGCAGTAGGGGGTTACAAGCGTTCGCGTGGGAGAGAGCGAGAGCCTTATGCACCGGCCCGTTCTCCCGCGCGGCCAACCTTCTCGTACGAGAGCCCTGGACCTTACTTTTATAGGCGTAAGGAGAGGGTCCAGGTGTACAATGGGGGGTGTAGCAGTGTGCTAACGTGTTTAGCAGAGAGGAGCTAGAGCCCTAAGTACATGCCGTTGTGGCAGTCAGAGAGGTTTTGGCACCCTGTTCATGTGATGTCGTGGCCGTCGGAGGAGCGCTTGGGCCCTGTGGAAGGACAGTTGTCGGGGCTGTCGAATCCTTGCTGACGTCTCCTTGCTTCTGTAAGGGGCTAAGAGCCGCCGTCGTCATGGAGCACGCGGGGCGCCATCATTATTTGTTTACCGGGGCGAGCCGGATGGGACGCCGGTCTTGTTCCCCGTAGCCTGAGCTAGCTAGGGGTAGGGTAATGATGGCCTTCCTTGTGACGTGGCGGGTCCGAGCCCGAGGTCGGGCGAGGAGGAGGCTCCTCCGAGGTCGAGGCTGAGTCCGAGCCCTGGGGTCGGGCGAGGCGGAGTTCGTCTTCCGAGGTCGAGGCTGAGTCCGAGCCCTGGGGTCGGGCGAGGTGGAGTTCGTCTTCCGAGGTCGAGGTTGAGTCCGAGCCCTGGGTCGGGCGAGGCGGAGACCGTCTTCCGAGGCCGAGGCTGTGTCCGAGCCCTGGGGTCGGGCGAGGCGGAGTCCGTCGTCCAACGTCGAGGTTGAGCCCGAGCCCTGGGGTCGGGCGAGCCGGAGCTTCCTATGGCGCCCGAGGCTGGACTTAGCTGTTGTCAGCCTCACTCTGTCGAGTGGCACAGCAGTCGGAGCAATGCAGGCGGCGCTGTTTTCTTGTCAGGTCGGTCAGTGGAGCGGCGAAGTGACTGCGGTCACTTCGGCTCTGTCGACTAAAGAGCGCGCGTCAGGATAAGGTGTCAGGCGATCCTTGCATTAAATGCTCCTGCGATATGGTCGGTTGGCGTGGCGATCTGGCCAAGGTTGCTTCTCTGCGAAGACTGGGCCTCGGGCGAGCCGAAGGTGTGTCCGTTGCTTGAGGGGGCCCTCGGGCGAGACGTGAATCCTCCTGGGTCGGCTGCCTTTGCCTGAGGCTGGGCTTAGGCGAGGCGAGATCGTGTCCCTTGAGTGGACTGAGCCTTGACCTTAATCGCGCCCATCAGGCCTTTGCAGCTTTGTGCTGATGGGGGTTACCAGCTGAGATTAGGAGTCTTGGGGGTACCCCTAATTATGGTCCCCGACAGCCAACACCCAGTCCAGATCTAGCAAGGCCTTTTCTACCCTGAAAGGCTCAATAGAAGAGACAAACGAGTAATGCTCACAAAAATTAGCTAATCTAGAGCGAGTAGTTACTCCCTTGCTTATATCACCCAAAATCTGGTCGACGGGATGATTCCTTTGAATCGTCGCTCGGACTTGAGTTGGAGGGGCCTGTGATGCTTCTTCCTTCATAACTTGATCATCTTGTGCTCCCCTTGATCACATGCCTCTTCTTGATGAACCTATTCATCATCTTGAGTTGGGAGGTACACCATTGTTGAGGAAGAAGGTTGATCTTGCTCTTTTTGTTCCTATGGTCGCACACCTCCAATCGCCAAGGTGTGTATTGCGGCTGTTGGAACATCATCTTCATCTACATCATCAAGATCAACTTGCTCTCCTGGAGAGCCATTAGTCTCATCAAATATAACATTGCTAGAGACTTCAACCAAACCCGATGATTTGTTGAAGACTCTATACGCCTTTGTATTTGAGTCATAACCTAGCAAAAACCCTTCTACAGCTTTGGGAGCAAATTTAGAATTTCTACCTTTCTTCACTAGAATATAACATTTACTCCCAAATACACGAAAGTATGACACGTTGGGTTTGTTACCGGTTAGAAGTTCGTCTTCTTGAGGAGGCGATGAAGGTAGACCCGGTTTATGGCATGGCAAGCCGTGTTCACAGCTTCCGACCAAAACCGCTCGGGCGTCTTGAATTCTCCAAGCATCGTCCTCGCCATGTCTATGAGTGTCCTGTTCTTCCTCTCTACCACACCATTTTGCTGTGGTGTGTAGGGGGCAGAGAACTCGTGCTTGATTCCTTCCTCCTCAAGATACTCCTCCACTTGAAGGTTCTTGAACTCAGACCCGTTGTCGCTTCTTATCTTTTTCACCTTGAGCTCAAATTCTTTTTGAGCTCTCCTTAGGAAGCGCTTAAGGGTCCCTTGGATTTTCGTTTTATATTCCCCCGATGCTGAGGTAGGCGACGGGTCCGAAGAGGTCCATGTGAAGTAGCTCCAAAGGTCTTGATGTGGTCATCACATTCTTGCTATGATGAGAACTTCCCACCTGTTTACCTGCTTGACAAGCTGCACGAGGTCTATCTTTTTCGAAAGTTACATTGGTTAGTCCTAACACATGTTCTCCCTTTAGAAGTTTATGAAGGTTCTTCATCCCAACATGTGCTAGACGGCGATGCCACAGCCAGCCCATGCTAGTCTTAGCGATTAAGCATGCATCTAGAACAGCCTCCTCCTTCGAAAAGTCAACTAAATAGAGTTTGTCGTCTAGTACACCCTTAAAAGCTAATGAACCATCACTCCTTCTAAATACAGACACATCTACATTGGTAAATAAGCAATTGTAACCCATATTACATAGTTGACTAACGGACAACAAGTTATACCCGAGCGATTCAACTAAGAACACATTAGATATGGAATGCTCAGATGAAATAGCTATTTTTCCTAGTCCTTTAACCTTGACTTGATTCCCGTCTCCAAAGATGATTGAATCTTGGGAATCTTTGTTCTTGATGTAGGAGATGAACATCTTCTTCTCCCCCGTCATGTGGTTTGTGCATCCGCTGTCGATAATCTAGCTTGAGCCCCTGGATGCATAAACCTGCAAGACAGATTAGGCTTGGGTTTTAGGTACCCAACTCTTGTTGGGTCCTACAAGGTTAGTAACAATAGCCTTAGGGACCCAAATGCAAGTATTGTCTCCCTTGCATTTGGCCCCTAATTTCCTAGCAACCACTTTCTTATTTTTACATGAGAGTACAAAATCAGTGTTGCAGGCATGAAAAATAGTAGCAGATTCATTTTGCATTTTCCTAGGCACATGATGAACAACATTGTTTCTAGGCATATTTCTACTATGCACAAAAGAAGAACTTGAAACAATCATGGCATGTGAATCATAAGCATTATAACTCCTATTATAATGAGCATTCCTAGAAAATTTTCTATCATAAATAAATGCATGATTCTTTTGACTACTACTAGTCATAGGAGCCTTCCCTTTCTCCTTGTTGAGAATGGGAGCCCTTTGACTTGTTAAGTTCTTGGCTTCCCTTCGAAAGCCAAGCCCATCCTTAATTGAGGGGTGTCTACCAACAGTGTAGGCATCCCTAGCAAATTTTAATTTATCGAAGTCACTTTTGCAAGTCTTAAGTTGGGCAATAAGACTTGCTACTTCATCATTAAGTTTTGTAATAGAAGTAAGGTGCTCAACACATGTATCAACATTGAAGTCCTTATACCTATTACAAATCACAACGTGCTCTACATAAGAACTAGATTTATTAACTACTTCTAGCTTAGCATTTAAATCATCATTCAAAATCTTCAAGCTAGAAATAGATTCATTGCAAATAGATAACTCAGAAGATAGTAATTCATTCCTTTTAATCTCTAAGGCAAGAGACTGTTGAACACTAACAAATTTGTCATGTTCCTCATACAAAATGTCCTCTTGCCTCTCTAGCAGTCTATCTTTTTCATTCAAGGCATCAATCAACTCATTTATCTTTTCTACTTTAGATCTATCTAATCCTTTGAACAAGCTAGTGTAATCTACTTCATCATCACTAGAGTCCTCATCACTAGAAGTAGAGTACTTAGGAGTGACTCGAGCGTTTACCTTCTTCTCCTTTGCCATTAGGCAAGTGTGGCGCTCGTTGGGGAAGAGCGACGATTTGTTGAAGGCTGAGGCGGCGAGTCCTTCGTCGTCGGAGTCGGATGAAGAACAATCCGAGTCCCATTCTTTATCAAGGTGCGCCTCGCCCTTCGCCTTCTTGTAGGCCTTCTTTTTCTCCCTCTTCCCATGTCTTTCGTCTCCCTGGTCATTTTCATTATTGGGACATTGAGCAATAAAATGACCTGTCTTACCGCACTTGAAGCAGGAACGCTTTCCTTTTTCCTTGTTCTTGTTTGAGTATTCCTTGCGTCCCTTCAATGCGGTCTTGAATCGCTTGATAATGAGGGCCATTTCATCCTCGTTTAGCTCGGCCGCCTCAACTTGCGCCACCTTGCTAGGTAGCGCCTCCCTGCTACTTGTTGCTTTGAGAGCAACCGTTTGAGGCTCGTAGATGGGCATTGGACCATTCAATGCCTCATCAATGTATCTTGCTTCCTTGATCATCATATGCCCGCTTACGAACTTCTCGAGTATTTCCTCGGTCGTCATCTTGGTGTACCTAGGATTTTCACGGATATAGTTCACAAGATGAGGACCAAATACATTGAAGGACTTGAGCATAAGTCGGACAACGTCGTGGTCCGTCCATCTCGTGCTTCCATAGCTCCTGATCTTGTTGACTAGGGTCTTGAGCCTGTTGTACGTTTGGGTTGGCTCCTCCCCCCTGATCATTGCGAACCTTCCTAGTTCGCCTTCCACCAACTCCATCTTGGTGATCATGGTGGCTTCATTCCCCTCAGGAGAAATCTTGAGGGTGTCCCAAATTTGCTTGGCGTTATCCAAGTCGCTCACCTTGTGGTACTCGTCCCTGCACAAGGATGCTAGCAAAACAGTGGTAGCTTGTGCATTTTTATGGATTTGCTCGTTAATGAAAACAGGGTTGTTAGTACTATCAAAAATCATTCCGTTTTCAATGATCTCCCAAATACTTGGATGGAGAGAGAATAGGTGACTACGCATTTTGTGACTCCAAAATGAGTAGTCTTCTCCATCAAAGTGCGGAGGTTTCCCAAGTGGAATAGAAAGTAAATGAGCATTGGAGTTAACCGAAATACAAGAATAATCAAATGAAAAGTTTGAGTTAACCGGCTTCTTTTTCTCGTCGCCGTCGCCTCTTGGGGAAGAAGAAGACTCATCGCTGTCGTAGTAGACGATCTTCTTGATGCGCCTCTTCTTCTTCCCATCTCTTTTCTTATGACTCGAGCCAGAGTCCGAGGGCTTATCATCTCTTGGCTCATTGACGATGGACTCCTTTGTCTTGTCATTGACCACCATCCCCTTTCCCTTAGGATCCATCTCTTCGGGCGATTAGTCCCTTGCGTGAAGAGAATGACTCTGATACCAATTGAGAGCACCTAGAGGGGGGTGAATAGGTGATCCTGTAAAAACTTAAACTTATAGCCACAAAACTTGGTTAAGTGTTAGCACAATGGAATTAAGTGGCTAAGGACCGAGCTCTTGTAAAACACAATGATCACAAAGAAAGCAAGCACAAGAGACACGATGATTTATCCCGTGGTTCGGCCAAGTAACACATGCCTACTCCACGTTGTGGCGTCCTAATGGACGAGGGTTGCACTCAATCCCTTCCAAGTGATCCAATGATCCACTTGAATACCACGGTTGTTTTCTTTCTTATACTCTTTCCCGTTTGCGAGGAATCTCCACAACTTGGAGCCTCTCGCCCTTACAATTGATGATCACAAAGAAGCACGGAAGTAAGGGTGGGAAGAGCAACACACACAAGACTCAAAGCACGAGCACAATCACGCACACAAAGCCACAACTTGAGCTCACAACACGACTCGAGGAGTTCTCTACTCAAATGGTGCTCAAGTCACTATCTCAAAGAATCGAATGCGCGAGAATGGAGTCTTGGTGCTTAGAGATGATCAACGAATGCTTGGATATCTCCTCCATGCGCCTAGGGTCCCTTTTATAGCCCCAAGGCAGCTAGGAGCCGTTGGAGGCATTCTTGGAAGGCAATTCTTGCCTTCTGTCGGTGTCACACCCGGGTTTTAGGGGCCCAAAGCCCGAGCGCGAACATAATCACCAGGTTTGCTGGGACCAAGTCTCACTCAGAAAACCCGCTACAGTTTATAGGAAGCTCCAATGCAGGGTTCTTGCCTGACCGCCATCGCAGCAAAATCAAGCAAGGACCTCCCTACACTGACCACTCCCCTACTGCCCTTGCCCCTTTCGGGTAAGGTAGTCCTCCACTAGCTTTCCTAATTAATCAGCCAAGGGCGTCCATAAACCCTTGTGGTGGCACGTGTTTCTCAAGTTAAGCTCTATGTTCCAATTAACATTAATGATCTTGACATGAACAGTAAATAACAACGGATAACAAAAGTATAATCATGAATAATGTGTATCTCAATGCCCAAAACCACATATAGCACTAGCAAGTACTACCCAAAAAGTTCAGTGGTAAACAAGGCATAAAGATAGACAAACTAGGGTAACCTATTAGGTCCCATCAAAATTAACATATGCAGATCATTATGATTAATTAGAACATGAGTGGGTAAAAAGAAGTGATCAAGGGCACAACTTGCCTGGGACTTGAGATTCCAGGTATCAGGATGATCTTCAAGATTCGTAACCTCGCTGCTAATCATAGCAATACAAACAAACATGGTATAGAAAAATTTAACATCACAACAAACATATATGCAAAATACATATTAATAATCTACATATTAAATAAGATCACAGGAAAAAGAATTATTAATTTTGGAGTTGTAGATTTTAAGTTATGGATTTCCAACGATTCTAGGTGCTTTGTACAAGATTAGTTAGGATATCAATTTTAATATGACTTTTATGTCCAAACAGTGGCACTAAATGATAAACAATATTAATACAAAATTATTGCAACTGGAATGACTCAATTTGGAGTTAAAAGGAATTTTCTATGAATTAAACAAGTTCTAGTAATTATTTTCATGTTAAAAATCCATTTTCTATTCATTTATTCGATTTAAACGATCTCTGGACTGGGCGCACTATTTTTAGAGAGTGCAGGGGCCCTGGCGCAAATAAACCGAGACACAGAATCACGCAGACAGGACTGCGGGTTGATTCTTTACTCTCGCGGGGGTTCTTTAGCAAAATTGACCCGCGAAGGGGTACGATGCGCTCACCGCCGCCGATCAAGCGTGAGCGATCCAGATTAAACCAAGTTCTCATCCGAATCGGTATGCAAATCCTACCGTTGGATCCAGGATCCACGGTGCGGGTTTTATTACCCTAAATCTAACTCTGCCCGTCAGATCCAGATCGACGGACCTGATCGAACCGGTATCCAACATCTAATCGTGGCCGCCGATCGCTTATCTAACGGCCGAAAGCCCTTTCCCCCATCTCTAGTCATACAATGGCGGCGCACAGGGCTGCCAGCGGCGGAGCATCGCCGGTGGACGGCACGCCGACGCCCGGACGCCCCTAACCTGAAATTTGCCGGTGCTAAACCTAGACGGGGTGATGGCGAGCACGGAAGGGAGATTCGTACCCGCGATTGAAGGAGTAGCGAGCTCGTCCACGGTTAGGGGCGGGTCTGCGACATGAACAGAGCGCCGGTGAGGGATTCCCTTGAGCTCACGCCGCCATTGAGCACCAAGGGCCCATGAACGCCATAATAATGCTCTGGCGAGACTACCAGACCCGCACCGCAGAGCTCGAAAGTGGTGAATCGAAGTTTTTCTCCCCGCGGCGGACGCATCACGCTTTTCCTCTCTCGACGACCCGATCCCCCTCTCTCTCTTGCTCTCATGGCGATGGTGGCTCGGTTGATGGGAGGGGCTGGGTTTTATGGTGCGAGTGCAATCCAGATTTGACTTGATCTCTAGAATCGCGCGCGTGGAGATCGGTTGATTTGGTTGGAGTCCGCCCTGTTGGCCACGGCATCCGCGAGATTCGCTTCGCCGTATCGCCCACCACATTGCGCCCAGTGCTCAGTTCCGAGCTCCCATCGAGGTCTGGTAGAAATCGATGGAGGAAGAGGGCGAGTTCGCTGTGGCCGAAGAAGCTTCAAGGCGATGTGGCCATGGCCCTCGGCTGGTGAGACGTCAAGCGGACCCGTTGGTCAGGCACCGAACGCCGGAGAGGTGAGCGCGCAGCGGAATCGGATGGTGGAAACCTGGGCACTGTCGAGCCAGGGAGCAGAGGCACAACGGAGGAGCCCGGACGCCGGAGGGAGCTCAGACTATATCTCTTGGACGCGCACCAAATCCCAACGGACTAGCCGATCCCGGCGGCTACGATTTCGGTGGCTCGTTACAAGGAGACGGAGGGGATAGAGCTGACCAAGATGGCCCGCATGGCGGTGAACTAGAGAGCGGAGCTGTGCGCCAGGGTGGGCAGCGTGGTGGTGAACAGGGGTAAATGGGCCAGAAGGGGAGGAAACGGCCCATGACGCGCTGGTTTCCTTTTTTATTTTTTTATTTTTTTTTTTGGATTTCAGATTTGAACTTCTTCCTAAATTTCAAAATCCAATATTTGAATTCAAATTTAGGTTGGGGATTTCACATAGTAATCAAGTTCATAAAAGTACTAACATGAAGGAGTATATTTATTCATGTATATTCTTTTCCTTCTCTTCTCTTTTCTTTTCTCATTCCTTAATTCAAATTCAAATTTTTTATAATTAAACTTGTCTCACAAGTTTGAATGCCAGTGCAAAAATACAAGAACTTCATCATAAAATGCATATTTTCGTATTTATTTATTTGTTATTTGACTACCTTAATTCCATTAATTGAATATGCATAATGAAAATAAAACCAAATAATCTCCAAAGGTTCCTTAATTACCAAAAGACTAACATATAAATATATTTATTTATTTATTTTATTATTTTTCTCTTATACCGATTTTTGAGCTTTACAGTCGGGTGGCGCACCGGACAGTCCGGTGCACCACCGGACATCCACTGTTCATTGTCCGGTGCGGATCTCCTTCCATTCCTGGCGCAGCCGACCGTTGGATCTTCGGGCTAGTTGGCGCACCGGACACTGTCCGGTGCACACCGGACAGTCCGATGCCCCCAGCCGACCGTTGGCGTGGGCCACGCGTCACGCGCGGATTGCGCGGCCGACCGTTGCGCTGGCGGCCGTTGGCTCACCGGACAGTCTGGTGCACCACCGGACAGTCCGGTGAATTATAGCCGTACGCCGCCGATGAATTCCCGAGAGTGTCCAGTTCGCTAGAGTTTAGCCTGGCGCACCAGACACTGTCTGGTGCACCACCGGACAGTCCGGTGTGCCAGACTGAGCAGAGTCTTGGCTGCTTCGAGCCAAGTTCTTCTCTTCTTTTCTTTTCTCTGATTCTAGCACTTATACAAATATATTAGCACACAAAAACCAATGTACTAAGTCTAGAATCATACCTTCTTGTTGATTTGCACTTCATCCATCATTTGGCATATAGTTACTCACTCAATATGTGTTGGGCACTTAATCACCAAAATATACTAGAAATGGCCCAAGGGCACATTTCCCTTTCAGGAACCCAGGTGTCAGCGAACTGGGCGTCCAGTGACTTTCGTCGGACACGGGAAGAAGGCAACGGAGAAGAAGAACAGAGGAACATGAAATGGGGAATAATGAGTCTAGTAAATTCTTCTCCCCTTCTCTATCAACGACTCTAGTATTTATATTTCCATTACACTGCCCATGGCCACAGCCCACGGCTATTCCTTACTGGACCCATTCAGCTCCAGACACACGCTGATTTGGCCTTCTATCACACTGGCCCAGCCTCTGAACGACGTCTTCTTCTTGACTCAGCCCCTCACTGTCCTTGTCTTGCATCTTCATGGTTGAGGTCCTAATATTGTCCTCCCCTTGAATCGCCGCTTGTCCCCAAGCGGCTGCTTCTGGAAATCGGCCTCGTAAAGCCTCTTCATCCTCCCATGTAGCTAATGTTGCATCATTGTTGGACCATTTGATCAGCACTTGTTGAACAGATTTACCTCCCCTGACCACCACCCTGCGATCAATTGCCTGCAATGGCACCTGAAGATGTTCCAAATCATTTGGTAAAACTGCACCGACCGGTCGATCACCCACTGAACGCTTGAGTTGGGAGACATGAACCACTGGGTGAATAGTTGAAGTAGATGGTAACTATAGCTTGTAAGCTACTTTTCCGACACGCTGAAGCGCCATGTATGGACCGAAGAACTTGAAACTTAGCTTGTGATTAGCATGACGAGCCACTGATGATTGCACATAGAGTTGTAGCTTGAGATATACCATGCCACCTTCTTTAAATTCTCTTTCTGTACGTCCTTTGTCGGCCTGTGCTTTCATCCGTTGTTGAGCCCTCAACATATTCTGTCGGATAAGCTTGACCATCAGCTCCCGTTGTTGCAACCAAGTCTGAAGATCCAACTGAGTTGATGCATCTGATATCTCCAGGCCTAGATGCCTAGGGAAACGTCCATACAATACATCAAATGGGGTTCTCCCAAGCGAAGAATGGAAACTGGTGTTATACCAGTATTCTGCCACTAATAACCACGACAACCACTTGGATGGGCAAGCGTGAACGGAGCTGCGTAAGAAGGTTTCCAAACATTGGTTGACTCGCTCAGTTTGCCCGTCGGTCTGTGGATGATACGAGGAACTCATCTTCAATGTTGTACCAGCCAATCTAAACAGCTCATGCCACAACCGACTGGTAAATATTCGATCCCGATCGGACACAATGGCAAGAGGAAGGCCATGGAGCTGATAGACTGAATCAAGAAATAGTTGAGCCACTTTCAATGCTGAATAAGGATGGAGCAAAGGTATAAAGTGAGCATATTTAGAGAAGGTGTCCACTACAACCAATATTGTGTTTGCATTTGCATACCGTGGAAGACCTTCAACAAAGTTCATACTTATCACATCCCAAGCTTGGTCTGGTACCGGCAATGGTTGTAACAGACCCGGATATTTACTGTGATCAGATTTTGATTGTTGGCAAATAGAGCAAGAAGCCACATAATCCTTTATTGAATTATTCATTGATGACCAATAAAAGAGTTGTTTGATTCGGCGATATGTCACAGGAAATCTGGAATGGTCTCCTATTGGACTGTCGTGCATGGCTGAAATAATCTAAAGCTAGAGACTTGTATCATTACCAATCCATACTCTTCCCTTGTACCGAATAAGTCATGTCTTCAATGTATAATGTCCTGAAGTGTCTGGACTTACTGCAAAAGCAGTTAATAGCTTCTGAGCTTGGTCATCCCTGCTATAATTGTCCAAGACTTGCAGCAACCAGTCGGGAGTAGCTGAAGAAATACTAAAGAGTTCAGACGTCGGGCGTCTAGACAACGCGTCCGCAGCTGTATTGTCAGACCCCTTCCGACACACCACCTTATACTGAAGACCCAACAACTTGGAAACACACGTTGCTGCCAAGGTGTTGCAATTTCTGCTCAGTAAGGTGTGATAAACTTTGATGGTCGGAATAAATGATAAATTCAGAGGTCTAAAGATATTGGTGGCACTTTTCTACTGCTAGCAAAATTGCAAGATACTCCTTTTCATATGTTGATAGTCCTTGATTTTTGACGCCCAAAGCTTTGCTCACATAGGATAAAGGGTGATTATCCTGCAGTAGCACTGCCACAATGCCTTTACTCGAAGCGTCTATTTCAATGGTAAAGGGTTTATCAAAATTTGGAAGTGCTAGGATAGGAGCTGAAGTAAGTGCCTGTTTCAGTGTTTGGAAAGCTGTGTCATGCACTTGTGTCCACACAAACACTACTGCCTTTTTTAATAAATCAGTAAGTGGACGAGCAATGACCCCAAAGTTCTTAACAAATTTCCTGTAATACCCTGCCAAGCCGAGGAATCCTCTAAGCTCCTTGCAATTCACAGGTACTGGCCAAGATCGCTTATATTTTTGTTGGATCAGTAGCCACACCGTGCTTACTGATAACATGACCAAGATATGTGATCTATTGCTTGGCAAAAGCACACTTTGAAAGCTTGATAAACCACTGTTCTGTATATAATATGTGAAGAACTTGTGCCACATGCTGCATATGATCTTCCCAAGTTTTACTGTATATCAATATGTCGTCAAAAAAATACCAGGACACATTTCCTTAGTAATGGAGCCAGAGTAGAATTCATAGCACTCTGAAACATGGCAGGAGCACCTGACAATCCAAAAGGCATAACCTTAAATTCGAAATGCCCATGATGGGTTTGGAAAGCAGTCTTATGTTGGTCCTCTGGATGCATGCGAATCTGATGAAATCCAGCTCTCAAATCTAGAGTAGAGAACCATGCTGCTCCATGTAATTCATCCAAGAATTCATCAATAATAGGTAAAGGATATTTTGTCTTGATTGTCAAGGCATTCAAATGTCGATAGTCAACACAAAATCTATATGTGTTGTCTTTCTTCTTCACCAATATGACAGAAGATGCAAACTCACTATGACTGTGTTAGATAGTTCCAGCCTGCAACATTTCTGTAACTTGTGCTTCAATCTCATTCTTAAGAGTAGGAGGATACCTATAAGGTCTCATCTGGACTGGTCTAGCTCCAGGAATTAAAGAAATTTGGTGGTCACCTTCCCTGATAGGAGGCATACCCTTTGGTTCTTCAAAAACTGTAGGGTTTTGAAATAGAACAGCTGTAATATCATCAGGCAACTCATCCAAAACTGCTTGTTCTTTGTCGGACGGATCCTGTAGACTGCACACTTGAACTACAGTTGTCTGTATTACAGAGGACTTAATGCCATGTAAGGTAACTATTGAATTCTTAAGAGGAATAGTCAGCCACTTCTGGGACCAATGAATCAACATAGGGCTATGCTTCTCTAACCAATCCATTCCAACAATCAGTTCATAATTGGATAATTATAATAATTTTAGTGTGGAAGAAAATGAAACACCACTGATAGACCAATCAACATTCACTAACTGATGATGGCATGAAAGATGTGACCCATTTGCCACTTGCACTTGTAAGGGACTGTCTATAGAAGTAACTCCTGTCAAATTGGCAGCCACAGCAACACTAATGAAGGAATGGGAATGACTTGAGTCAAGCAAAGCAAGAATATCCATGCCAGCTATATGTCCCACAAATTTCATGAAGCGAGGAGCTTCAGACCCATTGAGCGCTGACTGTGATAGAGTTAACTCATTTATTTCATACTCATCTTCATCCATTGGTGCAGTAGTGTCAGGTTCAGTAGCAGACACTTGTGCCATTTGCCATAATTCCTCCACGACATGTAATTGCAATGTCTCTAAACATTTGTGATCACGTGAATACTGCAATCCGCACTTGTAACGTAGACCTTTAGCTTTTCGATCCTTTCATCTGTACTTGATGAAGAAACCCTGGTCCCTGAAGGTTTCTCATCCACCCTTATTGGACCCTGTTGTCTTGTTTCCTTGGAAACTAGCTGTTGATGAGCAGGTTGATGAGCTAAAGACTTGGCAGCTCCTAAAACTTCATGCCATCGATAGTCTTTCTTCCTCAACATAATACCTGCCTCCTCCTGTAATTGAGCAATAACAGTAGTAGTATCGAAGTCTTGTGGCCTTTGAAGCATTACAACAGCTTTAATGTCGTCTCTAAGGCCATCCACAAATTTTAATGTATAGTATAAAGGATCAGACATGGTTTGGTAGGCATTTAACTTGTCAATTAATTGAGAGAATTCCTCCACATAAGTAGCTACTGTCCCCTTTTGTCTAATCTGGAATAACTGTCTAAGGAGCCCTTGATATTGGTCCTTGCCAAATCGTTTCTGAATTAGGCGCCCAAATTCTCCCCAAGACATTTGAACCAACTAATACTCAATCGATTGCAGCCATCTAGCTGCTGGTCCCACAAATTGCATAGAAGCAACCTTGATCCACATGCGAGGATCCACCGAATACATAAGAAAGTAGTCTTCACATCTAGTTTGCCACAGCTTGGGATTCTCACCGTCAAATGATGGAAAATGGAGTTTCGGTAGGTTCCCTAAATTCTTGGTAAGATTAGGTTCCTGAACACTACCCCCATAGCATCAGATGTATATGGATGGTTATCCCAACTCGTTCGGTTTGGCCCAGTATCATGAGCATGGGGAATGTAGGGAGTATGCATACCATTGTTTAGGAGATGGATTGGAATTTGGGAATTCTCAATTCCATACTCCCGAGGTTGATAAGCGTTGCGGTGCCCGTGGGGCCAGTTGGAGTTGTGTGCGGTCGTAGATGGACGCTCCACCACAGGTACATACGCTCCTAGGAGGCTCGGACGTTCTTGATGATCTCCACCCATGCCGCCCTCCAGGAGCTGAGTGAGATGGGCGAGCTCTGAGGGCATGGTGTCGACTGAAGACCTGACGGAGTCAATGGAACCCTCGATGCGTGGTCGCCATGCCTCAAACACGGAAGACACGTTTTCCAGTACTACCACGCGAGTGGAAGTGGTTGCCATCAATTCCTGAACATGATACGCTTGCTCTTGCTGGAATTCCGCCATCTGTCCGTCCATGCGTTCCCCCAATACACGCGTGAAAGAGAAATAGGGTTTAGCCTTTTCCTATAAATATTTTTGGTGGTTGAATGCCCAACACAAATAATTGTACTAACTAGTTTGCTCTAGATTAGATATTCTACAGGTGCATAAAGGTTCAACACAAATCAATAAAAGATTGAAGTTAGGGATCAAATTCAAAGGAGCAAAGAAACTGAGTATGTCCTGGTCTGGCGCACCGGACTGTCTGGTGTGCCACCCGACAGTGTCCAGTGCACCAGGACCGTACAACGTCCAACTCTCCACTCTCGGGTTTACATGAAAGTTCCAGATGGAATAGATGTACCAAATCCAAAGGCAAAACGCAACATGTATTGCGTAAAGTTGCTGAAGTCATTATATGTCTTAAAACAATCGGGCAGAATGTGGTACAACCGATTGAGTGAATTCCTTTTACGTAAGGGATACACGAAAAATGACTTTATGTTGATGACCTTAACATCATAGGAAATAAACTTGATATTCATGAAGCACGTCATCATTTAACGATGGAATTTGAGATGAAGGATTTGGGTAAAATCAAATTTTTCTTAGGTCTTCAACTTGAGCATTTACCTTCTGTAATCCTTGTACATCAAAGTACATATACCCAAAAGGTATTGGAAAAATTCAATATGAATATGTCTTATCCTTCAAAGAGTCCTATGGTTGTCAGATCTTTGGACTTAGAGAAAGATCTGTTCAGACCAAGGGATGATGAAGAACATATATTGGGACCAAAGTTCTCATATCTCAGTGTCGTTGCTGCATTAATGTACCTTGCTAACAATACCCGATCAGATATTGCTTTTGCAGTAAATTTGATAGCAAGACACAACTCTGCTCCAACAAAACGACATTGGGTTGGCATTAAGAATATTTTCTAATATCTAAATGGCACAAAGGATCAAGGAATATTTTACAAAAGAAATAATGATCCTATTTTAATTGGGTATACTGATGTTGGCTATTTATCTGATCCCCACAATGGCAGATCGCAAACAGGATTCATATTTTTACAAGGTGAAACTGCCATCTCGTGGAAATCTTCTAAATAGACTTTGGTGACCACGTCCACCAACCATTCTGAAATAATTGCATTATTTGAAGCATCACGTGAATGTGTATGGCTTCGTAGAATGGTGAATTATATACTCATAACTTGTGGTATTGGTTCTATTGAATCACCAACTATTATCTATGAGGATAATTCAGCTTGTGTTGTTCAGATGGAAACATGTTATATCAAGAGCAATATTAATAAGCATATTGCTCCTAAATTGTTTTATCCCCATGAGCTTCAGGAAAATGGAGATATAAACATCTTGCAAACAAAGTCTTGTGATAATCTTACTGATTTATTCACAAAATCTCTACCATTCTCCACGTTCCATAAATGTGTTAAGGGGATTGGTTTGAGAAGACTTAAGTGCTTGCAAAGATAGGGAGAATAATTCTCCATGATATTTGACCTGTTTTGAACCATCATATTACACTCTTTTCTTTGTATGAGTTTTGCCTTGCTGAGGTTTCTCATCCAAAGTTTTAACGATGTAATATCAACAAAGCTATATGCTTCATCATTGACTTTTCCCCAGGGTTTTTATGCATGATGATTACAAGCATATTTTCTTTTGGAGTTCAAAGTGAGATTTACTCATAATCCAAAAGACATTGTGTACTCATTATTTTTCCCACATGGTTTTTGAGGAGATAATATATTGGAAAACAGCTGATAGATGATCAGATGGACTTGGATTGATCAAGGGGGAGTGTTACAAAATATGTTACAATATTTCTGCCTATAAGGGGTGCAACATTTTCTCCCCAAGGGATACACCCCTTGGGGGTGCACTGATTCGCCTGTATATAAGCAGATTTTTCCTTCAATAAAGAACAGTCTTTGTCATTCTCTCAAACTCGTTACAACTGACTTCTAACAGAACGAAGGGACAGACTTGCGGCTAGGGATGAAAGTAGGATGGGAAAATCTCGTACCGACCGTTATCGTATAACCGATTTTGTTAGTTTTGTCCCGATTGATTTCGAACCCGATGTAAAAAACGAAAACGGGATATATAAAACGGTAAACGGAAACGGTAGAGTGGTTTTCCCGACCGTTTAACCGGGATCCTGTTTTTAATCGGGATGATCCCGTTTTGTTACCGTATTTTGTAATTCCGGATCACTTGAATATAGCCTGCTCCAAATCTCTAATCCACACAGCACTTTGAGGCCCAGCCCATCTAAGAAAAACCTAACCTAGCACTGTCTCTCCCAGCCCCAGGCAGCCAGGCTCCCAGCCGTAACGCAACGTCGTCGCCCGTCCCTAACCTATCATGTTGTATATGTATTTATTTATCCAAAATTGATTTATTTTTGTGCATTAACAGTATGAAGACGCACTAGAATTTTCTAAGAATAATGAAGATGTAGCAAGTGGCTTCTCTCCATGAGCAATGTGTCTTATGTTTGTTGACAGATGTGAGCAGATGAGCCTTGGTTGTAATAGTCTATGCATGCTAAGTGATCCAGATGTGAGCAAGTGATTATGAATATGTGTTTTAAACTTTATATTGTGTCATGTGTGCTAGTAGACTTATATGGCTTCTTATGTTAGCCAAGAGCCCAAGACTTATCACTTATGTGGTACATTAAACTATGTGTGCTCCGAATTTATATGGCTTTTATCTATGTTTAATTAATACTTGTGTTTACAATTTTTTATATTTGTTGTTAAGTTTTGAATATATGGTTTCATGGTGTGATTTTACCGAACAAAAAATACCGATTCCCGTCTGATTTCGGCTTTAATTCGACCGGATCGTATCGGTTTTCGATTCCCCTATTTATCCCGTTCGTTTTCGTTACCGATATATACCGTTTTCGTTTTCGTCCCGCAAGGTAAATATGAAAATGGAAACGGTAGAGGTATTTTACCGACCGTTCCCAACCGTTTTCATCCCTACTTGCGGGAAAGTGGAGATGTGCGAACGGACCAACGACGAAGTTTCGTGGACAAATGGAAAAGCCTAAAACGACTAAATCATTTGGATGTAAAGAGTATGTGTTAGATTGGACTGATTTAAAATATATCATATATATGTCATGCCATATAATAAATTGTGGTGGATTTTAAGAAACAAAGTTTCAAAAGAGGCTCTCAGTCCTCTTATACGTTTGGTTGAGTATAGGAGAATGGAGTGGCTCTATTCTAGTTTTTTATGAATGTTTGGTTTCCAACAAAAAAAGAGTAAAGCGGCTCCTAGAGTATCCATGAAAATTTACCATAAATAGTTGGAGTGCTCTCACTCCACAAAAATGGTCAGATGCGAGCGCTCTCTCGGGGACGAGTGTTCTCCTTCCTCTTGTCCCCTCTACACGCATATGGCTCTCCTACCAAATAAAGAACGAAGCGGTTCCACTTTATTTTACTATTCAACCAAATAAAAAGTATAGTGACTCTGTTCTAGTTGCCAAACAGAGAATATAACGACTTCATTCTAAACAAACTAGAATAAAACCGCTATATTCTAATTGACTTTTCAACCAAACACACAGCCAATATTCGGTCGTTTTCCCTGGCTGCCGGACCCACGAGAGGAAAGTAGCAGAGGACGGTTCGCGGGTCCCGCCTCCACCGCCCACGATCTGGCGCCACATCAGCGTTGCTGGCTGCTACGGCTCCGATGAAAACGACTCCCGGCTCTCTGCGGCAGCCCGCTCCATGGCCGGCCGTGTTGCCTCTCCCGTATCGCCGCTGCCACCGCTCACCTGCTCGATCAGACGTCCAACAGCGGAGAGCATGAGCATGCATGCTGGGAGCTGGACGGCGGTAGACGACTGGGGTAGGGCTGGACTCTTTTGTCTTGTTTCGGCGGTGCGAAGCTGACCGTCCGTCGTCCTTGACGCCCGCGCCGCGCTCATGGATGGAGGGAGATGGGGACATGGAGCGAGTAGCGAGCCGACGCTGCCTCGCTCACTCGATCCGACGCGATCCCTCTCCACCTCCTGGAATCATTGCTGCTGCGGTGTTACCCAGCGAACGATGTAGAGGCTCCTGTGCATGCCACATGCCACATGCCATGCCAGCGCTTCACCTGGCCCCGGCCTAGAGATGATCGATCGATCGATCTATCGAAGTAGGAGTTGCATTGCACTGCCTGTCTCCACGCCACCATGCGAGCACTAGTAGAAAAGAGCTCAAAGCCTGCGGCACCCATAAATTATCACTGGCGGTTTCAGTTATCACGCGCCAGTAAAAAAAACAAGGTGGACCCGACTTAGGAACCGCCAGTGGAAACCCATTTTCACTGGCGGTTATCTTAACACAACCGCCAGTGGAAATAGGGTATTTCCACTGGCGGTTGGTGTAACAGAACCGCCAGTGGAAACCTATTTCCACTGGCGGTTGGTGTAACAGAACCGCCAGTGTAAAGACCCTATTTACACTGGCGGTTGTGTTAAGATAACCGCCAGTGGAAATAGGTTTCCACTGGCGGTTTTTCAAACCAACCGCCAGTGAACTGTCTGTTATAAATACCCATCTTCCCCGCGACAGTGAACTGTATGCTCGCAGCCAGCTTCCATTGGAGGCGATTTTGGAGGTCCAGATTTCACAAAAATATAAGGGGGGAGGTTTTGGTCTTCATTTCTTGGAAGAAGGTGGATAAGAAAGGTTGGTTTATGTTTCTTTGTCAATTTTTGTTCATTCTTGCTCAATTTTAGCCACATTTTGGATCTAGGGTTTCACATGTGAGAGAGAAGAGTATAGATAGGTAATTTTCTCTATTTTCTCAAATGAGGTTGCATAAGATGGTTAGTTTTTGTCTATTCCCTCTCTTTTTCATGTTTAGTTGCTTAATGAATGGTGAATGTGTTGTATGGAAGATTAGTTTAATTATGTTTCAATTGTTAGTTATTGTTTATTTTTGCTCAATTTTAACTACATTTTGAAACTAGGCTTTCACCATATGTTAAAGATAGGTTTGGGTATTAATTTTTTTTTGTTTATTAGTTGCTAGGAAAGTTTGGCTTATGTTTCTTTTGCCAAATTTTGTTTATTTTTCCTCCATTTTAGCCACATTTTGGATATAGGGTTTCACCATGTGTTAGAGATAAAGTAGTTTAACTACTTTTATTGGAAGAGATAAAGTAGTCTAACTACATTTGTATATATACCGATCAATATTTACTGTATATATACATGCATGGTAATCTGACTTGCCATGAAAACTTCGGACTGGAAGGGTAGGCAGCAGATGTCGCACTCCAACGCGTCCTTCTCCATGGATAGTGTCACAGTCGCCTCTTCCTCATCCTCCAACCCCGACTCTTCCTCATCCTCCATGTGCAGCATGTAATTTTACACGACTTTCTAGAGAGGAGAGGGAGAGGGAGAGAGAGCTATTGTTGCCAATGCGCTCGGAGCAGGTGCAGCACTTACCGTCCGTGCGGATGCAGCACTTTGCACATCCAGAATGCCCGTTCTTGCACTGATTTTACACAGGGCAGAGCATCATGCTGGAGTCTACCGATCAATATGTACTGTATATATACATGCATGGTAATCTGACTTTTTAGCAGATGTCGCACTCCAACGCGTCCTTCACATTTTAGCCACATTTTTGGATATAGGGTTTCACCATGTGTTTTATGTTACTTTTTACAGGTGGTGATGGAGAGGACATCCTGGATGTATAACTTATCAAGGCTAGATCCATCATACATATCCGAGGTCCATAGGTTTATTGATGTCGCTACGAACCATGCTTGGAGAACAAAGACAAAACACATATATTGTCCATGGACTGCAAAAATGCTGCTGTATTTAATGACACAGAACAAATCATATCTCATCTGGTATGCCGAGGATTTATGAAGGATTACACAATTTGGACAAAGCATGGAGAGGGTAGCTCTTCGCCTTATACGACTGGAAACCCTGAGAACATCGACGACAGATTTCAATTCGTTCACGAGACACACCAACCTCTTCCCACAGAGCGAACATGTAGTGCAAAATGTTACTGATCATGGTTACGCTGGAGGAAATGAACATGATAGACCTCATGTTCTGCCAAGTGTTATGGATGAGGAAGATGCAGAGTTGCTAGAGGCAATGTTGCGTCGTCATACAGATCAATCGATGTTCTTAATGAAAGGTATGGAGTCCCTAAAGAAGGCAGCAGAAGAGCCTTTGTACGACGAGTCTAAGGGTTGTACCAAAGAGTTCACGACGCTCCGGTCTGTGCTAAAGCTGTTGATGTTAAAAGCTAAATATGGTGTGTCTGATGCTGGCTTCGATGCGTTCTTGAGTATTATCGCAGACATGCTTCCAAAGGAGAACAATGTGCCTGCTAACACGTACTATGCAAAGAAACTAATCAGTCCGCTCACTATGGGTGTGGAGAAGATCCACGCGTGTAGAAATCACTGTATCCTTTATCGAGGTGATGATTATAAAGACTTGGAGAGCTGCCCAAAGTGCGGTGCAAGTAGGTACAAGACGAATAAAGACTATCGAGAGGACGAAGAGTGTGTTGCATCCGTGTCTAAAGGGAAGAAGCGAAAGAAAGCCCAAAAAAAGACTTCAAAATCCACGAGCAAAGAAAAAGAAGAAGTAGACTATTATGCGCTCAAAAAGATTCCTGCTTTGGTGATGTGGTACCTCCCCGTCGTCGATCGATTGAGGTGTTTGTTCGCTAATCCTGAGGATGCCAGACTTATGAGCTGGCATGCTTCTGATGAGCACAAAAACGATGGGAAGCTTCGACATCCAGCCGATGGGAAGCAGTGGCAAGATTTCAATGACAACCACCGAGACTTTGCCGATGAACCGAGAAATGTTAGGTTCGCACTGAGTACTGATGGAATGAACCCATTTGCTGAGAGGAGCAGCAAGCATAGCACATGGCCGGTGATCCTCACCATATACAACCTTCCTCCATGGTTGATGCAGAAACGGAAGTACATTTTGCTAACCATCCTTATTTCTGGACCTACACAACCTGGAGTTGACATGGATGTATTTTTGGAGCCCTTAATGGAGGATATGAAAATATTGTGGGAAACGGGTGTTCAAATGTTGGATGAGTATCGTAAAGGTTCATTCACGCTGAGAGCAATTCTTTTTGTTACGATCAACGATTACCCTGCTCTCTTCACATTATCAGGCCAGTTTAAGGGAAAGGTTGGTTGCACAGTATGCATTGATGGAACTGCTTACGTATCCCTTGCTGCATCTAGGAAGATAGTTTACATGAGTCACAGACGCTTTTTATTGGAAGGACACAGGTACCGCATGCGAAAGATGGATAAGTACTTCGACAATAATGGTGAACTACATTCTACTGCTCCATCGGGTAACAATAGAGGTCATAGAGTTTTTGAAATAGTCAGGAATATCAAGTTTGTTTTCGGGAAGAAGACAAAAGACGTAAAAACAAGGAAGGATGTCAAACCAGCTTCGGGGGCTATATTCAAGAAGAAGTCTATTTTCTTCGAGTACTTGCCTTACTGGAAAGAGTTAGATGTGCGGCATGCGATCGATGGTATGCACGTTCAGAAGAACGTGTTTGAAAGCATAATGGGCACCTTGCTAGACATAAAGGGCAAAACAAAAGAAGGGCTCAATTCACGCATGGACTTGGTAGATTTAGGCATAAAAAAGGAACTACATCCCGTTCTTCAAGAAAATGGGAAGTACCATCTCCCAGCAGCAAGCTACAATCTCAATGTAGATGAGAAACATGCGATGTGTGTTTGGCTCAAGAATTTGAAAGTCCCATCCGGATTCTGCTCTAGCATACGGAGTATTGTGTCAATGAAAGACCTGACAATCACCAACTACAACTCACATGATTGCCATGTCATGCTGACTACATTCCTACCTATTGCCATCAGGGCTATAAATCCTTTGTTTTTAAAGATGGCAATCACACGGTTGTGCTACTTTTTCAACAGGATTTCACAAAAGGTAATTGGCCGTGATGAGTTGGCATCTCTTCAGGAATTCGCAGTGGAGACAATATCACAGTTTGAGATGTGTTTCCCTCCATCGTTCTTTGATATTATGGTGCACCTTGTGGTGCACTTGGTGCCACAAATAGAGGCATTGGGTCCTATGTACTTGCATGAAATGTGGACGTATGAACGTTTCATGTCAATACTGAATGGCTATGTATCAACCCGTGCTCGTCCCGAGGCATCCATGATAGAGGGGTACTGTACCGAAGAGGCGATTGAGTCCGGAGCTCCATTCTGCAATAGTATCCTAAAAGACCAGGTTGCAATAGGTCTGCCTCCGTCACGACACGAGGGTAGACTGTATGGAAGCGGGAGGATGGGACGGAAATCTTTCATCCCACCGGATTACGATATAGTACTTGAGGCACATCAGAGCATCCTACATCAGCTAACAATAATGGAGCCATTTATCCAACAACACATCAATGAGCTTCGCGAGCAAAATCCTGGGCATACGGATGATTGGGTAATGAAGCAACATAAGCAGCGGTTCAACACATGGCTAATGGTGAAGGACATTCCACGTGGAGAAACAATAGAAGAACAAACCATCAAGGGCTTGGCATCTGGACCATCACGCCAGGTCACAACATGGCAAACCTATGACATTAGTGGATTCACATTTTGTACCAAGTCCAAGGACAAAAAGAGCATGTCACAAAACAGTGGTGTTCGATGCGAAGCCATAGATGATGAAACTGGTGAGATTATTACATATTTTGGCTTTATTGAGGACATATGGGAACTAGACTATGGTACATTTCAGATCTCGGTTTTCCGATGTCAATGGGTTGAAGACAAACATGTCACGGTAGACAACTATGGGGTCAGAGTTCTTGATCTAAGTAAGGTAGGTTACAAAGATGACCCATGGATCCTTGCTAATCGTGCTGCACAGGTCTTCTATGCTGAACATATCATTTCTAACAATGAGAAGAAAAGCACCGACAAACCGAAGCATGTAGTTTTTCCTGGAAAACAACAAGCTATAGGAGTTGATGGTGTATCTGATTTAGAGGATTTTAACCAGTTCAATGACATGTCTCTTTTCATAGACCATCCAACCAAGATAAGGAACGTTGAGCGAAGCATCCCACGCAATTCGATGCCCTGGGTACGCCACGATGGACAAGGCAGAACAATAGCTCCCTAGATTATATAGTTGTCATGTAATTGATTATTGTTAGGACATGTCATGTAATTGATTATTGTTAGCGACAAACCGAAGCATGTAATTTTACATGACTTTCTAGAGAGGAGAGAGAGAGGATAGAGAGAGAGAGGAGAGAGAGAGGATAGAGAGAGAGGAGAGAGAGGAGAGAGAGAGGAGAGAGAGAGGAGAGAGAGAGGATAGAGAGGAGAGAGAGAGAGGATAGAGAGAGAGAGGATAGAGAGGAGAGAGAGAGGAGAGAGAGAGGAGAGAGAGAGGAGAGAGAGAGAGGAGAGAGAGGACAGAGAGAGGAGCTAGAGAGAGGAGCTAGAGAGAGGAGCTAGAGAGAGGATAGAGAGAGAGAGGAGCTAGAGAGAGGAGCTAGAGAGAGGATAGAGAGAGAGGATAGAGAGAGAGAGGAGCTAGAGAGAGGAGCTAGAGAGAGGAGCTAGAGAGAGGATAGAGAGAGAGGATAGAGAGAGGATAGAGAGAGAGGAGAGAGAGGAGAGAGAGAGGAGAGAGAGAGGAGAGAGAGAGGAGAGAGAGAGGATAGAGAGGAGAGAGAGAGGATAGAGAGAGAGAGGATAGAGAGGAGAGAGAGAGGAGAGAGAGAGGAGAGAGAGAGAGGAGAGAGAGGACAGAGAGAGGAGCTAGAGAGAGGAGCTAGAGAGAGGAGCTAGAGAGAGGATAGAGAGAGAGAGGAGCTAGAGAGAGGAGCTAGAGAGAGGAGCTAGAGAGAGGATAGAGAGAGAGAGGATAGAGAGAGAGAGGAGCTAGAGAGAGGAGCTAGAGAGAGGAGCTAGAGAGAGGATAGAGAGAGAGAGGATAGAGAGAGGATAGAGAGAGAGAGGAGAGAGAGGAGAGAGAGAGGATAGAGAGAGGATAGAGGAGAGAGAGGAGCTAGGGAGAGGAGAGAGAGGAGAGAGAGGAGAGAGAGGATAGAGAGAGAGGAGCTAGGGAGAGGAGAGAGAGGAGAGAGAGAGGGAGAGGGGAGAGAGAGGGAAGAGAGAGGAGGGAGAGGGAAGAGAGAGGAGAGAGAGGAGAGAGAGGGGAGAGAGAGAGAAGTAATATATAAATATATATATTATGTATACTAAATATATATATTTATATATTTAATATGTACAAAAATTTATATACTTAATGTATGAATATACAATAAAAAATAATATACTAAAAACATTTCTACTGGCGGTTGACAATGAAAACCGCCAGTAGAAATCATTTCTACTGGCGGTTGTCATAGAGAACCGCCAGTAGAAATGGCCTCCACAGTCTGTGGATGGCATTTCTACTGGCGGTTCTCTATGACAACCGCCAGTAGAAATGATTTCTACTGGCGGTTTTCATTGTCAACCGCCAGTAGAAATATCTCCTATATAAAGGAGCGCGCGCGGGGCCGAAATTTCGCTAAGTCTTTTGGCGCCCTGTCTTTTACACTCCCGCCGTCAGGCTGCCGAATTTTCGCCCCGGCGATCTTCCTCCGTGCGCCGCTGTCGTCCACGCCGTCGTCCACGCCGTCGTCCCCGCGCCGTAGGTGAGTTCTTCTCTCTCTCTCTCTCCCTTTCTTCGTTCGCTCGGGCTCGGTCTAGGAGTGAGAGGGAAGAGAGAGGAGGGCGCGCGCCGCCGCCACCGCCGCGCGCACGGGCGCACGCCGCCGCCGCGCGCACGCGGGCGCCGCCGCCGTCTCTGCATAGAGTGAGAGAGAGGAGGGGCGCGCCGCCGCCGCCGAGAGGGAGGAAGAGAGAGGAAGGAGAGGGAGAGGGAAGAGAGAGGAGGGAGAGGGAGAGAGATAGAGGGAGGGAGAGGAGGGTGAGAGAGAGAGAGGAGGGAGAGGAGAGAGATAGAGAGAGGGAGAGAGATAGAGGGAGAGGAGAGAGATAGAGGGAGGGAGAGGAGGGTGAGAGAGAGAGAGGAGGGAGAGGAGAGAGATAGAGAGAGGGAGAGAGATAGAGGGAGGGAGAGGAGGGTGAGAGAGAGAGAGGAGGGAGAGGAGAGAGATAGAGAGAGGGAGAGAGATAGAGGGAGAGGAGATAGATAGAGGGAGGGAGAGGAGGGTGAGAGAGAGAGAGAGGAGGGAGAGGAGAGAGATAGTTAGAGGAGGGAGAGGAGAGAGAGGAGGGAGACATATGTGTGTTCATATGTGTTCAATATATATATGTGTTCATATGTGTTCAAATGTATGTGTTCAATATATATGTGTGTTCATATGTGTTCAAATGTATGTGTTCAATATATATATGTGTGTTCATATGTGTTCAAATGTATGTTCAATATATACATTGTAATTTTATCCGTCACAACTCGATAATATACATATCCGATCCGATCCGAATTCGATCTGAACTCGATAATTTCCGTACGACTCTCCCTCTCTCCCTCTCTATACGTCCTATGCGACTCTCCCTCTCTCCCTCTCCTCGTCCTATACGACTCTCCCTCTCTCCTTCTCTATACGTAACTCGATAATATCCATACGATTCTCCCTCTCTCCCTCTTTATACGTCCTATGCGACTCTCTCCCCGTCCTACACGATACTATACGACTATACGATACTATATGGTTACGGTTTAGGGTTAGGGTTAGGGTTATGGTTAAGGGTTAGGGTTAGGGTTAGGGTTAAGGGTTAGTGTTTAGGGTTAGGGTTAGGGTTAGGGTTAAGGGTTCGGGTTTTGGGTTAAGGGTTAGGGTTAGGGTTAGGGTTAGGGTTAGGGTTAAGGGTTCGGGTTTTGGGTTAAGGGTTCGGGTTTTGGGTTAGGGTTAGGGTTTTGGGTTCGGGTTTTGGGTTAAGGGTTCGGGTTTTGGGTTAGGGTTAGGGTTAGGGTTAAGGGTTATAGTTAGGGTTAGGGTTTAGGGTTAAGGGTTCGGGTTTTGGGTTAGGGTTAGGGTTAAGGGTTTTGGGTTAGGGTTAAGGGTTATAGTTAGGGTTAGGGTTAGGGTTAAGGGTTAGGGTTTAGGGTTAGGGTTATAGTTAGGGTTTTGGGTTAGGGTTAGGGTTAAGGGTTATAGTTAGGGTTAGAGTTTAGGGTTAAGGGTTCGGGTTTTGGGTTAAGGGTTCGGGTTTTGGGTTAGGGTTAGGGTTAAGGGTTTTGGGTTAGGGTTAAGGGTTATAGTTAGGGTTAGGGTTAGGGTTAAGGGTTAGGGTTTAGGGTTATAGTTAGGGTTAGGGTTAGGGTTTAGGGTTAGGGTTTAGGGTTAGGGTTAAGGGTTTAGTGCCTGAGGATGTATTTAATTATACTATTTGTTAATATGAATTTAATTATTGCTTACGTTAATATGTGTTAATATGTATTTAATTATTGCTTATGTATTTGTATATATATAGCTCAATGAGTTCTCCGATCAAGGACCAAGATTTAGTGCCCGAGCACATGGACAAGAGTGTTGCTCAAGAAAAATCCAGCAGTGAAGGATATGAAACGCCTAGCGACCCTTTTCCTACCACTAGCATAGATAGGGCCGCTCTCCGTGAGTTGCAACGTGACCCTACTTATGATCCACGAGAAGCTGAGGTAAAAGTACGCATCTTTAGCTTCGTATGTGTACCCTACTGATTTCACATGCATGATCTCTTGTGCATTTTATTACATGAATAGGAGGTCATGTCTGAATTTCGTGCGATACTCGAAGAAGCCGTGGCACGAAACGAAGACGTACCGGAGCCGACCCAAGACGCACCGGAACAGACCAAGACAACAACCGAGACGTCAAGGAAAAGGAAGCAGAGCGATCGAAAAAGAGGTGACAGGGGGCTGAACAAGTTTCCCGACAAAACATACAAAATCTCAGACGTGAGCCCGAAAGGTCAGCCCCTTGCTCCAGAAGAGGCACTACCTAAGTTCCGGAATGCACTTGGGTTTTTAGTTAGAGATAATCTTGACATAACAATACGACAGTGGAGAGATGTGTCAGATGATGTCAAGAATCAAATATGGAATAAGCTATTAATGAGGTTCGTTCTGCCTCGGGGTTCAGAAGAACTCGTGAAGGAATACACGATGAAGCAGCTTGCGATAAATTTCCGAAACTGGAGGTCTGAGATGAACACAAAGTTTGCAAAGAAAGGTCTGGACCCGACCAAAAAATATAAAATCTCAGCAGGTCAGTGGGCAGTATTTTTAGAGCAGAGGAGCAGCCCTGATTTCATATCTCTAAGTGAGGCAAATTCTGAACTATCAAAGAAGAACAAGTACCGCCACCACCTAGGCACGGGTGGTTACAAGCGTCAGGTTCCTAAATGGAGACAAGAAGACGCCGAGAAGAAGGCCGCAGGGTTGCCGACGCTGTCCGAGCAACTTGGTGAAAGGGCGGCAAATTGGCTCCGTGCTAGAAAACCAAGGGAAACCGAGACCGGTGTATCTTTTGATGATCCCATTGTCGAAGAAGCGGCAAAAAACATATATACAATGGCAGCTAAGCAGAGCGAAGGAACTTTTAAGCCACAAAGGGAAAGAGACATCCTAACGGCTGGTCTCGGTAACCCTGAGCATCCTGGCCGTGTACGAGGAATCTCGTCTAAGGAAGGATGGAAGGAAGGATTCGGACAACAGTGGGAAGGTCTGTACAGGAAACGTGATCGATACAAGGAAGAGATGGCGGATTATTTTAAGTTGGAGGCCAAGAAAGAGTTCAAAGCCATGATGTCTCAAATGCTATCGAATCCTCCTCCAGAATTGATGCAACAGTTGGCGAGTGCGATGTCTGTTCAACAGATGACCACTCCACAAATACAAATAATTCCAGCAGCTCAACCGCCGGCTTCCACAGATTGTACGACATTACCAAGCTCTGTTGCTTCAACGGGAAATAAGGACCGTTATCCAGTTGATGACATCACAAGGCCTGTGGCGTGCGCACTGGTTATAAGATATGGTATTAACAATAAACGTACAAAGAAAGTAGCCACAGGCCTTGCGATCCCAGGACGCAAGTTCCATGGAAACGATATTCCAGATGATTATTGCAAAGTAGAAGTGACGACGGTCGTCCAAGGATCCGAGGACGACATGCTAGACATCCCTGGGCCCGAAGGTATCGAGAAACTTGGACAAGCTATCAAGAATTTTATCCTTTGGCCTCGAAGGGATGTCGATTTGCTTGATTGGTCGAATTCGCCGCAGGCGTCGCAGGCCCAACCGTCTCCGCCTTCTCAAATTTTTGCTCCTATTGTACATCCATCATCCTCACCTCCTCAAACTTCACATGCTGCTCCTCATCCTTTTTCTGACCCACCGTCTCCGCCACAAGCATCACCATTCAGGGCTCCACCACCTTCTCCTCCCCATCCTCTTGGTGACCCACTGTCTACGCCACCATCAAGGGATCCACCTTCTCCACAGCCATCAAACGATCCAAGGCCATCAAAGAAATCTAAACTTCCTATTCCAAAATTGGTGTCCCCGTATCAGAAAAAGAAGAGTAAAGCTACTACTGCTGGCACAGTTCGGTTTTTGAAAGGGATTGGACGGAGCCTCACGTCACAAACTGTTGATTTGGCCGAGCACGAGGAGTCTGCAAAAAAGGCTGAGGCAATGGCCGCAAAGATAAAGAAGCCAACTAAGGCAGATTACAAAAACGTGCCTAAAAAATATGTGCCGGGCAGACCTCTGCTACCTCTTGAGAAACTAAGAAAGGTCCCGGCTGGTGTTAAAAGGTTGCATGACTGGTACATGCGGGCATCATCGGTTGGCATCGACACCATCAGTGTGCATATACCAGACCATGCTTTTATTGGTTCGAACCAAAAGGCCGTTGTTACATTCGAGGACATGTGGTTAATGATGAACCTTCAGAGACTCGACGTGCAACTTGTAACGATGTTTGCATTGTAAGTGTCGCTCATACTTCCACATATGTGTGTTATTATTAGTGAGCTGTATAAAATTTCAATATCTGACATGCACGTGTGACTTGCAGAATGCAACATGATCAGCAGGAGATCCTTTACGGTACCAAGCCCAATGCTAGTGCCAGTAAAAGGGTTGGGTATCTCAACCCAATACTTATATCCGAGGAAAGCCACACTTTTAGAATCGGGAAAGACAACGATGAATTACGGGGAAAGACGGACGAAGAAGTTGAGAAGCGTATAAAGGATATGAAGAAGGATTTTGAAGCTCGATACGCCACCTACATAGGACATGCAATGCTTCAATTTCAAGACAGGGAAGCCATAATGGCCCCGTACAACTTTAAGTAAGTGTGATTTTGCATTAAATAAAATTAATAATTTCAATACACATGCATCACAAATTTGATTCGTACAGGGACCACTGGATATGCTTCCTCATTTATCCTAAGGTTGGAAAGGTGCTGGTGCTCGACTCCTTAAACTTCGACCCTTCGACATATGCAACATTCCTCAGCATCTTAGAGCTGTAAGCCTTTTCTATGCATGCATACTTTTATCGATTAAAATTTGAGAATAACATGGTGATTCTATTTGAGATCACAGGGCTTTTAGGTTTTATAAGTTTAAAGGTGGAAAGTACGACCTGTCGAAACAACGCGTGCCACTAGAAATCCATCATCACTGGCCGGTAAGTATGTGATTTTATGAATACATATCATACACAATGTTGCAACTAAATAACCAATCTCCCGTTATGTAGTGCCACAAGCAACCACAAGGATCAGTCCTATGTGGATTCTATGCGTGCGAGTTCATGAGAGTGAACGGACGATACGTCACGAACCCTGACAAGGTATTATTAGTAATAGTCAAGTATGTATTTATGTCATTAAAGATGCAAATGTGTATAAATAGATGATGTTTATAAAATTCCTTTACAGCAATTTCAACGAGGAAACCCGGAGAACTTGACCGAAGCTGCATTGTATGGCATAGTCGAGGACCTCTGCACATTCATATTGAAAGAGGTCATACCCGCAGAAGGAAAATATCACGATGCTTCCGGGACATTAGCTTTGCCAGAGTTTAGAATACTAACAGAAATTAGTAGATTATCTCTTAGCCGAGATAGTTATTAGAGCTTAGGTGAAAACTTATGATGTATAGAATGCATGAAGCATATATGGTTGTAAACAGAATACTTTGATGTATATAAATGTATGATAGAATTTAATTTCATGTTGCTTTCAATATCAATATAGATCTATATATATATGTGTTTTTGTGTGTGTAAATAAATATATATATAATTCAGTATTGTTTGAAATTTTGAAAAAAGGCGGGAAAACTTTCCACTGGCGGCTAAATAAAGAAAACCGCCAGTGAAAAGTGCATTTTCACTGGCGGTTTTCTTAAGGAACCGCCAGTGGAAATGCAAAACCGCCAGTGAAAAGTGCATTTTCACTGGCGGTTTTCTTAAGGAACCGCCAGTGGAAATGCAAAACCGCCAGTGAAAATGCACTTTTCACTGGCGGTTCCAAAATAACCGCCAGTGGAAATGCTGATATCCACTGACCCCTAGCACTGTCGGTACTGAAAAACGCCTGTGTAAATAGGTTTAGAACCGCCACTATAGAGCTTCTGTGTACTAGTGATCCCATCCCATCCATCTCTCTCGGCTGCACAAAACAATTCTACCGCTATGTTTATCGATCGGTAGCTTTTCTCGAACAGTGCATAGAGAAAAAAAATGCAATCGGCGTACGTAGATCTGGAGGCGATCGTCGATCCATCCATGCACGCAGCATCAGATCAGAGCTCGCTGGATCATCATGGCCGCCCATCTTTTTTTTTTTTGCCTGACACGCAAATGCAGCAGCAACTACTTGCCCCTGAATGAATATATAGTACTGGGCACGTACGATATGGGAATAATGACGTTGCATGCATGCATGCAGCCATGTGGTGTGGTGGTGGCTCCAGCTCGGCCCGCTCGCTCTAAAGATTCACAATATCTCTCTTTTTTATTATTTTTAATATAATTATATGTAATTAAATCCCTTGGAGGGCCGGGCACTCCTACTATATATACACCCCTCTGCGGCTCTGCCTGACCACACTGCATCACAACACACGCCAGCCAGCCATCGTCACACTGGTGAGCTCTGCACTCTGCTTAGCTCCGAGCTTCAGTGCCTTCGTTGTTTGCTCCACAGTCCACACACACACACGTCCAGCTAGCTGCACTGCACCAATGGCCGCCGTCGAGGTAATCATACGTGCACAGAGCTGCTTCCGAGACCCCATTCTCTTCGTCCATCTGCACGCACCAGCCACCATTGTATTTGTGCCCCAAGTCCCACGCATGTGTTCGTACGTACGTGCAGGTCCAGGTCCCGACTGCCGCTCCCGTCGAGGAGGCTGCCCAGCTGGCCGCCGCCTCCGCCGTCGAGACCCCGAACGAGGAGACCGCTGCTCCGGCGGTGGAGACCGAGGTCGTCGTCGCTAAGGAGCCGGAGCCGGTGGAGGCCGAGACTGAGACTGAGACCAAGGAGGCCGAGGCCGTTGCTGAGCCGACCGAGGCAGAGCCCAAGGAAGCAGAGCCGGAGGCCGCCGCGCCGGCAGCAGAGACGGAGGTCAAGGAAGCAGAGACGGAGGCCGCCGCGCCGGCAGCAGAGACGGAGGCTGCTGCTGCCCCGGTCGAGGCTGCTGAGCCGGAGATAGCCGCCGAGACCAAAGAGGTGGCGGCTGTGGAGGCTAACGAGGAGGAGGAGGAGGCAGCGCCTGCTGTTGCTGCCACTCCTGAGGTCGCAGCGACCGAGGAGGAAGCGGCGGCCCCTGCTCCCGAGGCCGCCGTCGAGAAGTCCGTCGAGTGAGTCCAGCCCAGCGCCGGACGGCGGCCGATCTAGCTCGCTGCGTCAGCCTGTCACCTGGCGACTGGCGTGCGCCGCGCTGGTGCCACTGCCACGGCAACAGCACGGCATGGCGCCGGCATAGGTCGCTAGGAAAAACCTGCTTTTGTGTTCGGGTTCACGTCGTGTCCTACGTGGCGCGGCGGGCCCCGCCTAGTAAAGGAGCGTCGTTTTGTGTTGTGGTCGAATAAATAATGTGTCTGTGTGCTGATTCCGTGTCGGGTTAGTGGGCCCAGTGTCGGTGCTGATGTGGCCTACCTTTACAGCACATCGGTGGGACTGGGCCGTTGAGCTCCTGTGTCGTTTAATATGTGTACGGTGTACCCATCTAGTATGTGTTTCGAGTGTGTAGTAAGTATATTTGTGTCCCATCCATCTTTCGAAACTTTCTTTTTGTTAAGCTCTTGAAGCGTGAACTCTGTTACGAGCTGCTCGCCCTATTCTAAATTATAAAATATTTTAGTATTTTCGGCATATAATTTTTATTGTTATATATCTATAGTAAAAATAATGTATCTAAAAATCAAAATAAGGTATTTTCAAAATATCTCATTGTTATATATCTATGGTTATGTCACATTTGTCTACAACAATAAGTGGTAGTGAAACGGTTGTGGCTCATGCGTTTAAGCCCTCGAAAAGAGGTGGTTTCGATTCCCCACCCATTGGTGGTCTCAAACAGGGGGTCCAGGGGCAGAGTCACCCATTAGCGTTTAGGTTTTGTTGAGAAACTCTAATGAAGGGTTATGTAGGCAAATATCAAATATGCTTCTGAGGGCTATTACGTCTCTATATATAGAACATGTACCCCTCATACGGAATATAGATTAGAAAGAGGGCAGAGGTTCAACCCTATATATTGTGTCTCGTGTGTTTCCTCTGTCGTGCTCATGGGAAGGGAGACGGGTTCTCTACAGCTTCTTCGCCTAATCTGCTGACATGGGGAAGGGAGCGGATCTGGTGATCCGTGGTAATGTAGTTCTCAATACGTTATCAACACGCTCTATCTCAACGTTGCTGCGGGATCGGATCTGCATCAACTCTCCGTCAAGCCGGCATGTCCTCCGGCCTAGCCGAACTGTCCTACGCGACAGACTTCGATTCATCTACGTAATCGAACGGTATGTAATTTCTGGATTAGATTTGCAATCTACTTCCGATCTGTTGTGTTATCGCTGTGGGAAGAGCACCGTGCCAGAACAGTATTCGCCTGCGAGGCGGTTGGTTCCCTCGGAGAGGCAACCGGAAGTTGTGACAAATGCGGGTGCAAGTCGCGTGCAATGTTGTTTTTGGCGCAGACCAGCTTCGCGCGACCGCCGCGGTCTACACCATGCGGGTACCTAGCATCATTTCCTTGAGGCGCGGGCACGGCCTTGCGGCGCCATGCGCATGGGAGGAGGCACAGCCTGACAACCTGCAAACCTTCAGCAATGTCGTCATTCTCGTATCTTTGCTTTGAACGCGCAGGGGCGAGCAGCTGGCGGCAGTTGCCAATCAATCCGGTCAAAGCGGCTGAGATTACAAGCCCACGCTGACGCGTACCTGGCCGAGAAATGTGTCTGCTCCAAGAAAGCGTTTGCATGAGCATGACCACACCTGTAGCCAAGAAAAGCGGCTCCTCGAAAACGGATTTTGATTGAATGAAAATCCTTTAGAGTTGTGCGGCTTAGAAAGACTCAGGAGAAAAAAAAGGTAAAGTACAAAATATTGCATGCGACATTATTACCCCATGTGTGCAATACATATTCATCTCTATCTATGATTAATGGTCCTCCATACTATTCGTTTAGATATAATATATATACAGTTTTCCCATTGAATGTTTGTCGTATTAATTAATTATGATACAATTTTAATCTGTATGCATGCTGTAACACCTCAAGTGTTACCATGGCTAGAGCACACCTTGGCACTAAGGACTGTGATCATATGTGGTAGAGACTTAGGGAAACACATAAGAACTTGGAGATCATGTGTTAGTCAAAGTTGTAAATGACCTAAGAAAGTATTACTCAAATCTTTGTACACTTACTACCTTGGATAAGAGGGGGGAAGAACCCTAGACCTCTCTTAAACCCTATCTCCCAGAACCATGGATAAAAGGGGAAAGAGAGTGAGCAAATGTGCAAAACATGGGTAATCTTTAACCAAACCTTAAGTAACTTTATAACCAGCAATTAGGGGAGGGAACTATTGCAAAAAGACCCCTGGAGAAACCCCAAATCAAATCTCCAAGTGGAGAGAGAGCTAGAGCTCTCTATTTCTCTCTAAGTTAAAAACTACACCTACACTAAAGATCAGTCGTCTTCACCTCGGAGCTAGCACCAAATCCACCTATGTTCTATACCAAAAATGTGGCATACCACCCAAGGCACCCACTGGAAAAAGCTGAGCCCGAGACTTGGACGTTTGACATGCCTTGGCATGATTTTTGTCGCGAGGTGGGCAGTGTGACACACCCGATTTGGCGACCAGAGATCTCCCTGCCTAGGCCATATCTGACATGGCAGCTCACGGATGAGAGATAGCCCTAGGTGCCAGGAAAAGACTCGCGCCGGATTTTTGCCAAGATTCGCACGTTTGCGACTTGGGTGAGCTGTGGAACACGGGCAGAAGAAAAGCTCCACGTGTTCGACGCGCTCTGTGTGCGCCAGAGCACGCCCGCGCGCGCCCCGCGTCGCGCCAACGGCCAGCCGGCGCCCTGGCCCGCGCCCGCGCCTATAAAGCCCGCTCAGGCGCCGACTGCACTCTTCCGCGCACCCTCAAGCCTCACCGGAGCTCAGTTCACCGCCGTTTGCCCGTGCGCGACGTGTCCACGGCCACCCGAGCCACTGCCGCCGTAGACCGGCCAGCCAGCTTTCCCCAACCCCGTCCAACCCTCGGAGACGAGTGTGCACAACTCAGTGAAGCTCCCCGAGCGAGGAATCGAAGTCTGCTTCGCCGGAGAAGCCAGTCCACGGTCGCCGGAGTTCATAACCCCGCCGGAGTGCGTGGATCGGGTAAATCACTAAGCCATTTCTCGATTCACTGCACAGATAGCCTATACGTCACCCCAGGAAGCTCACCGTGCCCTTGGATTGAACCAGATCGCCGTGGTTTGGCCGGTACACTCGCCGCCGACGAGAACACTCGCCTGCGCACGTGGACCGAGTGATTCCGGCCATCCCCGTCGTCGAGCCGCACCTCGCTCTGACTGCCAGAGCCTCCCCGAGCCAAACCTGCCCTTCGCCGGACCTATCTCGCTGCCGGTAAGCCGCGCCACCCTTTTCTTTCCCGCGGGTACTGTTTGCATTGGGGGAAGGACTGCAGGTGAGAGGAAGAAAAGGTCAGGGGGCTTTTTGAACTGTCAGCGACTCAGGGGAATAGTGGCTCAGGGGTATATTTGAGTGGGTTGATTTAGTTTAAACCCAGGGACCTCGGTGTAAACTGTTTTTCCAGGAAACTCTTATTAAATCTATTTTTAAATTGAACAGAGACTTTAAAAATTCATAACTTCTGTTTAGTTCATCCAAATTTGGTCAAACCAATTTTGTCATACTCTAAATAATGTAACCTACTTAAGAAAAATATAAAACCCCCTATGTACTATAGAAAACTTTAAAGCTCTGATTTAATTATAGTTTTGGCCAAAAGCTCAATAATAGAAAGAAAAATAGTTGTATTATTTGACTAGGGTTAGAAAAATTTGGAGAAGTTTATATTACTGACCTGTTTAAAAATGTTAAACCTCTCTGTCCACTCCATTAAGTTAGTTTTTACCCCTTATTTTATAATATGCTTAAGGTTAAGAAAAATAGAAAAGGTGAATTAAATACTGAACCAGAGGGCACCCCTATTTTTGTTAAGGTACTTATCCAATGTAGTTCACTAGAAAAATCTACCCTACCCTGGTTTAGTATAAAATAAGTAGGATACCTTTTATTTGAATAAAACAAGGATAACTTAGAAAAACCCTACAAAAATAACCCCAAGGTGAAAACACCCCCACCCTTGAGATAGTTAATGTTTTGTTATTAAAAACTTAGGAAAATTATGAAATCTGTTGTTTGACATTTTCCAAATAACAGTGTGGTAGAAAGTGCCTTTTAGGCATTAAACTTTAGAAAATCATAACTAAATAACCACCCCTTAGCTTTCTGTGATTTTTGGCACAGAAGCCTATTTTTACTGTTAGATGCCAACAAAAATAACCTTTAGGACAGAACCCACCCCTAATTAAGAGTTGTAGTACAAAGTGGCCCATTTACCCAACTTTTATTTTTTTATAAAGCACAGCATTTTTATTTCGAACCTCAACTTCCTAGAAGGGGCTATAGTGACCAATGACAACCCACTGTAATTTTTACAAAATTTTTGGAAAAAGTTAAGCTACTGTTGTAGTTCAAACCCCACTAAAATTCATAAATAAAAATTAAAGAAAGGAAAATGAATAATGGAAATTAGTGTCATCCTAAAATCCTTGTAAATTGTCCACTAAAATATATAAAGGCAATACAAATCCACTATGTTTATCCTCAACAAAAATCTAAACCTAGGAGTGATAAGCATAAACCACTAAAGGCCCCGTATGACCAAGCAAACCCTAAGTTACTCCTTAACTTAGTTTTTCTTCTCTCAACATAATGTTATTAAATCTTGCATAATCATGACATACATGTTCATTGCATTTCGATAGACTGTAACCTTGCTGACGGAGAGTACGTCCTCGTGCCGGAGCAAGGAGCTGCTCAGGAGGTAGCCCCGGATCCAGCCCCAGAGTCTGCATCAGAGGATCTGCCTGCCACTGCTTTAGAAGGCAAGCCCCGGTTTATGCATAACCTGTTATTATGCTATATTACTTCACTTAATGATTGTAGGTTTGATTGTGCACTTAGGTGTAGGAATTGTTTGAAACCCTAGTTGCATGATCTCAGGAATCCTGTTGAGATGAATACTAGTATGCTAGGTCGAGTAGCTGTTTTATTAATTAGGATCTCGGTAGAAGACGATTTTTCTAGCACTCGCGCGAGGTCAGGAAATTGGTTGTATCCACTTTCTTATCATAATGAGGTTGGCTGGTGGACAACAATCCATGGGGATTGGTTGTTCACGGGATAAAAATTGGAATAAGGATTAAGGTGTGGTACCGTGTGTCAAGCGTTTGAACGTACTAAACACATACCGAGAAATATGGTAAATCGGTAAGCCTAGTACCTGAGTGAACCTGCCCGCAGATTGCCCTCCTCACGCGACCTGAGACTGGGTCTCCCATTCCGGTTATGGTGGGTTCAAGTGCGGTCACTGCACGACGGCAGTCGGGGTCAGTGAGGCATTGTACGCCAAGGCGGTGAGCCCCTTTCTGTTGCCAGGGAATCGATGGGGACGGTTGATATGTGTGGGGACGGAGTGCCCCTGCATGTCGTGTGTTTAGGTTTACCTTGCAAGGATAAAAACTCGATTCGAATCGTCTGCTTCTCGCAGCTAATGAGACTGCTTGATCCATGCTGCTACATTGAGTAACAAGTGGAAATATGATGAGTTGATATAAGATGTTGATTGCTAATAATGTTTGCTACTATGTATGAGTAGATAGTACACTTTTAGCCTTAAGAGAGTCACACTTAAACATGACAAAGTAAAACTTGATTTAGAAACTCAGCTAGTGCTTTTGGCAACCAAACCCCACAGCCAAACAGCTGCATGTCTAGAGGTAGAGGAGTAGACTCCTCACACCGGGTAAGTCTAGCTGAGTATTAGTATACTCAGCCTTGCTTGTGGCATAATTTTTTACAGGTTCTCTGGAGGAAATGGTTACTGGAGTGACTTGGCCGTCCATCTTGCCACCGGGTTGGACTGTCGAGTGGGACCCTACCTCAGCTGAGGAGGAGCATGAGGGGTGATGGGTCAGGCTTCCCCATCTCTCTACTTGTTTACCGCTAGTTTTATTCCGCTGCACTTCGAACAATGATGACTACTTTTGCAAAACTCCGATAATGATGTAATAATTTAATACTCTTTCATGCATGGTTTTATGCTTTATTGTATTTGCTCTGTGACTCACCATCGAGTGAGATTGTGGTACTTGATCCTGTCAGTGGCCATGTCGGACTAGATCCGAGGGATTGACGGGTTATTCCCATTTAAGTGTGGTCTAGCCTCTGAGGCGGGACTTAGGCACTTAAGTTGGAATAATTCGGGCAGTTCCGCCACACATGCTCCATATTATTTATTCTATATATTTCATGTTGAAAATAACAAATAGAATAAGATATATTTTCTACCTTAATTAATTATTTTCTGTCGTAAATAATTAGTAGAAAATGCATGCTTAAATATGGAAATTTGCCTTTTATATATGATGTGTTATGTTTATTCATTAATTTTTGTGTTTGTTTTCTGCTTTTATTTCCTGTAGTGGATACTTAGCAGAAAATTAAAATACATATAAAGGCTTTATTCTGCATACTTAAATCGCTCTAAATATTTATATTATGTTGAGCTTTTGGACTCACGTCGAGCGATTAAATTGTATAGTGAGTACTCGGACACGCCGATCAGGCTACGTTGGTAATTGACTGAGTTATGACATTAGCTGAATATTGATTGCGCCCTGGCAACACGACGCAGTATTTGTGCCGTTTGAACTTGGCTGTGTCATGTGATTGCAATGTCGTGCTCTTCATTAATCGGATCGCTGCCATTGAGTCGGACCGCCATCGCCGAGTCACGCATTTTTCGCAGGCCCTGTAGGCACTATCCATGTATCTCAATCATTGAGCCACAATTGCGCCTGTTGCGCACGTTGTGTGGATTTATCGTGTACAACGACTACCGAGACATAATTGCGTCTCTCGCACTTGTTACAGAGGCTTGTTGTGTTGTCGTGTCCCTGACGCCACATTATGCGCACACGCGTTGACGCAAGATACACTAGAGCTTGTACTTGCGTAGATTGTGGTGGGTTGTTCAAACCCCTGAAGTCACATTATGCGCAACCTGCATAAACAATTTCGTTTGGCTCTATATTTTATTTGATTGTGTTATGTGGCATCATATATTTATTTATATTGCCAAGTGGCCATAACGACTATATCAAGCTCTATAGTGCTTGGAAATCTAGGAAATTAAATTAAAATAAAATGAAATACAGATAAGTTAATTCTTTGCTCTCTCCTCATGCATAAAAGTTTTACCCGAAGTAACCCGAAGATATATAATGCATGAAAGCCTTTTTGGCATAGGAGATATCACACATTGGGATTCTATTAGTAAGCAAAAGACCTTACTGAAAGGGAAATAGGCTTACACCTTTTCCTAAATTGATTTTGGTGGTTGAATTGCCCAACACAAATAATTGGACTAACTAGTTTGCTCTAGATTATGAGTTCTACTGGTGCCAAAGGTTCACAACAAACCAATAAAAAGACCAAAAAAGGATTCAAATATAGAGAGCTAAAGTCAGCCGAAGTGTGCCCTGGTCTGGCGCACCGGACTGTCCGGTGTGCCACCGGACAGTGTCCGGTGCCCCAGGGACTCCAACTCCAAACTGCTCACCTTCGGGAATTCTGGGAGCCACTCCGCTATAATTCACCGGACTGACCGGTGTAGCACCGGACAGTGTCTGGTGGCGCACCGGACTGTCCGGTGTGCCAGCGGAGCAACGGCTACTTTGCGCCAACGGTCGTCTGCAGAAGGCATTAAATGCGCTAAAGTGCGCGCCAGAGTCAGAGCAGAGCCAGATGGCGCACCGGACAGTGAACAGTGCATGTCTGGTGCACCACCGGACTGTCCGGTGGCCCAGAAGACAGAAGCTCCAACGGTCGGAATCCAACGGCTTGGTGACGTGGCAGGAGCACCGGACTGTCCGGTGCGCCATGCGACAGCAGCCTTCACCAAACGGCTAGTTTGGTGGTTGGGACTATAAATACCCCCAACCACCCTCCATTCATTGCATCCAAGTTTTCAGACTTCCTACACCTTACAAGAGCTATTGTGCTTGGATCAAATCCTCTCCCAAGTCCAAAGATCATTCCCAATACAAGACACACCAAAGAGATCAAATCCTCTCCCAAGTCCAAAGATCATTCCCAATCAATTAGTGACTAGTGAGAGAGTGACTTGTGTTCATTTGAGCTCTTGTGCTTGGATTGCTTCTTTTCTTTCTCATTCTTTCTTGTGATTAACTCAATTGTAACCGAGGCAAGAGACACCAATTGTGTGGTGGTCCTTGCGGGGACTTTGTGTCCCGTTTGATTGAAAAGAGAAGCTCACTCGGTCTAAGTGACCGTTTGAGAGAGGGAAAGGGTTGAAAGAGACCCGGTATTTGTGACCACCTCAACGGGGAGTAGGTTTGCAAGAACCGAACCTCGGTAAAACAAATCCTTGTGTCTCACTCTTTATTTGCTTGCGATTTGTTTTTGATCTCTCTCTCGGACTCGTCCATATTTCTAACGCTAACCCGGCTTGTAGTTGTGCTTAAGTTTATAAATTTCAGATTCGCCCTATTCACCCCCTCTAGGCGACTTTCAATTGGTATCAGAGCCCGGTGCTTCATTAGAGCCTAACCGCTCGAAGTGATGTCGGGAGCATCCGCCAAGAGGGAGCTCGGGACCGGCAACAAGTCCGCAAGCTCGGGGAGAACACACTCAAGGGAGTCCGCCCACAAGCACAAGGAGGAATCCTCTTCCTCCATCAAGTCCCAACGGAAGGGTGACAAGAAGAAGAAGATGAAGAAGGTGGTCTACTACGAGACCGACCCTTCATCACCCTCCACCTCCGGATCGGAATCGGCATCCATCACTTCTAAGCGTCATGAGCGCAAGAAGTTTAGTAAGATCCCCCTACACTACCCTCGCATTCCTAGACAAGCTCCATTACTTTCGGTCCCATTAGGCAAACCACCGATGTTTAACGGTGAAGATTATTCTAGATGGAGTGATTTGATGAGTGTCGGCGTTTCGAGCCCGGGGGGTCCCTGGACCGACGAGTAAAATTGTTGTTGCGTGTCCCAGCACAGATGGGTTGGCGCGAGATGGAACACAAGGGGGGAAGAACGCGGCTCGTGTTATCCTGCGCCAAGGGGGGATGCACTTACAGTAGGGGTTACAAGCGTTCGCGAGGGAGAGAGAGAGCAAGCCTGCTCGTCAGCCCGTTGTAACGCCCTAAATGTGGGGGTGGAATTTTTTCTTCTTTTCACCCACCAAGTTCGGGCGTTACCCTCTCCTTTTTCCTTTTCTTCTCGCTAAGCCTTGATCATTTCCAAAGCTATAGCGAGATTCGGCTCGAGATCTCGTGTAAAACAAAACCCTAGAAGTACTTTATTTTGGTTGACTGCACCATGCCGAACCATGCATTTATTTTGGTTGGTTGAAATTGTGAAAGCCTTCATCTAGAAAATAGGTTTTAGAAAAAAAGGAAAAACCTTTTCTTTTCTCCATCCCCCTCTCCTCCCCTTTTGGCCCAGCCCCCCCCCCCTTGGCGCGCGGCCCAGCTGGCCAGCTAGCCCAAGCCGGCCTTGTCCCCCTCTCCCCTTCCCGCCATGGGCCCCGTGCCGGCCCAGCCGGCCCCGCCGCCACCCCCCCCCCCCCGCTCCCCACGCTCGCCTGCGGCGCGTGCCGTTAGGAACCGCCGCCGCCTCCCCCCCCCGCGGGCCCCACCCGTCAGCTTCCCCCTCCCTAAACCACTTTCTCTCTCCTCCCCTCTACCCCCCCGCACGATCTCCTCCCTCCCCTACCTCGCGTCGCTCCCCTGCCCGCCCCCGGCTCGCCCGTCCGTGGTGAGCCCCGGCCCCCTCCCTTTCTTCCTCCCCCCACTCGTCCCTTCTTCCCGGCGCGGCGGAGCCCCGGCCCGGCCTCTGGCGCTCGTCCATGGCGCACGGCGCGGCATCCCGGCCTCGGCGTGGGGCGCGCCCGCCCCAACCCCCTCCCCTCCTCCCTCGCGCCCGTCCGGCTGGCGCGGCCCGGCGCGGCGTGCCCGCCCGCGGCCCCAGCTCGGCGACGCGGCCATGGCGGCTCGCCCGCCCGCGGTCGGCCCCGGCCTCGCCCGCCCTCGGCGCCCCCCCCCTTCCTCCTCGCGTCCGCGGCCCGGCCCCGGCCTTGCGTGCGGCATGGCGCGGCGGCGCGGCCTGCCCACCCGCGGCTCGCCCGCCCGCGGCATGGCACGGCGACGCAGCTCGCCTGCCTTCGGCTCGGTCGTGGCGGCCGGAGCTCGGCCATGGCGCCCCGCCCCGCCCGCGCGGCACTCCGCCCGCCCGCGACTTGGCACGGCCTTGCGCCAGCCCTGCTCGCCGTGGCGGCGTGGCTCGCCTGCCCGCGGCTCGGCGCGGCCTTGCGCCCGCCCTGCCCGCCGTGGCGGCGTGGCTCGCCCGCCCGCGACCGCGGCCTGGCTCGGCCAACGCCCGACGTCCTGCGTAGCCCCGCCCAGCGCGGGTTGCTCGCGTGGCTCGACCGCGACGTCGTGGCGTGGCGTGCCCCCTGGCGTCCTAGCTCACTTGCGGCAGCCCGCGCGACTTGCTTGTGGCGGCCTCGCTCGCTCGCTCGTGTGTGCAGTAGTGGTCCGCGGCCCCGTTCGCTCGCTCGTGTAGCCTATTCGCCCGTACAACGCTTAACCATCACGCTTAGTCATTTATATTTTAGGTGTGAATTGTCACGCTACGATGCTCTTCGCCAATTAAAAGTGCTAGTACTAATGGGACTGTATCAAGAAGCGGCAATAACTAGGCATGGGTTAATTATGCTTAGATAATAGCTATCTTTACACCTATATTAAATATCTGTTAGTATGACTACATGAAATGTAGTGGCTAAGTTCGTTCTTTCTCTTAACATGAACATAGCGAGTTGTCAATGTAGTAAGGGTTATGATTCTATTAGCGCATGTGACTAATCCTTATTATTGGAACTAAGCGAAACTAGAGCACGTAATGGCTAGTTATGCGTCTACCCGTAATACGCCTTGAGTATAGCTTTAACCACTGCGAGATCTTTCTTCTCTAACCATGGAATATGCAATATCGTATGTGATACTCTATGCATATTTACTCTATTTGTTCTCTTGTAATGGTGTACTGTTTGTTTCCTAATTCGAATGGATGGATGCATGTATGCTTGCACTCGCATAGAGAATGATCCAGTTGAGGAGCCCGAAGAACTCGCAGGAGAAGCCCCTGAGCAGCAGTCGGTTGGTGGAGGCAAGTGTCCCTTGACCTATCTCTGTCCTATTCATTCTTTAATTGACCTCCCGCATTTTCACAGTTATACCTAAGGATTTACTAGCTTTTGTTATCCATGTCCTTGTGTAGGAGTGCAGTACATTTAGAAAACCTAATGGGTGGCTACAGCCCCGGGGAATCTTTGTAAAGGCTACGTAGTGAGACCCTGCCTACTCACCTTGGGAGTGTTCAAGGGTCCGTACAACCCGAGGCAAAAAGGGAATCACGGCTCATGGGCAAAGTGCGCAACCTCTGCAGAGTGTTATGAAACTGATATATCAGCCGTGCTCGCGGTTATGAGCGGCCAAGGGAGCTCCAGTGATTAGTGGTACTTGATCAGAGATGTTCGGATTGCAGGTGGCAATGAGACTGATGGTTCTTGAATTTGACTCTGGTAATGGTAAGTGGTACTCTTTTCGTTTGGAAAGGAGTACGTTTGGGTTAATAATGTGGGTTAACTCTAAAACTTGGCTTTCTCTACTAGTAATAATAATCTGACCAACTAAAAGCAACTGCTTGACTTATCCCCACATAAAGCTAGTCCACTACAGCCAAATAGGATACTTGCTGAGTATGTTGATGTGTACTCACCCTTGCTCTACACACCAACCTCCCCCTTCCCCAGGTTGTTAGCATTGCAACCACTGCTCAGGAGAAGATGAAGCCATGGAAGGAGACTTCCAGGAGTTCCAAGACTACGACGAGTTCTAGGCGTGGGTTAGCGGCAACCCCTAGTCGGCTGCCTGTGAAGGCCGCGTTTATCTACGTTTCGTTTTCGCACTTTGATTTATTGTAAAGACTATGTGGATGTCTCAGACATGTGATGTAATCGACTACTATTTCCGTTTTTTAATACTATTTGAGCACTATGTGATGATGTCCATGTTATGTAACTGTTGTGTACGTGAATTGCGGATCCTGGCACGTACAAGGTTCGCATTCGGTTTGCCTTCTAAAACCGGGTGTGACAAGCAACCTCCCGGCTTTGAAGATAGTGAGTATCCTAATCACGTATCTAAACTCTCTAAGGCGCTTTATGGGCTCAAGCAAGCCCCAAGAGCATGTTATGAATGCTTAAGAGATTTTCTTATCACTAATGGCTTCAAAGTCGGAAAGGCCGATCCTACTTTATTTACTAAAACTCTTGAAAATGATTTGTTTGTATGCCAAATTTATGTTGATGATATTATATTTGGGTCTACTAACGAATCTACATATGAGGAATTTAGTAGGATCATGACACAAAAATTCGAGATGTCTATGATGGGGGAGTTAAAGTATTTCTTGGGATTTCAAGTGAAGCAACTCCAAGAGGGCACCTTCATTAGTCAAACAAAGTACATTCAAGATATACTCAACAAGTTTGGGATAAAGGATGCCAAGCCCATCAAGACACCCATGGGAACCAATGGGCATCTCGACCTCGACACGGGAGGTAAATCCGTAGATCAAAAGGTATACCGATCGATGATAGGTTCTTTGCTTTATTTATGTGCATCTCGACCGGATATTATGCTTTCCGTATGCATGTGTGCAAGATTCCAAGCCGATCCTAAGGAAGCTCACCTTAGGGACGTAAAACGAATCTTGAGATATTTAGTTTATACTCCTAAGTTTGGGCTTTGGTATCCTAGGGGATCCACATTCGATTTAATTGGTTATTCGGATGCTGATTGGGCGGGGTGTAAAATTAATAGAAAGAGCACATCAGGGACTTGCCAGTTCTTGGGAAGGTCTCTGGTATCTTGGGCTTCAAAGAAGCAAAATTCCGTAGCTCTTTCTACCGCCGAAGCCGAGTATATTGTCGTAGGCCATTATTGCGCGCAATTGCTTTGGATGAGGCAAACCCTTAGGGACTATGGTTACAAATTAACCAAAGTTCCTCTTCTATGTGATAATGAGAGTGCAATCCGCATGGCGGATAATCCCGTTGAGCATAGCCGCACTAAACACATAGCCATTCGGTATCATTTTCTAAGGGATCACCAACAAAAAGGGGATATCGAGATTGCATATATTAACACCAAAGAACAATTAGCCGATATCTTTACCAAGCCACTAGATGAACAAACATTTAACAAACTTAGGCATGAGCTAAATATTCTTGATTCTCCAAATTTCTTTTGATATTTTGCACACATAGCTCATTAATATACCTTTGATCATATCTCTTTTATATGCTATGACTAATGTGTTTTCAAGTGTATTTCAAACCAAGTCATAGATTGAAAGGGAATTGGAGTCTTCGGCGAAAACAAAGGCCTCCACTCCATCGAAATTACTCACCCTTCGCCGTCACTCTGAGCCGCTCTCCAACTTTGGTATAATCTTCACTCTTATGTTATTTACCATTGGGAGAGAAAAATCAAGGGCTTATATTTCACTCTAGTATCTGTTTTTGGCGATTCATGCCAAAGGGGGAGAAAGTATTAGCCCAAAGCAAAAGGACCACACCACCACCAATTTTCAAAAATTTGAGTTAAGAAAAGATTTTTCAATTGGCGATTTTTTCAATCGGTATCTTATTTTTGATAGAATTTCAAATTGGTATAACCTCTTCAAAACTAATATCTAAAACCCTCTTGAGCACTAAGAGGAGGATTTGATTGAGGGGGAGTTTTGTTTAGTCAAAGAAAAAGCATTTGAAATAGGGGGAGAAAATTTTAAATCTTGAAAATGCTTCTCAAAATCTTATTCATTTACCTTTGACTATTTGCAAAAGGACCTTGAAAAGAATTTACAAAAGAATTTGCAAAAACAAAACATGTGGTGCAAGCGTGGTCCAAAATGTTAAAAATAAAGAAATCAATCCATGTGCATCTTATGAGAATTTATTGGTTCAATTCTTAGTATCCTTTGCACTTACATTATGCAAACTAGTTCAATTATGCACTTCTATATTTGGTTTGGTTTGTGTTGGCATCAATCACCAAAAAGGGGGAGATTGAAAGGGAAATAGGCTTACACCTTTTCCTAAATTGATTTTGGTGGTTGAATTGCCCAACACAAATAATTGGACTAACTAGTTTGCTCTAGATTATGAGTTCTACAGGTGCCAAAGGTTCACAACAAACCAATAAAAAGACCGAAAAAGGATTCAAATAAAGAGAGCTAAAGTCAGCCGAAGTGTGCCCTGATCTGGCGCACCGGACTGTCCGGTGTGCCACCGGACAGTGTCCGGTGCACCAGGGACTCCAACTCCAAACTGCTCACCTTCGGGAATTCTGGGAGCCACTCCGCTATAATTCACCGGACTGACCGGTGTAACACCGGACTGTCCGGTGTGCCAGTGGAGCAACAGCTACTTCGCGCCAACGGTCGTCTGCAGAAGGCATTAAATGCGCTACAGTGCGCGCCAGAGTCAGAGCAGAGCCAGATGGCGCACCAGACAGTGAATAGTGCCTGTCCGGTGCACCACCGGACTGTCTGGTGGCCTAGAAGACAGAAGCTCCAACGGTCGGAATCCAACGGCTTGGTGACGTGGCAGGAGCACCGGACAGTGTCCGGTGGCGCACCGGACTGTCTGGTGCGCCATGCGACAGCAGCCTTCACCAAACGGCTAGTTTGGTGGTTGGGACTATAAATACCCCCAACCACCCTCCATTCATTGCATCCAAGTTTTCAGACTTCCTACACCTTACAAGAGCTATAGCATTCAATACAAGACACACCAAAGAGATCAAATCCTCTCCCAAGTCCAAAGATCATTCCCAATCAATTAGTGACTAGTGAGAGAGTGACTTGTGTTCATTTGAGCTCTTGCGCTTGGATTGCTTCTTTTCTTTCTCATTCTTTCTTGTGATTAACTCAATTGTAACCGAGGCAAGAGACACCAATTGTGTGGTGGTCCTTGCGGGGACTTTGTGTCCCGTTTGATTGAGAAGAGAAGCTCACTCGGTCTAAGTGACCGTTTGAGAGAGGGAAAGGGTTGAAAGAGACCCGGTCTTTGTGACCACCTCAACGGGGAGTAGGTTTGCAAGAACCGAACCTCGGTAAAACAAATCCTTGTGTCTCACTCTTTATTTGCTTGCGATTTGTTTTTGCTCTCTCTTGGACTCGTCCATATTTCTAACGCTAACCCGGCTTATAGTTGTGCTTAAGTTTATAAATTTCAGATTCGCCCTATTCACCCCCCATCTAGGCGACTTTCACTTACCAAATGAATAAATGCTAGAAATCTTAGTTATACATTTCTCAACCTGATGTTCGCACATTGCTATTTGTCACTGAACGACATGAAGCAAACTTTAAGATAAATGACTAGTACCTTAGCAACACGAAGTTGCGAGTACATCGAAAGGTTATTCTGAGAAAATTTTCACTATGTTGGTGTGAAAAACCATTGTGTGTTCTCGTCGAACCACTTTAATCGTCCTATATAGGACATCATGCTTGTGTTGCATATATCTCTCAGAATTGTAAATACTCATAGTTGTTGAATTGACTCGAGATAGTCCCTTGACGATAATGGTATACAACAAGACAAATGGTAAAGGTCAGTACTGAATGGAAATAAAATTGGGGTTTATGTAGCAAAACTACATTTGATTCCACCCTTTGACATGCTTACCATAATCTATCTATGATCTACCAGAAGTAAGAAGAGTAGAAAATAGCCTTAAAATCCCACGTCACCATAGAGCTTGGAACCAAATTGGACATTAATATGTGCTTAGTCCTTGGCGCCGAAAGAGCCATAAATCTTGACCGTGGTAGTGGTAGTGATGGTAATTTGTGATAGAACTATGAAGATCTTGTGGAGACCGGATGACTCCTTCATATGAGAGCAGTAATATCTGTTGTTGAAGACGGATCCTAGGCGGATACCAGTCTTGTTTCGTTCTTGCCAAGCAGTTATCATCATTTGCTTCATCAAAAGCTAGTTATATGGTGATTTTTTTCCAGATAGAATGAATTCTTGGCCTTGTCTGTTCTATTCCAAAGCTTCTCTTTTTGCTGAACAATGAAGAGATCAAAATAATGCTTTATAGAACAAACTGGTGTATAATATGAGGAGAAAAGTTTGCCATGTTGCACTACACGACGGTTCACTTACAGCGACCTACAGTTGGTTGCTAAAACGGCCTTCAGCGACCTACGGTTGGTCGCTAAAAACTTTTAGCGACCCATAAGGATGGTCGTTGTAAGTGCCGTCGCTAAAGGCTTTAGCGACCAACATCTTTTTAACGACCGACCGTTCGTTGCTAATATTGTATATTTAGCGACCAACCGTGGGTTGTTGTACTATAGATTTAGCAACCAATCGTGAGTCGTTATACTATACATTTAGCAACCAACAGAAAGTTGCCCCTAGTTATAGTTGTTAATAATGATAATATACCATTAATTAGCATTCAACAACTATTATGTTTACAAAAGCATCACAAATCACCAATTTTTATACACATAATCACAGATATACAAATTTAATTAGTATTGCACAATGATAGATCCACATCACATAAACCATCAACAAGCACCACAACAAAATCATTCACAAAACCTACACATGTTATTATGTTTTGCACATATTTGCAAACACTTTACAAAATCATTCACAAAAGTACTAACGCTTCAAGATTCACAAAAGTACTAACGCTTCAAGTGATTCGCAAAAGCCTTCACAAAAGCACTCCAACTTCTTGTATCCTCTTGTTTTAAGGCACAAGCTTGTAGGGGTTGTGATGTCGCCACTTGTATCCTCTTGTTTTAAGGCTCCCAAACTCCATACATTGTTTAACAGCTCCAAGTTCCTAAATAGGAAAACAAAACAGACTTAGAAGTAGACAATGAATAAGAAAACCAAATTGAGTACTACGTGAATTACTGGTTTTCCTTTATGCACTTTCCAGATTTTGTACAGAAAATTGTAAAGGAGGAAGAGAATGGGCACTAATAATGATTAGCTTCAAAAAAACCTGATTAAGTGTGCATACTTGGTCAAAGCCTAGCAGGAGATTTGCAGACTTCAAATCTCTGTGTATAATGTTATTCTGGTGCAGATAATCCATTCCTTTTGAGATATTGAACTTCAATACTGATTCTTAAAACCACCATTACTACTTGTGTGATCTGTATTTCTAGACTGGAAGGTGAGAAAACATTAGACGTGTTCATAGGCATTACTCTGAAGATGCATTCATAACTCAAGTGCATAGAAAAATAAAATGACTGCTTATAGCCAACAAATGATTTCGTACTCCATTAAAAACAATAAATCATGAGTAGAGATCTAAAAATAGCACAGCAAACAATACTTAGACCAAATTGACGCTGAAGATCTGCTACATACCTAAACATGCTTGTGATCAGAATCTGCAGGAACATCTAACTGAAGGACTCTACAGGACAAAAGACAATGGTTGTAAGTTGTAACCAAATTTGTCTGTTGGAAGCCTGCCTGCATCATCACATAGCATTGTGTTAACAATGAACCATATTAGCTATGATATTCAAACTAAAATTTGAAGATAAGGATCAAGTCAAACCAAAGTTTGAACATAGTGAACAAGCGAAATAATGAAACAACTAGCTGACTTTATATGCTTCAACTTTGAATTACCAAACTACTCTAAAACTTACACAAAAGGAATAGGTGTGCACCTGATTTCCTGTATGGCCAGTTTAAGCTGTTTATCTCTGAAACTAAAAGGAGGCACTCCCATTGTGCCAGTCGCTGATGTTACTCTCATAAAACAGCATGGTTTCCTTAAAACATCCCTAATACTAACTGCAGTCATCGGAAGCCGCTTCCATGTGTTTACACAGTCCAATTTGACTGCATTCCATGTTTACCAAAAAAATCCAAGGCATTAGCTTCATCTGTTCTCAGCAACTACTGTCAGAGATTCAGAACAGAGTATTACAGAACTCAAACTATAATAACTGAGTAACCTACAGACCAAAAAACGGGATCATAGCACACAAGAGAAGTGTCAAGAAGGTAAGCCAGCCTGAGCACGTTCTACTTTTATGTACGATCGATGTGGGAAATAAACTGCCAGATGGTAAGAGCTCATGCTTTACCTTCAAGCCAACCAATAATCAGCTTGTACTGCCAAGGTCGACGTCCATTGTATAATCATACTCGATAGTCGGTATGACTGTCGCTATAAATTTCAAAAATATGAAAAGGTACCTGTTCAAAAGGGGAGCCAGAAGTTAGAAACTGGTGGGGACAAAAAAATAAGGGTGGTGCATAAAGGAATATTACTTGTCAACTTCTGGTTCCACTCACCCCGACATTGGAACGTCGATGATCTTTTTCATCACAGTTGCATGTTTGCATGGGTGCACTGATGCATGCTTCCCAGCCAATAAGTGAGGATGGTCTTCAATAGTCACTTGTGCCAATGCAGTGTGGTTTCTTAGCACATTGGCCATTGTAGAAGAAAACTTCATTATTTCGCTGGTGTTAACCTGATTCTAACTCTAAATAATCATTTTGAATGACAGTATGACACGGCGTAGATAGTTTATAAATTAAGTCTTTAAATGCATGAAGCAACTTGGGCATTATGGACCACAAGAAAAAAATAAACAAGGAAAACCATTATTTTCTATATATCAAGCTTGCAAGTGTGTGTGTGGGAATAAATGCAAACTCTGTAGCAAAGATACACAAGCATACTGCCACCAATTGAATATACTAGGATTGTGTGTATGTGTTGCAACGGTATAACAAAGCTTTAGTTTCCGATGAGCTGATTGTGAGGATTAGACATCACTGTTAAGATGGCTATGGTGCGAGGTCGACAAGAAAACTAGCGGCATGGTATAATGAAAATGGTCCATTTCAGAACCAGATTGTCTTGTGAACAATCCTCGCCAATACCGTAGTGTTCTTTCCTACCATGTCGAGGCGTTGATCAAATTCTGTATCTGTATAGTCACAGGAACTGATACAGAACCTGACTTAATCAGTCAGCAACTGAGGCTTGCAAACCTTCTTTGCCAGACGTGGCATTGGTCGAGATTGGTTCCCTGTACCACTCGTTCTCGTCGCGAGTGAGCAAGCAAGCCTCTGCACACAAAGATATCAACCCTTCAGAATGACGGCACCAAACTTTACATCTGTTTAGGTTCACAACCACACTCTAAGCACTTCAGCTTGTATTATGTGTTGGGCAATTCAACTATGGATCCTTCTTTACTGCACAGAAATGAAAATGATGTGCAGCAGAACAATGGAGCCATACCTGACACAAAAACATCATTGTAGTCTTCATCGTCATACACGAATGCAGGAGGATCCGGTGAACCAATACCAACAATTGTGCTTCCACTACAAGAGATGATGCAACGATTAGATAGATGTATGGTTCCAAACGCACAGAGACGTGTATGTTCCATTGCAACCAACGTCAGAATGAAACAATATTGAAATATGCAACGATTATAGCTTGCGGTCATAATGCGTGGCTGTGACTATGTATATCGACCAAGCTCGTAGTACTGCGGGCACACATCTTCCTTCACGCTCAGCTTCGGCCACGGCAACTGTGGGAGCACGAACGACCTAGGCGCCTCCGCCTTGGCCGCAGATTCCTCCTCTACGGAGCGGAGGTGGTAGGAGAGTCGGGCGAGAGGAAGGCGGAGGAGGGTTACCGCCGTCGCCGCCATGGTTGCTCGACGGGAGGCCGCTGCCACCATGGTTGCTCGACGGGAGGCCGCCGCCATGGTTGCTCCGCGGGGCTTGGCCGGCCTGGGCGCCGAGCTGAGGGAAGGGAGGAGAGAGTTGAGGGCAGAGAGAAGAGGGAAGGGAGAGATAGAGGCGACGACTGCGGCTGGGAGAGAAGGGAGCGCGCGACTGCTAGGTTAGATAGATGGGCCCCTAGTGGGCCTTAGGGTTAGGGAGGATTTTCTTTTTTTATTTATTTGGAAATGCATTTTTAAATTACTCAAAAAATCATAAAAATTTTACCAAATAAATAATAAACATTTGAATAAATTATTACGAATGCAACTCTTTTATGTAAACATTTGAATAAATTATTTCTAAATGAAAAAGCTAGAAAACCATTCACTCCTTGTTTATAAACCTTTGTCTCCCTAGAAAACCATTCACTTGTGATCCATGGTTTATCCATACTCTTTATGTAGGATTTGAAACGACTTTCAACTCGAATATAATATCATATAAGCACAAAGAACACATTTGCATACTATAGTCATGTCCATACATAAACAAACCATGAAATAAACATACAAGCAATATTAAAAAGAAATAAATTACCACGCAATTTAGCGATCAATGTTTACTTGTTTTAATTAATTTTTAGTCACTAACATCTACAGGTACGTTCAGGCTATAAGATTTGATAGTGATCCTTGCTCTATAGCGACCCACCGCTAGTCCCCGACGACATCTATAGCGACCAACCATAAGTTGTTAAATTTCTAGACTTTTAGCGACCAACCGATCGTTGCTATAAAAGGATTTAGCGACTGACCGTCGGTCCCTAACCTTTAGCAACCAACAGTTGGTACCTAATAAGGGTCGCTAAACATCAATCGTCGTGTAGTGTTGGTAGCCTACACAACAAATATTTGACTGTTGTTATAAGTTCTCTCTCAAAATTATAATACCTAAAAAATGTTGCATAACTTGGAACCCAATTTCAGACTGGTATGAGTAATTGGGTAAACCATGAGCAATGGTAAAACGAGTTGGACTATACATCTCTGCATACCAAAAATATTTGCTTGGCAGCATTGGCCTAATGCCGTGCACTTTACTACCATTAGCTGCACACATTTTTCCTATGTCCTTAAAAGCACAATGCAACCAGTGACTGTTCTTGTGAGCGCTAGACCCTGATGGTCATTTTACTTGTTGATCTGAAGTCAACTACTAGCTCCAAACGACGAATGGTATGCATGAGCCCCTGAAGGACCCTTATGGATAAAATAGTGTTGCGTATATCAGTCTAAATCTTAATGATTGTACATTTGGTAATAATAACAATAAGTTTGCAGAATTGTAACCACGAAGCAACTTGTTGTTGCGTGTCTCGCTGAATGTTGAGACTAACCCTTCATATTGAAGGACAAATATGTAGTATTCATGCCACTACATTACTCTAAGTCTAAAGCTCACTGCATAAAACCCCTATCTGTAATGTGCGTAAGATTTTCCAAATTAATCACCACAATAGCATACATTGTCCACAACTGGATGATTGTGGTTGGGGATTTTACCTGTATGCTTTTAGAACATCTCGGCATTAGGGGGAAGAATGGCCATATAGCGTAATGCCTCAATATTCTATTAAACGCACAAAAGCCAAACTGAACCTATCGTTCGGTGTGTACTCCTGTGTATATGGAGTTTGCCAGAAATCGTTGAGGAGTAACCATATTGGTTTGAATGCTTCTACCTGATGTAGATGTGGATATACCCGGGATTAATATCATATCCACATTTGACTTATTGGCATTTGATCTATTCTCGGGGACGCCTGCGAATATGATCCATCGGTCTTAGTTAAAGCATATGTTCTGATTGTAGATTCACGTGGTCTATAATAACTCTCCTCCGATGAACTCGCCCTGCTGGTGATTTGCCTCACCAAGAGGTTTATCTTGATGATGAAGTTCCTAGCAATGCGCGCAATATCATTGTGCTGGGAATATGGAACAATGAATCTTTTGTTTTTAGGAAATGACGAAGATCATTATTAAATATGGGAGATAAATGTGTCGACACCTATCTTGCCTCTATAGATTGCAAAGGGATCCAAAACAAAGTCCTAGTCATGAGTGCTTTAAGCTCTCTTATCGGGTCAATGATAAATGCAATCGAGCTTGAACCAATAATCGCAAAATGAAAGTCACGAGCTTGAAGTTCGGACATTTATGGGCACTATTAAAATAATGTGTGGTGAATGTGATGGTTCAAGTGGTCTTGTAAGAGACTCATCCCACATATGTGTTGAATAAACATTGTTCCGCTATGTAATATATCTGGCAAATGGCATGAATTAAAATATGCAGTTAATAGGATTCTGAAGATCCGTCATGAGATCCTAGGAGGACTCATATCTTTGAATTATACATATGCAACATATAAATCTCGTACCGAATAATACATTACAGACGAATGAACACACTCTTATGTAGGGAGAATATCTCCTACATGAGATTATAGTTCCTTGATGGAACCTTTCTAGAAGAAATAAAGTCTGTGTTAAACACTAAAGTTTGATAATCCCTATAAAGGGATAAAGACCCATACAGACCCGAAAAGATATAAGATGAGGTACCAAAGGACCTGAAGTTCACCGAATAAGCACATGTGCATTCCACGATCTTTACTCATGGCATTTTTCACTAGATGTGGAATTATGGTATCCTCTAAAGCTCCGATGGCAGAAACCTATAATGTTTAGGTGTTACTGGCAAAATATCCCCATTGTGCTAGAATGATAGACTATAACGATGTATCTGATCGATGAAAAGTCCCTGATAGATTATGACCTTTGATGGACTTTTATTACACCATCATAGATGTTGCAATGGATGAATGCCTGGAGTGATGTGTCATATTTAGAATATATACTATTGCAACTATATTATCCCCTAAGTCCTATAGAAGGACATGTTACTTGCTTTGCACAACTATGTATAAATTGTGGTGTAAGATAGAAAATGATATCACCCAACCTCATCCATTCTCGTTATTCTAGATGAACAATGAGATATATATCTTGAAGAATATGCTTGAGCTATGAGGGATAATGACTTTGACAGATGTCATCGTCAGGGGGAGCGAATGCTTATATTGATCACAATCGTGAGACAATAAATGTCATATTCTATGCCCTGAAGGCGTCAGGTTGATGATCAATATATGAACCTTTATGGAAGTTTCTATCAAATATATAGATCCAGTCGATCGAACACCACCAGTCAATGTGGCTTATTTATGTTGATACGTGCACTTACCTCGTATATCCTAGAAGTGAGTAGAGGTGAAGCTCCTGATATAATCCTTACAACATTATGCAATCTGTTTGCTAAATCAATATGTGCATAACTGCATATACTTCCAGAAGAAGTTATTTTGTCATACAAAGACAGTTTTGCAAGGATTAGGGGAGCACATTTCTAAAGTTTGCCTTTACAGAAGATTCAATGGAATCTAGATCTAGAGGATCGAAATATGTCCTGATGACAGTTGTTGTACTCATTTTCCTTGGTGAGTTTTCCTGAAGTTTCTCACATGAGGTTTTCAACGAGGCAACAAAGTGCAAATGCAATTTGCGTCACCATGTACTCTTTCTCCATATTTTCCCACTCAGTTTTTTGGGAGTTTTAATGAGGCATGTGTTGGTCGCGGTATTCGCCCAAGGGAGAGTGTTGAGAAACCCTAATGAAGGGTTATGTGGGCAAATACCGAATATGCCCCTGAGTGCTATCACATCTCTATATATAGAACTTGTATCCCCTCATATGGAATATAGATCAGAAAAAGGCCAGGGGCCCAACCCTATATCCTGTGTCTCGTGTGTTTCCTCTGTCGTGCTCATGAAAAGGGAGACGGGTTCTCTACAGCTTCTTGCGCCTAATCTGCTGACGGGAGGGAAGGGAGCGAATCTGGTGATCCGTGGTAACGTAGTTCTCAATAGGTTTAAATAAATAAATGTATATAACTTGCGACCTAATAAATAAATTAAATGTGTTATAAGACATTTTAGTTATTTTCGGTTCATGTACCAAAATAATAGAAATTATATATATATATATATATATATATATATATATATATATATATATATATATATATATATATATATATATATATATATATATAGTTTATATATTAAGAGCCCTGGGCTTCCAATAATAGAGGAAGCCCAGGCTAGTTAATATGGGCATTTTGGTTGAACCACACCGGGTCATATAGGTCCCAGTCACGGCGCCGTTACACAGTTTCCTCCGTCAGCCAGCCACCTCTCCCACGTTTCCTGTTTCTAAAACCGTATTCGCGCAATCAACGGAGGCAAACCAGCGCCGATAGGAAGAAAACCCCAGCCGCGCAGACTTTCCTTTCGTCGGAGGCGACTCGCCAGGCGATTTCCGCGCCTCCAAGCCAGCGCAGCGCCAATCCACCGCCGCTCCAATCCAGCGCCGTTCCATTCCAGCTTACATCCTTCAATCTCCCAGCATTGGAGCCCGATTCAAGAAGTTCCAGGTAATCCAACATTGAAATACACCGAGTTTGTCGTCGATTTTTTGAAGCATTTCGGTCGATTGAAGTGGATTTGATTGTAACCCTTATTCTCCAGCTAAATGTGTGATTTGTATCCGTTTAGACATCTCTCTAATCGGGTCATTGCATCACGCATTGCATCTCTTTTTTGTTCAGGAGCCCCGATATTAGAGCATATGTATTTATTCTATATCCCCACTATCGCCCGACATTCATAGATCTAGACAAAGGTTGTGGATTAGGTATTTACTGATGAGTTAGCAGAGAGTACTCTTACACAACCCAAGTAACACATATATGCTTTTTGTATTTAATATATATGCATATCTTCAGTACTGTTTATGCACATTCACTTGAGTCATTTGTTTACACATTTGTTTTATTATATATGCATATAGTCAGTACTCTTTATGCACATTTACTTTAATGATTTGTTTTCACATCTATTTTATTATCAAATATGCTTATTTGTATTTGATATATATGCATATCCTCAGTACTGTTTATGCACATTCACTTGAGTCATTTGTTTACACATTTGTTTTATTATATATGCATATAGTCAGTATTCTTTATGCACATTTACTCTAATGATTTGTTTTCACATCTATTTTATTATCTAATATGCTTATTGTATTTCATATATATGCATATCCTCAGTACTTTTTATGCCCATTCACTTAAATCATTTGTGTACACATCTGTTTTATTATATATAAAATATACTCATTGGATTTGATATATATGCATATTGGTAGTAATGTGTATGCTCATTCATACACAAGTTTATGAACATTTCGCAATACAAAAAGCATATTTGCATTGTTCTATTTACTTGAATAATTAGTTTACACTCCTGTTCATTATATATAAATACATACAGATACTGTTATTTAAGCAAAAGTTATTTAAATATTCATGTTTGAATATGAGCTAAATGTTTTTATTACTATGAACCAGTTATTAAAATATGTTGTATAGTTAGTTGATTCAAAAAAGCTCTTATTTTATCATGATCCATTTACAATTATATGAAATATTAAATCAATCTTTATGTTTGTATATAACCATTGTTCATTAAATGCTCTCGCATAAATGTAAAAGGTAGTTTAAGTTATGTAATTCCATTTAGCATTATATAGTATGCATTTCAGATAGTTATAGTAAAAATTAGTTCTTTTTGGCATATATTCATGCATAAATCAATGTATTTAAAAACAACTTCTTTTTCTACAGATTTATTCAGTATTTAATCATGAAGTCTGTTGATCGCCCGCCCAGTAATCCAAAAAGATTAACCATTGAATCCAGTCAGGAGGTTTTTTCAATTGACATTTCTAGATGTACAAGATCCAGCAGCTCAGCTCACCAAGATGATATTCCACAAAATCAGGAGCAGAATGAGTCACAACCAGCCCCAATCCATCGTTTTCGCAGAAAGGCTTTAGCTTGTCGTTTAAAAAGAAAACCTCCTACTCCATCCACACTGTCCGACGACGAATTCACGGATGCTCCATCGTTGAAGCGCCAATTCAGATCTGCCTCACCTTCTCCTTCAGAACAAATCAGTGCAAAGAAGTTAAAAGTACCTTCTCCTCAAGTTTCGAGCGTGAAAAGAAGTCCAAAGTCTAACATCATTACAAAAAAAAACTCTCCTAAACAGAAGACTCCTAGAAAATCACAGGTAATATGTATATATTTATGTTTATTCATGTGTTAATTTTGGTGCCCAATCAATTTTGTATTTTCCCTCACTTTAAATTTATGTATATTATTATCAACAAATATGGTGTTTACTTTTTTAGTGTTGTAGACTAGTTATTTACAAGCCTGTAATAAATATCCCTTGTATGTAAATATAGTATCATTAGTTCTAACTATATATATACTTTGTGTATTAATGCATATTCATTTATGCTTCCAGAAATTGAATATTCGCTGCATTCCCTATGATGTTATTGTATCATCTTGGATAATGAGCGATCGGCAGCGGATGCTGTCGCTAGGTTGGGATTTTCTAGTATATTTGATTTGCGAACTGATGCCTTAGAGAGCAGATCACTCATCAGGTGGTTGATGGATAAATTGGATCCACATGAAATGACCATACGCCGAGGGGCTGGCAAGGAAGTGAAGATAACAAAAGATACGGTTCATCTGATTTTGGGTTTGCCATGTGCTGGAGGAGGCAAGGAGTTTACTGATTGGTACGGTGAAGTGGATGCTGCTGCAAAACTGAGACGTGATCTCAATGTTGGTAAAGAAGAATTTGATGTTGTCAAGCTTCAAGACAAGATAGTGCTTGGCAATGATGATGAGCTATCAATTAGATGCTTTTTTCTGATTCTATTCAATCGACTTCTTTTTCCTTCTGCTTCTTGGGGCATTACAAACAATGAGGTACTCATGACTTCAAACATGGCCCGAATGGCTGATATTGACTGGTGTCAACTAGTTTACACGGATTTGTGTGATGCTGCCGCACGTTGGCATAAAAGGAACAAAACAAACATCACAGCAACAATATATGGATGCTCACTCATTGTTCTAGTAAGTAATTTTTTTGTTTACTGTGCATATATATGATATGCAAATATTTGTTATGTATTAATTTTATATATTTGTGCATTCCTTTTTTCAGATTTACTATCTTGATCACCTACATCACGCTGCATCTCCTGATAACAAATATGGTACTCCACGCATTAAGTTTTTTGATAATGAGACCATAAGAGAGTTGGCTCGGGGTGACAGACGCCCCCCCCCCCCCCCCCCCCCCGTAAAACTGGTGAACCATTCGGATATGCAGAGGTTAGACATAAACAATTTTTGTCCTGTTATGCAGATGTTAAAATATTATTACTGCTAACTGTTCTATCTGACTTTATATAGTTTCGTAGCCGTTCAGAAACGTGTTACGTCATTGCTCCAGAACGGCATGTTTCTGTCGTTTTCAACATATATGTGCCACGTATCAAGAATTTGATTGGCAACAAGTTGCAATGTTTGCCCTCCCAGCATCGGCCAATGTTTCAATCAATGTTTGATGCTCATGACAAAGAGGTGGATAAGTACTGTGATTCCCTTCAGCTGAGCCATCAGATGATTGTTTCGAAGCAGATTAAACTCTCTGAAACATTTGGTGAAATGATCGATGAACTACTGAGAGCTGCAACGCAGCGCGATTCACAGCAAGAAGGTTTTAGTATTTATGTTTATTTTTTTAAACTGATCAAGTTCACGAATTATTGCCTGGAAAATTATATATAGTTATACGATCTCAGATAATTTATTATATGCAGTTTTGTATATACAACTCATGCATTAATTTATACTCATACAAGTAGCAACATATTTTTCAGTTGATTTCATTTTTGAAAACTGTATTTTATTTATGCATCCTGATAGTATATTGATGTAGTTTGCAAATGTGTATGTTTAACCATTTTTTTATAACGATACATTTATATTGCAGTTATATTTCAGTAACAACTACTATATTATTATATGTTCCAAATGTAGATAACCCCCCCCCCCCACTACCTCAATGCCTCCAACAAATGCTCCAGTATCCTCACCACCTGTTCCAACACCTGATAAACAGCAACATGATCAGGAAATCCATGTTCCTACTGATCATATCAAAGTATCAGATGATGTAAGTTTTCTCATACAAACTATATATACAATGCATATATTATATTTTGCATACAAGTTACTGTTTACTCAAATCTCAGTTGTTTCCATTACAGATTGTCAGTGGGAACGTCTGCAAAAAAGATGAAATTATGGATGCCCCTATATTTGACAAGACTCCAAAATCAAATGTTTGACTTCCTTATATCACAATTATTATTATTTCATTTACAATGTATGCAAGTAACATTAATATATATGCATGCTTTATTTTTTTAATTCACCAGGCTCCCACAACAGACAAGCCTGCTGCTCCTGAGTTAACACCAGATATAAATAGTGTAAGTATTTACACCTTCATGAAAGTATGCTAATATTAATTATAACCTATGTTTCATCACGTTTATATTAATAATTTTATTGGTTACAGGAAGGACAAAAATCTGTTACACATGATATTCCTGTATCTGGTGCACCTCAGTTCGATAAAACCCCACTGGCAGATGTAAGACATGTCATATATTCTCATATTTTTCCTATATATACACTAAGACATACATCTTTATGCAATTGTTTACTAACATATATTCATATATTAGGCAACTACTGACCTTGTTGCAAAGGATAGTTCCTCTAAAGCTGCAGTCGCTGAACCTCCCCACGTGTCACGTGAAGACTGTGCTCGCAACCTACTTAAGTTCATTTTGTCAGGAAAACTAGATCTGAGCATGTATGTATTAGTTATTCAAATTCCAATTAAGTATAATTAGATGAATTGTAAATAAAGTTTTATTTTTTCCCAGGTCTATCATTAATTTTGGAGGATTTGGAGGTTCTGTCCTCGATGTTGTCCAGTCGTTTGGTCCCAATAAATGTCTTGAGAATACTTTCATGCAGGGATTTATCGACTGTATTCATGAGGATGATGTATTATACAATCCAGATTCTGTAATCAACACTCTAATACTGAATGTCAATGTTGGGGTAATTTTTTCTCCACAACTTTGTATCTTATTGCAACACTTACTGTATAAATATATAATACTAATCAATTTATTTTTTTTGTCCAGACTGTTTTGAATATCGAGGAGTTCGAACAGCACAGTTCAAATCCATAGCCCTTCTCAACATCACTTCTTAAAGAACAACTTGAACCGACGCTTCCTTCAGATGAAGTTCTGAACCAAATTAAATTGGTGAGCCCCAATCAGTTTCATTTGTAATAATGTTATAATGTTCTTTTGGTCATTAGTTTTATGTTGTATTAGCTTTAATTTTTCATATGCATAGTATTAATCCTTCATAAATTTACATATATATTTAACAGATCCTGGTTCCTATGCTACGCCGTAGCCACTGGACCCTTTATGCAATCAACTTTGAACGTCGTCGAATAGACATCTTAGATTCAAATCCTTATGGTACATTGCTTGGAGGCACTACATGGAAACAAATCCATAATGATCAAATGATGATAAATGGAACGAAGATACCTTGGTCCAGATTAATAATGAGAAGACTTAGCATTGCCTTACATGAAGCTCGACCTGAGTCAACTATACCAAAGTTTGGCAACTACAAGATTGGGCTTCTTCCCAATTGTCCAACCATGACACCAGGGTCAAATGATTGTGGTTTTTTTGTCGCAAACTTCCTCCGCTACTACGATTTTGATGATGGCGACTTATCAGAATTTTATACTCCGGTATGTTACTAAATTAGTGTTCTGATATTGCATATATTACTCCTTCAGATTTAATCCTAGCATTAATTTGATATTATGACTATTTCAGGATGAACCATTGGACCAACGTGCCTTTGTTCTGCATTACCTGACCTTTCATCGCAACAACAGGGTTGCCCCCCTTCCTGCAGAACTGCTGCCTTTCAAGTATGTTCCAAGGAGACGCCGTTGTTTGAAAGCCAAGACTTAGATATCATAGCTGAACATGATTCCCTATGGGACCCACAAAATTGTTTATGTTACTTGTTAAGTCACTTATGTCAGGCCTCTGATCATGTGTTTGATACTCCATGTGCCACTTATGTTCGATGTGTCCAATGTCTATGCTACTTCGCATCAGTTTTTATTTGAAGTGTGTCAAACATATATGTTACCAGAATGTCTACTTATGTTATCTGTTAAGAAATTCTATGTTGTTTCATCTCCAGATTGTGAGATGGTTAATCGTTTTGCTTCCAATGTTTGGCGTATTTGTATTATCATATTGTTTTAATATTCAAGTTTTATGCATAATATATACTTCCTTATTTTATATACACTAGGTTTATCTTTTATACATTTTCCATGCTACTTATGCTAATTGTAACAAGTTGTTATGCTATATCCTGTTTGGTGTATCTGAAGTGCGAAACCGACGTATGTACTCCCATTTGATTAGTATTGTTAAGTGTATACAGTTTTATATACCATTTATGTCCAGACCTTCCGATTGCTAAACGTTCAATGCCAATTTGTTGTACATATTCAGTTACATAATTTGTGTAATTGTCTATATTTACGCAACATTTTATAGTTTTATATCAACGAATTATATAACCCTGTCATGCAAACTATTTAATTTCCAACAAACTAAAGCATAAGTCAATGTGCTATTACAAGTTTCTACTAAATCGACCACTCTTTAGTCACACTTCAAATTATTCGCCCAATTCCATATGCTCATCGGCTTCTTCATTTTCCACTTCTTCATCAATACGATGTTTTTTAGCAGTCGATGTTTCAATCCACTGTGGAGCAGTTGTTTTATTGTTTAGTCTTGATCCGGCTGGTCGTCCTCTCTTTCGATTAGCCAGTTTTGCTAGCCTTGCCCTGTTCTCTTCCACAGACAGACATGTTCTGCTGTTATGCCCATCTGCTATACCACACAATTGACATCTCCTATTCTTCTTTTTCTCTCCTTTCGCACCTAGTCTCATAATCCTATCTTCTGAATTTTTGATTGTCCGTCCTTTTGGTCTTGCACGATCCGACATACTCAGATTTATAACATCCACATTAAAATTCAACCTCTGCATAATAATAGAAGTTAATATTTAGTATACGTATATTTACATATATTTATACCAATTAGTAAAATCATTTATCAATGCTCACCTTTTTAGCTTCTGAGGATGCAGCAATATGTTCCATTTGTTCATGTGCTACGTGACACGGAGAACTTGTATCACCAACCTCATGTGAAATTCTCATGTTGTCCTCCTTTAGAGCCCAACCCAAATACATCAACATTTACATGCAACATATATATATTTTTTCATTTTAGACAAATGAACAATATTATTTTAATATGTACCTGGTTACCAGTTGTTATTATTGTTAACACATGTTCACATCCAGTCATGGTGTTATGCTCATCCTACAAAATAAAATTTGCTTATTACATTGATTTTATATATTCATTATGTACAATACTTCATGCAAGCTTATATATTTATCTTTTACATACCTTGTTATGGCATGTAATTGTATTGTCATCTTCCATCCCATCGCCAGCATTATTTTTATTCAACTCTTCTTCCTGGTACAAATAACATGTTACTATGCATAATTTATGTTACAAATAGTATAACACTAAAAACATCTGGAATATTATTACCTTGTCTTCCTCGTCATCACTAACATCTGTTGACTCATTACATCCAATATCTGGCTCTAATCGGCTTAGAACGACATCGAGCTCATCCAACACATCCATCGCCTTAACGTACCCTGCTTTTGACATACACGCCTGGCGAACTACTTTCATTGTTTTCGTTAACAACATTTTCTGTCTGTATGATTTAGTAACTCCATCCTTCCCCTGAAGCTCTTATCAATTCTTTCAAATGGAACATCTTTTCTTGATGAGACAGTGTATCTTTGCAATATATATTTTGAAGGTATCTTTTCAACTTGAAGATGCATGAAGGCTCTTAAAAGATGAACACACAATAGACCTGAAAAACATGAAAACGAACCATTTTTTTCAAAGATATACATTAATTTGTACTACAATCATCAAATTCTTTAGTATGCAAATTTATTCTCCTAATCAACATAATACGTACAAACCTGTATGTTCCCACTGTTTGCACTCGCATGTATACTCCCCAGCTTCTATGTCCGCTGTTATCTTGAATTGATGTTGTCCCCACACAATTTTATTAGACCTTTTTGTATGCTGTACGATCCATTCATTATCACATCCGTCTGGGTCCTTTAATATTTTGTATGCAGTGGCGTATTTCATTGATTCCTCAAATTTATTCATAACAGCTCTGGTGTATGCTCTAGAGACTCTCACTTCGAACCTATATAATGTATCTGTTGTCCTTGGTCCCTATAACACATTATTATCATAATTAAACACATTATTTACATAAATGTATGCCAAACGTTATTGATAACAAGCACGACATACCTTGCTCACCAATGCCTCCTTTGATTCTTTCATTTTCCTGTTGTGCAACATTTTCATCATTTGTTTAGCGAACTCATGCAGTGGGGTGTTCGCATCTACATGTGATTGCTTCACTAATCTGTTCATGCTCTCACTTCGTTGTGTAGATACCATTACCCCACAGAAGTCATTTTTAAAAAATGCAGGTATCCATTCTTTTCTTATTTCATATAATTTGCATAGAGTCATATCTTCATCAGGATTGAACTCCTCTAGCATCATTTCCCAGGCACATTCAAACTCATGAGGAGTTAATGGATGATGTATAATAGACTGGAATGTTGTTTTAAAATCATTAACAGCAAACCTTGCATATATCTCATTTAGGAATGACATAAATTTGTTTTGTACATGCCATAAACACAGTCTGTGAACTGTTTTTGGAAATACAGTTCTTAGAGCAATTGGCATTGCAGGATCTTGATCTGCAATTGCTCACAAATTATTCAGTTATTTTTACAATAAATTAATTCACTGTTTTGCATAACAAATTGATATATCACATACCTGTAAGCATAACTCTTGGACCCTCGCATCCCATACATGTTTTGAATGAATTGAAAGCCCATTCAAAAGTCTGTACTGTTTCATCTCCCAACAAAATAAATCCAAACACTGTACACTGCAGATGGCTGTTAGCCCCAACAAACATGCCCAGTGGTTTATCATATATATTTGTCTTATGTGTTGTATCAAATGTCACAGCATCACCATAATCTGCGTATTCCCCCTGCATACTTGCGTGTGACCAAAAAATACTCACTATTTTCCCATCATTGTCTAGCTGGAAATCACAAAAAAATTGTGGATTCCGTTTCTTGCATTCTCTAAAGAAAGCCAAAAGTTTGGCTACATCATTTGCGCAGTTTTCTCTTCTCCTGGCTGCCCTCCTACATTTGTTTGCACAAAAAATTATTACACACACATTTACTATAGTAATATTTATGGCTCTTGATATATACACATGTAACAAAAAAGTATTGCTTACATGTTTTTCAGATCTTGAGCAGTTACCGGTACGTTCTCCGGCCCATCATGCATTTCTGATATAAAATCAACTATGCAATGTTGCGGCACTCGGCTATCATGCATTGCATCCACAAAATTTATGAACTCAGCATCCCTAATTTTGTTGCAACGTAAATGTTGTTTCTCTGCTTCGTCAGTTATGAACTCATGGTTATGCTCCAAGTTTACCAGTTCAATTTTTGCAGCTACAACCATTTTTTTCATCATCATATATATTTTTTAATTTTATTCCAGCTTTACATTGCGTACGCCCCGATGACCTATTCCTCATTCTAGGTGTATCATTTGATTTTGGTGCACTTTTACCTTCACGTGAACAACTTATCCACTTACTGAATGTCTTCTCTCTGTATTTCTTCAGTGGAAATCCAACTTCATATGCATACCTTTTATAGAATTTATATGCATCATCAACATCCTTGAAAGTCATCCCTACCGTTGGCACTATAGTTGGATCAATGTTTTTTGCCTGCTATTTCATTGTCATTGTTGTTTGTACCATGGAATATGTTCACAACAATATATTCAATCAATAATCAAATACAGCGATTGGACTTACAGGTGAATGCAGTATTTGTGGCGTATCCATCTCCCTGGAGCTAATATTGGACATAGGAGGTCAAACCCTTCGTTCTCCTTCTTCCCCTATGCTCATCTCGGCGATCTCAGGACCCAGTAGAGCAGGAGGTGGTGTCACCAGTGAGTTACCACCAACTCCTCCCTCTGTCTCTGGATCAAGACGAACGCCATCTCCTTCCATCGCCGGCGACTCTCCAGAGCCGACCATCTCCAACTCCGATTAGTTATGCAGGCTTAATGGTCTTTTTTCGAATGAAAGTTAATCTCGGATACTATAAAAGTAACCGCATCCACGTTTACAGGGTCTCCCCATTATTTCCGAAACTGTCCCGATATTATGGCGATGTCAATGTCAAACTAAAATCCATAATAAAATATTTACGCACAATGACTCAACGTTTTACGCCAAACGGTATATACAATTTATGCAACTATTATGTCGTTTCGGTTTTATGCCATAGCTTTCACCATCTTATGCTACATTTTTTTTTACCTTCCGCCATTACTTCCCATGCAAGATCCATAAATTACGCGCTCACGTATCATAGTAATCACGTTTGCATGTGGAAACTATTCCCTTTAATTTCGCGTCATTCCCTTATGTTTACCGCCTTGCCATTCAAACAACCGCGTAACGGCGCCGTCTGTCCTGCATGCCGCCTCTCAGCCCCACGTTAAACACAGGCGCGCCTGTCCCAACGACCAGACCTCGGAACCGACCTGGGCTTCCTTTAATATCCGAAGCCCAGGGCTCCCGTTATACCTACCCTATATATATATAGTACTGAATTATACATAGTATTACGTGTCAAAAAGGTATTATCATTGACTAGTCCGTGTTTAAATCCTGGATCCGCTGGTACCCGACTCCAACTAGAATAAATCTCAGTTTGTATTCGATGAAGCCCAATATAGTCTCTGCGGTAAACTATAAAATACAAATGCATTATAGAAAACGACTATGTATGTATATATGATTCATTTTCATCCATACATGTTAAGAGTTGAGGGCTAGGTGTGGGTTTCCGTCGATAAGGACTTTTGGGGCCGGACGGGTTTTGCATTGTTGCTGGTGCGGGTGCGCAAATAATGGCCCACTTGGCCCAACATCTCCCCATCGCCATCCCTAACATTTTGACAAACTTGCTTGCGTTTTTTACTATCTAGCGACGCCGTCTAGGAAGGTGTTTTAAGTTCCGATCATGCTATCATACTAGAGATGGCCTGAAAATGGGGCCTGACATATCTCTTGCCACTTCATTTTAAATCTGCCGAAGTGGTCGGTCTATGTCTACCACAGCTGACATGCAGCACATCGTACGTCTTCAGTTTGCTAGGATTGACGGTTTCAGTTTTGACTTGAGAGACGAGACTGGATGGCTGTTGAAGCCAGATGAATTGCCCGCAGGACGCAGGAGGCCGGTATGGTGACAGGAGCTTCACATGTAGATCCTGGAAATGTTGCTACGTTCTTTGCAGGCACTTGTGTTGGGAAACCATATATATGGTGTCATTCTATATAGGACTATCACATACATATCTGAAAAACGAAGGTTTCCCTGCACTGCATCCCGTGCATCTCCATACTCCACAGGCCACCACCACCGCGACGAGGGAAGGCCGCGTGCGCCATGCCGTCGGGCATCAGTGTGGGCGCGCCATGGATACAATACAGATCTGATTATTATCTGAACATGGGTGCCTTATGTACAGACGACGACAACTCAAAGCTACATGAAGCTCTCATGTGTTGAGAATTACGTCACCATGGATCACCAGATCCGCTCTCTTCCCTCCCGTCAGCAGTAGAGGCGCGAGAAGCTATAAAGAACCCGTCTCCCTTCCCAGAAGCACGACAGAGTAACACACGAGACACATGATATAGGGTCGGGCCTCTGGCCTCTTTCTCTTCTCTATTCCATATGAGGGGTACAAGTTCTATATATAGATACGTGATCGCCCTCAGGGGCATATTCGGTATTTGCCCATATAACCCTTCATTAGGGTTTCTCAACACTCCCCCTTAGGCGAATACCGCGACCAACACATGCCTCATTAAAGCTCCCAAAAAAACCAATGGGAAAATATGGAGAAAGAGCGCATGGTGACGCATATTTCATTTGCACTTTGTTGCCTCGTTAAAAACCTCATGTGAGAAACTTCAGGAAAACTCATCAAGGAAAAAAAGTACAACTGTCATCAGGACATATTTCGATCTTCTGGATCATGATTCCATCGAATCTTCTACAAGGGCTAAATTTAGAAATGTGCTCCCCTGATCCTTGCAAAATCGTATCAATACGGCACAACATCTTCTGGAAGTATACACACATAGAGATTTAGCAAACAAATTGCATACTGTTGCAAGGATTATATCAGGAACTTCACCTCTACTCACTTCTAGGATATACGAGGTAAGTGCACGTATCAATATAAATAAGCCACTTTGACTGATGGTGTTCGATCGACTGAATCTATATATTTGATAGAAAGTTCCATAAAGGTTCACATATTGATCATCAAGCTCACGCCTTCAGGGCATTGAATATAACATTTATTGTCTCACGGTTGTGATCAATATAAGCATTCGCTCCCCCCTGACGATGACATCTGTCAAAGTCGTTATCCCTCATAACTCAAGCATATTCTTCAAGATATATGTCTCATTGTTCATCTGGAATAACGAGAATGGATGAGGTTGGGGTGCTATCATTTTCTATCTTACACCACAATTTATACATAGTTGTGCAAAGCAAATAACATGTCCTTCAATAGGACTTAGGGGATAATATAGTTGCAATAGTACATATTCTAAATATGACACATCGCTCGAGGCGTTCATCTATTGCAACATCTATGATGGTGTAACAAAAGTCCATCAAAGATCGTAATCCATCAGGGATTTTTCATCGATCAAATACATCGTTATAGTCTGTCATTCTGGCACAATAGGGATATTTTGCCAGTAACACCTAAACCTTATAGGTTTCTGCCATCAGGGCTTTAGAGGATACCGTAATTCCACATCTAGTGGAAATTACCATGAGTAAAAACTCATGGAATGCACATGTGCTTATTCGGTGAACTTCAAGTCCTTTGGTACCTCATCTTATTCCTTTTCGGGTCTGTATGGGTCTTTATCCCTTTATAGGGATTATCAAACTTTGGTGTTTAACACAGACTTTATTTCTTCTGGAAAGGTTCCATTAAGGAACTATAATCTCATCTAGGAGATATTCTCTCTACATAGGAGAGTGTTCATTCGTCAGAAATGTATTATTCGGTACGAGATTTATATGTTGCATATTTATAATTCAAAGATATGTGTCCTCCTAGGATCTCATGATGGATCTTCAGAATCCTATTAACTGCATATTTTAATTCATGCCATTTGTCAGATATATTACACAGTGTAACAGTGTTTATTCAACACATATGTGGGGTGGGTCTCTCACAAGACCATTTGAACCATCGCATTCACCACACATTATTTCAACAGTGCCCATAAATGTCCGAACTTCAAGCTCGCGACTTTCATTTTGCGATTATTGGTTCAGCCTCGATTGCATTTATCAATGACCCGATAAGAGAGCTTCAAGCACTCATGCCTAGGACTTTGTTTTGGATCCCTTTGCAATCTAAAGAGGCAAGATAGGTGTCGACATATTTGTCTCCCACATTTAATAATGATCTCCGTCATTTCCCAAAATGAAAGATTCATTGTTCCGTATTCCCGGCACAATGATATTGCGCGCATTGCTAGGAATTTCATCATCAAGATGAACCTCTTTGTGAGGCAAATCACCATCAAGGTGAATTAATCGAAGGAGAGTTATCACAGACCACGTGAATCTGCAATTAGAACATATGCTTTGACTAATGCTGATGGATCATATTCGCAGGCGTCCCCGAGAATAGATCAAATACCAATAAGTCAAATGTGGATATGATATTAATCCCGGGTATATCCACATCTACATCAGGTAGAAGCATTCAAACCAATATGGTTACTCCTCAACGATTTCTGGCAAACTCCATATACACAGGAGTACACTCCGAACGACGGGTTCAGTTTGGCTTTTGTGCGTTTAATAGAATTTGAGGCATTACACTATATGGGCATTCCTCCCCCTAATGCCGAGATGTTCTAAAAGCATACAGATAAAATCTCCAACCACAATCATCTAGTTTGTGGCCAATGTATGCTATTGTGGTGATTTATTTGGGAAATCTTACGCACATTACAAATAGGGGTTTTATGCAGTGAGCTTTGGACTTAGATTGATGTAGTGGCATGAATACTACATATTTGTCCTTCAACGTGAAGGATTAGTCTCAACTTTCAGCAAGACACACAACAACAAGTCGCTTTGTGGTTACAATTCTGCAAACTTACTGTTATTATCACCAAATATACAGTCCATCATCAGGATTTAGACTGATACGCGCAACAATATGTTAGCCATAAAAACAAAATACTTTAGGGCTCATGCACACCATTTGTCGTTTGGAGCAAGTAGTTGACTTCAGATCAACAAGGACAATGACCATCAGGTCTAGTGCTCACAAGAACATTCATTGGTTGCATTGTGCTTTCAAGCACATAGGAGAATTTACGCATATATAATGGTGGTAAAGTGCACGGCATCAGGCTAATGCTGCCAAGCAGAGATTTTTATATGCAGAGATGTATAGTCCAGCTCGTTTTTATCATTGCCCATGGGTTACCCAATTACTCATACCATTCTGAAATTGGGTATCGATTTATTCAACATTTTTAGGTATTATAATTTTGAGAGAGAACTTATAACAACAATCAAATATTTGTTGTGTAAGCTGTCAACAGGGCAAACTTTTCTTCTCATATTACACACCAATTTGTTCTATAAAGCATTATTTCGATCTCTTCATTGTTCAGCAAAAAAAGAGAAACTTTGGAATAGAACATACAAGGCCAAGAATTCGTTTTATCTGGGGAAAACCACCTGATTGCTAAGCTTTCGATTAAGCAAATGGTGATAACTGCTTGGCAAGACCGAAAGAAATACCAATATCCGTCTGGGACTAGTCTTCAACAACAGATAATACTGATCTCATACGAAGTAGTCATCAAGACAATGGAGAATACATCTGGTCTCCATAAGATCTTCATATTTCTATCACAAATTACCATCACCAATAGCTTAGTGGTCAAGAATTATGGATCTTCCGGCGCCAAGGACCAATGACATACTAATGCCCAATTTCACTTCAAGCTCTGTGGTAATATGGGATTTCATGGCTATTTTCTACTCTTCTTACTCCTGGTAGATCGGAGATATATTACGGTAAGCATTTCAAAGGGTGGAATTCAATATAGTTCTGCTACATAAACTCCAAGTATATGCCCATTTAGGACTGACCTTTCCATTTAGCTTAAAGTTATACCATACCAATCAAAGGACCATGCCAAGTCAATTTAGTGACTATAAGTATTTATAATTCTGAGAGATGTATGCAACACAAGCATAGATGTCCTAGACAGGACGAGTAAAGTGGTTCGACGGGAACACACAATGGTTTTTTTTCACACCAACATAGTGAAATTTTTCTCAGAATAACCTCTCGGTATACTCACAACTTCGTGTTGCTGGCGATTACATGTCCTTTTATCTCATAGTTTGCTTCATGTCATTTAGCGACAAAGAGAGTAATGTGCTAACATCTGGTTGAGCAATGTATGGTTGAGATTTATAGTCTTAAATCATTTGGTAAGGCCTTTTGCTTACTAATAGAATCCCAATTTGTGATGTTTTCTGTGCCAAAAAGGCTTTCATGCATTAATATTGAATTTCTTCAGGTTACTTGGGGTAAAACTTTATGCACGAGGAGAGAGCAAAGATTTAACTTATCTGTGTTTCTGTGTTTCTGTGTTTCATTGTATTTCGATTTAATTTCCCAGATTTCCAAGCACTATAGAGCTTGATACAGCTGTTATGGCCACTTGGCAATATAAATAAATATATGATGTCACACAACACAATCAAATAAAATATATAGACAACCAAAATTGTTTACGAAGGTTGTGTATAATGTGACTTTAGGGGGCTTGAACAACCCACCACAATCCACGCGAGTACAAGTTCTAGCGTATCTGGCGTCAACGCGTGTGTGGCCATCTGGGCTACGACAACACAACAAGCTTTCGTAACAAGCGCAACAGGCGCAATTGTGACTCAATAGTCGGGGTACATGACAAGTCCATAAAACATGCGCAATAGGCACAATTGTGGCTCGATGATCACAACAGACAAACAATGCCTACAGGGCGTGCGAAAAATATGTGACTCGATGATGGCGGTCCGACTCAACGAGAGTGGTCCGATTAAGCGAGAGTGCGACATAGCAATCAAATGACGCAGCCAAGTTCGTACGACACAAATACTGCGTCTTGTTGCCAGGGCGCAGCCAGTGGTGCTCAGCCAATGTCATAACTCGATCGATTAATAACGTAGTCTGATCGACGTGTCTGAGTACCCACTATACAATTTAATCGCTCGACGTGAGTCCAAAAGCTCAACACATCATAAATATTTAGAGCGATTCACGTATACACCATATAGTCTTTACATGTATTTTAATAATTTTCTGCTAAATATCTACTACGAGAAATAAAGCAGAAATATAATACTAGAATTAAAGCATAAGCAGATCAGGTGTATGAAAGACATTTTCTCATATTCAAGCATACATTTTTCTACTAATTATTTACTGCGGGAAATAATTGATTAAGGTAGAAACTGCAATGTAAAACAAATTTTTATTCTATTTGTTATATTCAGCAGGAAAATAGAATAAAATAGTATGGCACATGTATATAAATTAAAATATGTATAAATTCAACCGCAATTAATAAAAAAAATTGTAAAGCACATTAAGATCCTATTTTTTTCTCTCCTTCCACGAATCTGTTTCTGCGCGCACAATACATCTAATCCACTTTTTCGTTTTCTATTGAGCCGCCATTTTCAGATCGTATTGCATGCAGATGCAGCCATGCAGTGGACGCATACAACTGCTTTGACCGTGACCTATAATGGGGCAATAAATATGCATGGTTCAACTGCTTTCTCCGCCGCTACAGGACATCATGCAACCGTTTCTTTTTTTTGTTTTTCTCAGCCGCACGCTTAGTCAAAGAAATGGGGCCCACTTTTTTTACTCGGCAATCAAGGCCCCTGTTTGTTTCAGCTTTTCGTAGCTTCTGGCCACCAAAAGCTGCTGCGGACTGCCAAACACTCAGCTTTTCAGTCAGCTTCTATAAAATTCGTTTGGGTAAAAACCATTCAAAATCAACATAAACATATAATCGGTTGTGTCGTCGCAATAGTAGTAATCCATCACTTTATAGATCGTGAGTCCTATGGACAACTTTATCTTCCTCTGCACGTAATCCTAATAATACGCAGATTCTCTACACAGCCAAATTTTTCCCACAGCTAGATTCTCGAAAAAGCTGGTCAGAAAAAAGCTGAACCAAACAGGCTCAAGGAGCACTGCATGCACGCATGCATCTGCTGCACTCACTTTTCCAGCATATTTTTCTCCGCGAACATAGATCGGAAAGTAAATAACACATCCAATCTCAAATTTCATACCACTAGATTACGTAAAGGAATCGAGGGCTATCGCGTAGGACAGTTCGGCTAGGCCAGGACCTGCCGGCTTGACGATGAGTTGACGCAGATCTGATCCCACAGTAACGTCGAGGTAGAGCGTGCTGATAACGTGTTGAGAATTACGTCACCACGGATCACCAGATCCGCTCCCTTTCCTCCCGTCAGCAGTAGAGGCGCGAGAAGCTATAAAGAACTCGTCTCCCTTCCCAGAAGCACGATAGAGTAACACACGAGACACATGATATAGGGTTGGACCTCTGACCTCTTTCTCTTCTCTATTCCATATGAGGGGTACAAGTTCTATATATAGAGACGTGATCGACCTCAGGAGCATATTCGGTATTTGCCCACATAACCCTTTATCAGGGTTTCTCAACATCATGTTCTATCACACACGGATCTGAGAACGACGGTTTCCCTGCACCGCAGCCCGTGCATCTCCACACTCCACAGGCCACCGGTTGTGATGCCACCACCACGAGACGAGGGCACGACGGACCGCGTGCGCCATGCCGTCGCCATCGCGCATAGGCCATCGGCCGGACGGAGTGGCCTGTGGGCCCCCGGAGCTTGGAGGTTAAGGCTTCCGTGGGCCGTGGCCTGAGCCGCGCGTGGTGCGGTGCACGGTGGGCCAGGGCCTGCTAACGCTGTCTTGGGCTTTGCCGCTTCTTGGTTCCCATGGTGGTCTCTGGTCTCTGGTCTGGAATGGTTACTGTGCGTGATATATAAACGCGCGGCACATGTACGCAGGCACAGAAAATCCTGGCTCGTGCGATGCGACCTCTTGGCTCTCGCTAGGTTGTATGTGTGTGTGTGTTTAAAAGCCTAATCTACCGCACCAGCGGCCTCTAGTGTCTCCTCCTCCTCTATCCCTCGCAAAGCAAACACACACGCGCTTTCTCGGTGCCACCACCAGCAGCACCCCGTCTCCGTCCCGGCCCCCGACGCCCGGCGGGACATGAAGAAAGACGAGGAGGGCGCCAATGCCACCGTCGCCGGCGACGGCGACGCACGACGACGTTCCGCGCTCCCCGTCCGCCTGCTGCCGCTCCGGTGACGGTGACCCCTACCTAGCTCTCTCCTTCGTCCTCGCCTTCTGAGTCGCCGTCCTTCTTGCCTCTATGGAGCGAGCTCGCCGTCGCCGTTACCGTCGTCGTGGTGCAGACCAGCGGCTCAGCGGATTGAGGGGAGCCCTGGCGGCGGAGAAGGCGTCGTACGTGTCCTGGTGATGGGTGCGGATTTGGCATGCGGGAAAGCCAGGCATCGTTTTTTTTTAATTTCCCCCCTCGGTGGTGATTGTTGCTAGCTGTTGCTGCTTTTGTTGTCAGTTTTAGCCCCCTTTTTTCACCTTCTCTCTTCTTTTTGACCCCCCCTCCCAACTACTTTGTAGTTTTGCCAATCACGGTTCTACTAAGAACATATCGGTTATCGGAGAGCGAAATGTTCGTGCGGATTCTGCTCTTTATCTCTCTCCCTCTCTCTATGTATAAAGCTGGCTACCATGCTTTGGCAACACGCGCGACTTAACTGCAGCTGTGCAATGCTACAGCCTACAGCAGCTCAATTAACTAACTAGTCCAATACGAAATAGGAGTACCTTTCTCTCATCATTCTTCTTTTTTACATGATGCAAGCAAACAATGTCCTTCGGTGATGATTATTACCTTCTGAAACCATGAATCCTGCCTGCCTTTTGTTTGTTTGTGTTTCAACTGTGTGTCTAATAGTGCAATGCAGTTACTGTTTACTGCAGCTACTGTGCATGTAAAGCGTGGCATAATAATGTAATCCCCGGTAGATTTTCAGCGCTAAGCATTTCTCGTGCAGATAAGATAGAGCAGCAGCAGCCCGCAGCTGATCCTTACCGCTGCGGCTGTGTATCAATTAGGCCTCGCCGGCTGCACTAGCCATGATGAATCCCATGGAGAAGAGAGGAGAAGAGAAGAGAAGCTAGCCACAAAAGGGATGAGGTGACAGATGAGGGGGAGAGCCAGACAGACAACCTAACTGGCGAACCCTATGCAGTCAGATGCCCCTGCCTCTGACCAGGCAAAAACTTCAGCGGTCCCCAACGATGCAGCAAAATGGCATTCAGAGGCAGTAGTGATCGGCGAAACCAGACGGGCCCTCTGCGTGCTGTATTTTGTGTTGCACACAGGATGGGCATAGCTTGGTTCTATGATTGAGCTGTCATTGGTGATATGGGAAGCAGCGGGTTCTAAGAACTACTCGTGTACTGCCTGATATTATTGTTGTTTGTTCTGGGATGTGCTGCGGGCGTGCCTGATAAATGGGCGATGGCATGCATACAGTTGTTCTCAATCTTGTGACCTTGTTAAGAACCACATGATAATGCGCATGTATGTATGTACTCCAAGCATACAGTCTTTTTTTTAGACTCTTGATTTAAAATACGTATAAATATACTATCGATATTTATATCTCTAAACAAATCTGTTATATAAAAATATATTTCTATGTCATTTAACGATACTTGTTACACATAAGAAATGTTAGTTAAATATGTGACTCGTCTAATAATTGTGAGAGGCGCATTTATTAATTTTGGAAGTGAGGTCCTTAGGCTGTCCGCAGTGATGACTCTAAAGCATACGCTATCGCCGTATGCAGTAAATGAAACGCTGCAGTGGCGCACGCTACGAGCGACGGTAAATATAGGGTGGGCTTCAGAAACGCTATTTGCAGGGTATACAAGGCTCCAACTGCAAACGTACGGGCACATGCAAAGGGCACAGCTGGTGCAGTACGAGCACATGCAAAGGGCGCAGCTAGCGCAATAGATCTGCACAGCAAACGGAGTAAAGTGAAAGAAAATAATATAATATATGATAGTTGATATAGAGTTGATATATAGAGTAAATATGACCGCAGAAGATTGTGATATAGAGTAGATAATATTGCTGAATAAGATAGAATATTTCTTTTGGAGTACGAATTTAGGGTAGCATGAGTGCGGATAGCCTTATGCCGTATCACATCATATCCACACATCAATGTCCCAATGACAAGTTGACAACAGCAGTGTGTTCGTAGTTCCCTTTTTCCTGTTGGTACTTCGCTATACTGTAATGTAGGTAGGTTCTTTTTTGACCAGCCAGGTGATATCAGGTCACTTCACTTGCCTTAATTAGCTAAATCAAGAACTTCTTTAAGTAGATCTGTTAAATGTGAGTACTCTAAACCCTATATTCCACATCGAATCTAATTATATATACATCTGTTAAATGTGAGCACTTTTCTACACGGATCTGATCATATTTTAACCAAGTCTCTTAACCCAACACTGTTCTTTAAAAAAAATTAATGCGGTCGTCTTTCCTTCGAGTTCTTCGACGTACGGATCGGAGCAAGTGCATGCCAGTAATAACACGGCTCGGGATTCGCGCACTCCTCCGACCAAGTTTGAAGAAGACCCCGTAGTACGTAGCAGGAGTATGCAGCAGCACAAAACGTGGATCACAGCATTAACTAGTAATTAAGGGCGTCGCGCCCTGTCTCGATCGCCTTTGTTTAGTCGACTAGCTGCATGCCTAGCTTGTTCTTTGACTTTAGGGATCTGTGATGCTACTGACAGCACTGCCGCAGGAAAAACTGGCGTCGTCGTCCTAGCTAGGGGATGAGACCCCTCCCTCGTCCCCTTAGACTGTGTTCAGCGGTATCCTCTAAATTTCTCCCCCTATATCCCACTTACATGCCACATCAGCGTTCTCTTTCCCCCTATATTTCCACCCTATACAGCGGTTCCCCCTAAATCCTTCCTCTATACCCCACTATAATCATAAAATATCATTTTTCATACCTATTCACCATCTGTTATTATTTTTTTCCAACTAAAAAACATTGTCGCACACGTAAACCGAGGGCAGGGGGCTCACTGCCGCACCCCCACACTTGTTGTCTTCCTGTAGCGTACACTATAACTGTAGCGTGTAGAGGGGGCACCGTTGTAGGGATTTCACCCCCCTAAACGGCTACAGGGGTAGGGTAGAGGGAGCTCGGCGGGAAACGTTGAAGCTAGTCTTATCCGTCGAACTCCAAGGAAAAACTAGCATATCAGAACCAATTGATCTTCCTCTTTGGATCAGTGTGGCCTGCATCTGTCTGCAAGTTTGACTAAGTCATATATTTGGTTTGTAGCCACAGTTGTGACAAGAATTTTCTACTGTTGTATATGTTCTCACTCGTCAATGACTTATAAATGTGTGGCAATATTTCCTTAGACGTGGCAAACTGTGGTGCAAAAATTAAGTGTGTAACCTTAAGCAAGTGTGACATAAATTACGTGGCATCTTAGGTATAGAACCAAACAAACAACCCCAAAATAATGTCTTCTACCGTACGAGGTACTACCCAATTTATATATGTCCATCCTTTTTGGTGGTTAACCTTAATTGCAAGGATTAGACCGAACTAGACTATTCCTTTTCTGTGAAGAAACTTAATTTGGTTGGAAGAGAGATCTGCATGTCAACACTGTAGCTGATCAAAAGTTGATGATCGATGGGTTTGAGCAGAGAGCACGCACATTGACTTCCTGCCGACCACACCAACATGCATCCGGCTTTGGTGCGTGGTGGTAGGTAGTAGCACTTGTTCTTTTTCCGTTCATTGATTCATTCATCATCCGCGTCATGCATGCTGTCGCTGGCCGTGAGTGAGCGTGACAAGCGACCTCGCTTTCGCGCCAGTGCAGATCGATGCTGCTGAAAAAAGCCTTGAGAGCAGGCAAGGCAAGCGCGGGAAAAGGTCGTCTTTTACAGAGAGCTGCTGCTTTCGCAAGCGGCCAGGTAACAGTCATTTGACTGACTGAACGAATGAATGAAAGATAAGAGCAGCCGACAGTGCAAACCCACACATGCATATATAAGACGTCTACATGCATTAATTAGCAGCAAAGTAAAATACGACGAACCTAAGCTGTAGAGCTTTCAGAAAGATTAAACAAGTAGATTCTACGCTTTTCATTTGTAAAGGAGGAGTTGTCTCAAGGGTTTTTAGGTGCATATATAGTATCTAAAAGTTAGAACAATTAATCACACGGATACTGTACCTAAGTGGCACAGCACAGAATCTCCAGTCGAGACTCGATATGATTGATGGGTACGCCGGTACGTGGTCCACTGGTCCTGCCAAACATTTGACTCTCGAATCATGCAACCGCAATGCAATATGCCTTGGAAAGCTAGGAACAGAAAGTACTGTGGCTACTACACCCGATCGATCTCGCGCGATCGGCCTGGGATCGAGAAGCCTGCTGGGACTGAACTGGAGTGGAGGCTGGAGATCGACCGGATACCGGAGAGAGATCCCTACGCACTCCGACTCCGGGCTGCTCACGCTTGTCGTCCGTCCGGCCGATCCCCTGACGGCGATGGGACGCCGGACTCCAGCAGCAGCAAGCGGGCGGCGGATCGGAGAAGGGCTGGGCAACATGTATATTCCCGCCGGTGACAAGAGCAAGAGTTCGTGGCTGGCTGGCCACATACAGCACCACCCCGGCCCCAACACCGGCGCCGCTGTCGTCTCGTCTGCAGTTGAACCGCCTGTCTTGGCTAGCTATTTTGCTAGCTGCAGGACCGCGGACGACAGGCTTGTCCTGACCCTGTTCAGGTAGAGCCAACACGCGGCATTAATGTTTTTGGGGTGTATCTGCCAGTAGCATTTTTTTTGTATGGTTGTGCTGCAAAATCAGTGGTAATTACTTCTCCAGCTGATCGTTTTTTTCCCCTGCCGCGACTTGATGGCCAAATTAATAGGGCTGCAGGCAGAGCTGAGCTTGATGCGCCAGCCGAGGGCCGGGTAAAACTCGGACTCCCACAAGGCCACAGGCCGCCCTGACCACCCCGACCGATCGAACCGCGCGCCCGGCGGTGGTCACACACCATGCACGTGCCACGGCGACGGCGGCAAACGACGCAGTCGACAGCCTACACGGCGACGCGTCACTGGCAGCCGGGCAGGCACACGTACGTGTACGGCGCCGCGGCCATGCGCGCGATCCCCGTCCCTGGCCTGCCCGATTCATCAATTCGCGCCAGGGGGCGGGGGCGGGGCGGGGCTTGCTTGGAGAGACGTGCGTGCATTGCATTGCATGCATCATGCATGGCTCTCTCGCCTCGCGCGCGCGAGCTGCCTGCACGCACTGCAGCAGCGCGGCCGGCCTCGGGCAGAGCAGCGCGCGCGGCTGGCCCTGGCCTCGTTCGATGCATATGCATGGCATGGACGCCGGGCCGCCGGGGGCAGCTCCTGCTTTGCTTGCAGCAGCGGGCGGGCGGCCTCGGGCAGAGCAGCGAGCGTTTGTTTGGATCGGAGGCTTTTCATTTCTCGTCAGAGGAATCCAAAGGAGTTTCTCAGACCCTGTCTGTTTGTTCGGATGAATGAATTAGCCTAACCTTGTTTGGAATTGGATCAGCCGGCTAGAACCAACCAACCATGGACGGATGGACGACGAGATGCGGTCCGGATGTCCTGTCCTGTCCTGCCCGCCAGCGTCTGCAGTAAAAGGCGCGGTGTCCCTCGGAGGAGCAGCGGCCTGCGGCTGGCCTCACGAGCCAGGGGGGCTGCTGGCATCAGCAATGGCGATGGTAGTAGTGGCAGTGGCAGTCGATGTGACCCATCGATGGCATGATTACACACGTAGTGCCTTGAGTTTTGTCCCGGCGCGCGCGGCGAGGCCGCCGAGGGCGTGGCGCCGTCCGCCCGCCGTGCGCTTGGGGCCGCACCGCCACAGGCCACCGGCAGCATGCGGCTGGGCTCCTGGCCGCTGGCGATCAGTGGCGACCAGGAGTCCAGGACCTGCCTGCTCTGCTCCTGGGCCCGGCACCCTGGTGGCCTGACTGGTCTTGGTCTTGCAGGAAAGAGAGAGAGAGAGAGAGAGAGAGGACCATTCGGTTGATTGATTGATTGCCGAGCTCTCGGCGCAGGAAATATGCTCCGGCAGTGCGTGCAGCCAGCGTGTCGGCTGGGTTAGTGGTCACCGTTCAAACAAACCGGAGAAACACATCCTGACGAAATTATGGGAGAGAGAAGAATTTTGTTGGCGTGCCACGATTTCTAAACCGCTCTCGAGAGCATGTAGAGTGCACAAGCTCCACAGAGGACCACTCGTTTGTTCTTCATTGTTCAAACAAGGCTCCACGTAATAAATAAATAAATCTATCTATTTCTACGACAGTAACAACGGCACGTAGGAGTAGGAGATAGCTACCCTGCCTCAGCAATGCTGCTGGCCTGCTGGGCCATTGCGGCCATGCCATGCTGCTGCTGCTGGCCACAGTGACTTGGGCCTTGGACACCTTGGATTGCTGGGTCGTTGCCCCGCTGTAGGCCTGCCACGGCTCGCTGCACGGCTGCAGGTTGGCTGGTGTACGTACTGTCGTACTCCATGCTCCAACACCTCGACTTAGAGCAACTCCAATAGTTATGTAAATTTTAGCTCTCTAAATCACAGATTTAAGAAGTTGCTAAATGACTTTTGGAGTAAAAAAATGTGAGTTCTCCAATAGTTCTCTAAATATAGGTTGTAATTTGTTTTGTATTTATCCACATAAAAAATAAGTCACAAAAACTATATAATGCAGTCAACATTTTTGTTTAGGGAGTTGTTAAATGGTTGCCAAATGTAGAGAGAAAATGAGGTTAGATGACAAGTTGTTAAATTTAGAAAGTTCATTTAGAGAACTGTTGGAGAATAGTTTTCATGTTAACTACCTAAATTATTGATTTAGGAAGTCTTTTAGAGAACCACCGGAGTTGCTCTTAGCTCATAGAACCTAAAGTTTTATCACTACATTTTTAGCTAAATTTTAACATCTAGAGAATCCAAATCGTTGGAGGTCTTCTCTATCTGTTTTCAATAAAATAAGGTAAAATTATATGCAAATGCAGGATTTGAAACTTAGTTATTGTCTCTATATCCACACTCATCTAGCCAACATAACACATATTTTTATGTGTTATATTATATACTAAAGCATAATATAATATTTTTTATAAAAAATAAGAGAAAAAATCGAACTGTATCGGGTCTAGCCCATCATGCCACAACGAAGGTCTAGCCTTGACATGATGATTATGCTTGGCCGACATGAGTCCAGTGAACAAGATGTCAATTCATGCTCGGGCCGGTCTAAACCATGTCGGCCACGGGCTGCTTAGGAGGCCCAGCCTATTTGGACATATAATACACGTACATAAGTGATGCATGTGTAGACTGATAGTGGCGTAATCAAAATGCCATCGCAGCAGAGCTGTCAAGTCACCGATTAAGATACATAGGCCTTCGGTTTCGTAAATTAGAATTAGTTAGGTTCAATCCAAAATTGTAATTGTTTGTTTGAGGGGATGAGTGCCGCACAGACACCTGTCATAGCGTCGCCGCCGCCACCGCCTGTGAGATTTGAAGTCACAGGAACTCAGGTATCGTTTGTTTCACGGAATGTAACGTAAATGGTAATGGTAACGATTCACACTCGAATACCGGCGGTAACAAATTTGAATAAGGCGGTATTCATTTGTAGTGTGGTATCGATTACAGTTGGACTTAAAAAATATGATTTTTTAACGTTATCGGTTACCCATTACGTTACCAATATGTGAACCAAATGACATCTCAAGTAGGACTTTGCCACCACTATTCTCACAAACATTCGAGACTTTTGGGTGTTCATTGTAAAGGTTTAGAATATGTATGAATAATTATCCAATTTAAATAAAAGTTACCCTAAACTCTGAACCGTAGCAATGCACGACCTTAAATCTTAAATCCAACCTATGAAAACCGTATTCCATAATCTCTCTTAAACTTATCATCTCATTTTAAATAAAAGTTACCTAGAGAGCCCATACGGAAATGTGGCTTATTCGTGCCTCCTCTTATAAATCTAACACAAACTATGCTCACCGATCCGTTACTAGAAATTACAACACTATATATATCTCAAGACACAGGAACCCTTTGTAGAATAACAAATGAATAAAACCTGTTCTGTTCTTAAAAAAAATCAGTACATCTGTAATAAACATTTCAAGCCAACAGTTACTACTTCCAAATGAAGAACGTCTGGGAACAAAAAAAAAACTGAAACTGAAACTTTCAAAGCTACAAGATTCTACCCAACACTTTTCAGAATCGAGCCGATCGCCATGGCGGCTCGACCTCCAGAGAAGTCTAGATCATAAGCGAGGAAGATGTCTGTATGACGAGGGCAAGCAACAACGGCCAAAACTGCCTGGCTGCCTCCACTGAAGGCCGGCCTACTCCACCGGCACCATCTTCACCGCCACGGCGATAGGCATGCCTACGAACCCGATGGCGACGCAGGCGACCCACTGCGCGAGGCTGAGAGGGGTCGTGTTGGCGAAGCTACCGAGGCACTGCACGATCACGAACTGGAACACGACGGTGCTGCCGAGGACCATGACGAACACGTTGTTGTCCAGGATGCCTCGGAACACGTTCACCCTCTCCATCTCCCTCGAGTTCACCTCGTTGAAAACCTGCACGCACGGCCGAGAAGGAAGTCAGTCAGCGCAGCTAGCTTCACATGGTAAAAAGGAAAAGAAAAAAAAAACATCTAACGAAATATTCAGCATCCGCAGACATCTGAGATGTCCAGTAACCATACTTTGCCAGGCTATTGTCACAGGTAGTTTAGTTACCTGGCAGAACACGAAGCAGTTGAAGATGACCGTGTTCAGGACCAGGTCGGCGTCGGCGGCGCCCTCGTCGATCCAGAAGAGCCGTTTCCCCCTAGACTGCAGGTACCAGATGACGAGGAACTGGTAGAGGGCCTGCCCCATGATGTTCCTCCACATGGTGTTGCTGATGAAGTTGCCTTTCCTTCCGACGGGAGTCCTCTTCATGAGCTCGTCGTTGGGGGGCTCCGTGGCCAACGCCAGAGCTCCCAGCGTGTCCATGATCATGTTCACCCAGAGCAGCTGCACCGCAGTCAGGGGCGCGCTCCCTGATGAATCGACAAGCACATTTTATGAGTTTGTTTACGGGCTCCAGTCAATGTCTATTATTTCAGATTCAGACTGGAATCAGTCACCTACAGATGAACGCAGCAGCGTGAGGTTTTTTTTTTTACCTATCAGGCAAGCTGAAGAGAAGTTGACGATGAGCGCAACGACGTTGACTGTCAGCTGGAACTGCACAAATTTCTGGATGTTGATGTACACCGACCGGCCCCATTTGGCGACAGTCACTATGGTGGAGAAGTTGTCGTCGAGAATGATCACGTCGGCGCTCTCTTTCGCCACCTTCAAACAAACATTATTAGAAACGATAAGGTGCACCTTCAAATAAACAAAACATTAGAAAAATGAAATATATTATGAATCTAGATGTTATGACCGGCATCATCAGCTATAACTATAAGAGACGTCAAGATCAGAATCAAGAGGTTTAAGGGCCAAGTTATGATTAGATAAGGAAATAGCTATCAGAAGCTATTAGATAGGAGTTAGTTAGATAGGATAAGATAAGAAGCTATTAGATATGAGTTCGATAAGATAAGAGGAGAGACTATAAAACAACTCTGTACACCTCCATTTGCAATCAAGCAGAAACAACTTATTTGTTGTCGGCTTTCCTCACGGAGCTAGGAGCCCTTAGCTGCCACCCTCATCTCCCTCCTCCCGCTTGAGCCCTAATCTAACAGCACCGTGAGTATTGTAGCACCCTCTGTTCTCTTGCTCTCCTTCAGTCAAGCTCAGCCACGGCGCCCTGGCGCCATGATCATCGTCGGTCCCCTGCGTCTTACCCCTAGCCTATACCACATTCCCGGTAGGATCCACAATCCTATCACTAGAAATACTGAAATGTCTTATAAATTTGGGACAGAACTAAAGATGTCAAATGGGTAAATATCCATCCGTTATTACTATCTCATACACATACCCATGACAAAAAAAACCTTGTCGGGTCACCTATATCCACTAGTGGATGTGGATTTACCGACATACCCATAACTATGTGGGTATGGGTCACTCATACCCACAAAGATTAAATATCTATCAAATAATACATTATACAAACATCAAGTATATCCATCTAAATACAATTACATAATTTCCAGCATCATTCAATCATCCATTCAATAACACCATAGGTAATTGGATAAAGTAACAACACTCGATAATGTCACATAACACATTACATGTTCTATTACATTGTTATTATCAAATAGTTCTTAAGTCATCTATGACATTATCGTCCGAAAGGTTGTTAAATAGTAAAAATATATGGATGACAGAAGCCCAAGTTCACGCTATTACATTGGACATTTTATACCGTGGATTAAAGAGTATAGGTGAGGGCAAAACGTTCTAATACCCGTTTATCCATTGGATGAAGGTTTTTGTCTAATAAAAAATCCATGAATAAAATATTTAGCCTATATATATATCTTAATGGAGATTCTCTCTCTGCGAATGAGCTAATGCTTTTTTTTCGATCACTAATCAAGTCCGGAGAGCTGGGGATGGCTCGTCTCTCTCCCCTTCCCTCTCCCGTGCGGCCCCCTCTCATTCATCCCTCCCGTTCGTTGATCTCCATTGGCGGGAAGCGGTCTTCTCCCCTTCTCCGAAAAGGCTGTAAGCCCAGGGAGGTACAGGACTGGGCCGCCCCGTGCGTGGGTCGATGGCGCGGCTGGACCTCTGGTGTTGAGATTCACAAGGCCAAGCGTGGAAATCTTACGGGGACTGTTGGCAGACCGGTTGGCTTGGCCTTATCCCCATCTCGCGTAGGTAACACGCCCCCTTTCCCATCGCCTCTCTTCTCTCCCTCTAGGTCGGCTTCGCTGAAATCCCCGCTAGGGTTTCCAGATGACCTAGTTGGAGCTCGCCCCCTTCCTCACCTCGCTGCTTTCTTGTCCGTGCTTTGGCGGCTGCCTACCAAGGCGAGATCTAGTTTTTGCGGGGGGTGGAGATCGGTCTCTTTTCGTTCTCCTTCCTCTCCTGATCCGTGGCCGAGAGTAGGGATTGGTTCCCAAATCCCTAACAGCTTGGCTACAATGGATTCAAAGGGGAAAAACGCGAAATGGGATCGCCAAATCCCTAAGCCGCAGAGGCAAAACTCGCCTCCGTGGGGAAGGCATCGTAATCTCAGCTGGCGTCTGCGACCTCCCCATTTGAAGCCCGAGACCAAGCAAGAGGGGCAGACATCTTCTGCAGGCGATGGTGGTGATCCAGGTAACATGAATCATCCGACTCCTGTTATTCCTATGGATCTGGATCTTGGTCGTCGTGTTTTTTGCCAGAAATGTGGGGATGAAGGTCATCATGCTAGAGAGTGTTTCAAGCCTCTTTGGTGTGAGATTTGCAGGAAGGAAACGCATGTTACGGCTAAATGTGTTTGGCCTAAGCAGAGTAAACCGACTATGCCTATTGTGGGAATGGCAGCTGATGGTTTAGGTTTCTATGCTTCTCAGTTTGCTAAAAATGCTGCCAAGAAACCTAGAAAAAGCTTTTTAGGTTTGGTTAAAGTCATTGAGGGAGAGGTTAGATGTGAGGACTTGGAAAAGGATTTTAGTTTTCATTTTCCCTGGGGTAGAATCTGGAAGGCAACCAAGTGTCCATCTGGCTTTTTAATGCAGTTTCCTTCTCAGGAACGTTTAGATGAGGTTGTTAACTTTCCTGAATTGAAAATGAAAATTTCTGGGGTGAAAATCAGTGTTATTCCTTGGTCTTCTCAAGCCAAAGCCAAATCCAGACTTCACACCACTTGGGTAGTCGCTGAAAATGTTCCTGAAGAACTTCTAAACTACCAAGCCATCTGTGAACTTGGCTCAACAATTGGGGCTGTTGAGGAAATTGATCTGAACTCTCTGGAATCTAAGGATATGGTCAGATTTAAAGTTCATGTCAAAAGCATTGACATGATACCAGAAATTATAGAAGTGGGAGTTAAACCTTACCTGTACGACATATTCTTTAAAGTTGAGAATATTGATGCAGAAGGATGGAATGATGAATCTATTAATTTGGGAAAAAGAGCTTCTGTTGATGTGCAGATGTCTGGGAAAAATGTAATGGAGAAAAGTGGAAAGAGAGCTAAGAATGAGGATACTGGGTCAGATGGAAATGATATGGATACTGATTTCCATACTGGGTCGACTTCTAGGATGACTGGGAGTTTGATGAAATCTGATAAATCTGGCAATTTACCAGAGATGATAAAGGAATCAGATGAAAATGAAAAAGCTGAAGGTGATGTGGATTTTGATGAAAGTGAAGATGACTTACTAAGTTCTCAGGAACTTGATGTCTTAGTCAAAGACATGGGTGTGGATATTGCTAATTCTCAGGAGGATAAGACTTCTGAAAAAGAGGACACAGACAAACAGGATATGAACATTGACGAAAAAAGCAAGAAGAACAAAGGAAAAAATGCTGATCTGATGGAAGGCACCAGGAAGAGCACCAGACTGGAGGCAACTGAAGACTTAAAGATTACTGAAAAAGCTATCTCAAGGGCGGCGGCAAAAGATGCCTTCCTAAACAAAGGTATGTCCTCCAATCCCTTTTCTGTTTTGAACACTAGTGATAATATTTTGGTTGAGATGGCTGATATGCTTAATGTTAGTTTAGGAAAGAATGATGAGGAGATTTTTTTGAATCTTAATGACATTAAAATGATTGAGATAGAAAGATATATTGATTGTAAATCTGACATTGTTCCTGATGATGCTTTAAACATAATTGATACTGAAAATGAATTGGAAATTTCTGATTCTATAGATAAAATGGTTCAGGAGGTATTAGATAGTGAATCTGATAAAGAAAAACTTTTGGTGCACAATAAGAAAGAGGACATGAAAAAAGAGAAAAAGTATTCTCTGAGAAATAAAAAGAAAAATAATTCTCCTAAAGTTAGGTGCACACCTAATAAGAGGAGAATTAGAAAAGTCAGAGAATCTGCAGACTTATTGGTTCCATAATGATTGGAGTTGTATGGAATTGTCAGGGTTTGGTTAAACCGGGGAAGTTTGAGTTTCTGAGGGAACTCATTACAAAACATAAAGTGGATTTTTTTGGTCTTCAAGAAACCAAAAGAAAAAAATTCGATCAAAGTTGGTTTGAGGCTCTAAATCCTCAAAGAAATTTTTTTTGGATTTCTTCCCCTCCCAGGGGCAGGTCTGGTGGTCTATTAGTTGGCATAAACTCTGATATCTTTGACATCATTAATCAGGAAATTAGGGAGTTTATGATTATTTGTTCAATTCACCACAAATCAAAAAATGTTACTTTCAATTTTGTTAACGTTTATGGTGCGGCCCAATTGGAAAATAAAGATAAATTCCTCAGTGAGCTCTCCTCTGTTTGTTCTAATTGCAAAGGCCCGACTATTTTTGGTGGTGATTTTAATATCATTAGAACAATTGAAGAGAAAAACAAACCTGGGATTTTAAATCATTGGAGTACTCTCTTCAATTCTATTATTGAAATTTATGGTCTTATAGAGCTTGAGCTTACTGATAGGCTCTATACTTGGTCGAATAATAGGAGTAATCCTACTTTTGAGAAACTTGACAGATTTTTGGTTAACCCTGAATGGGATTTGATGTTTCACAATGCAACAGTTAGAGGTCTTGATAGATCTCTTTCTGATCATGTGCCACTTTTGCTTCAAACTGAAGAAAAAAAAAAGATGACTCATGAGTTTAGATATGAACTCAGTTGGAAGTTTAGACCAAATTTCAGAGACATTGTGGTTGATAGCTGGACTCTTCCAGTTAAAAGCAGAAAAAACATTGACATCTGGAAAGAAAAAGTCAAAAGACTTAAAAAAACTTTGAAGGGTTGGAATATTAATGAAGAAGGAAAAAATAGGAGGAAAATTAATATTCTGAAAAGAGAAATAAATAGACTGGACATTAAAAATGAATTAGAAACTCTTTCTGCGGAGGAGAAGGAAGAAAAAATGGATTATGATTTTCAACTGAAAAATCTTTGTCTCGAAGAAGAAACCAAAATGAAACAAATTGCTAGAGAGAAAAATATCATTGCTGGTGATGAAAATACTAAATATTTTCATCTTAAAGCTAATGGCAATAAGAGACGTTTGAAAATTCATGCTCTCTATGATAATGGGAGACTTGTTGAAGATGAAGAGGAAATTAATAAGATAGCTACTGACTATTATAAAAATCTTTTCGGCCCTTCAATGATCTCAACTATTCATATGAATAATATGAATATGAGGAAGCTTAATGAGGATGACAGAAAACTCCTTACTGCTCCCTTTAGCTATCAAGAAATTTTTAAGGTTGTCACTGATCTTAAACATAACAGTGCCCCAGGTCCTGACGGTCTTCCTGCAGAATTTTTTCAGGATTTCTGGGATCTTATTAAAAAAGATATTTGGAATATGTGTGATGATTTCAGCAAAGGAAAGTTGGATATTGAAAGGCTTAACTATGGCTTGATTACATTAATTCCTAAAGTGGATAATGCTATGGAAATGAAAAAATTTAGGCCTATTTGTCTTTTAAACGTTTGTTATAAAATCATCACTAAATCTCTGAATAACAGGCTTTCTACTTGTATCAACAAGGTTATTAGTGAGAATCAGTATGGTTTTATTAAAGGGAAGTATATTTTGGATTGTGTTGTAGCTTTACATGAAATCATTCATGAAGTAAAAAAGAAAAAACAGAATGGGATTATTCTCAAAATTGATTTTGAGAAGGCCTATGACAAAGTTAATTGGCAATTCTTGTATTGCATGCTCCATCAAAAAGGCTTTGGAGATAAATGGGGTGATTGGGTGATGAAGACAGTGAAAGGAGGAAAAGTTGCTATTAGAACTAATGGCATGACTGGTCCTTACTTTCCCACTCATAAAGGGGTTAGACAGGGTGACCCCTTTTCCCCCTTACTTTTTAACATTGCAGCGGATGGTCTTGCGTGCCTTATTGAAAAAGCACAAGAAATGAAACTGATTACTGGTTTGGTTCCTCACATTATAAACAATGGATGTGCTTATCTTCAATATGCTGACGATACAATTCTTTTGATTCAGGATAACCTTGAATATGCTAGGAATTTGAAGTTTATCCTAATTTTGTTTGAAAAAATGTCTGGCCTTAAAATTAATTTTCATAAGAGTGAGGTTTATTGTTTTGGCAATGCTAACAATAATAAAGAGGCTTATGCTGAGATTTTTACATGCCCAATTAAAAAACTCCCCATCTGTTACCTTGGCGTTCCTATTGATCATAAAACACTGAGTAAAACTCAATGGGCTAACACGGAAGAGAAATTTGAAAAAAAATTGGGAGTTTGGCAAGGAAGATATCTGAGTCTTGGGGGAAGATTGACTCTAATTAATAGTAGTCTGTCTAATATCCCTCTCTACATGCTTTCTCTCTATCTGGCTCCTTCTGCTGTTTTGAAGAAAATGGATACTTTCAGAAAGAGGTTTTTGTGGTGTGGGGGAAACAATATAAAAAAATACCACTTGGTGAAGTGGGATACAGTCTGCACTGAGAAAAATAAGGGGGGTTTTGGGATTCTAAATCTAAGATGGATGAATATCAGTTTGTTGACCAAATGGTTATGGAAACTTGAGATGGAAGAAGGTCTGTGGCAAACAATTGTTAGGAAAAAATATATGAAAGGCAAACCATTATGTGTGTTAAAAAAAAACAAGGAGACTCTCAGTTTTGGCGAGGCCTCATGGATTGTAAGCAAGAATATTGTAAAAACAGAAAAATGAAAATTGGAAATGGTGTCTCTACTAGTTTTTGGTTGGATAAGTGGTGTGGTGATGAGCCTTTATCCATGAGATACAAAAGACTTTTTGAATTATCTCTTAATAAAGAGATAAATGTGAATTGGGCCATAAGAGACAACTGTAACTCCTTAATCTTTAGAAGAAGATTATTTGGAGATGGGGTCAATCTGTTGGATGATTTGAAAAATAACTGTGCAGATTTCTGTCTTATAGACAGAAATGATAAACCATGCTGGTTGCTTGATAAGAAAGGATTTTCAGTGAAATCATCCTATAGAAACTTTAAAGTAAATTTAAATAGGGATCCTTATTGGTTCATCTGGAAGGCAAAAATACCTCAGAGAATTAAAGTTTTCCTCTGGTTGGTCATAAATGATAAAATCCTATCCAAGGAAAATTTGAGGAAAAAAAAATGGCAAGGGAACGTTAATTGTGAGTGGTGTGGTTGTCTTGAAACAACCAGCCATATCTTTTATAATTGCCAGGTTGCATCTTTTTCTTGGAAAATTATTCAGATGTCCTGTCCGTCTCTTACACTTCCCAAAAGTGCTAAGGATATGTTTGGGAGTTGGTTATGTAAATTCAAAGGGCATGAAAAAAATCTGATCACTGTGGGTTGCAGTGCAGTTCTCTGGTCGCTGTGGAAGCATAGAAATGATTTCTGTTTCAACAACATTTCCTCTTTAAATGCTGTTAACCCTGTGTTTATGTGCTGCTCTTGGTTGGATGCTTGGGCGATTCTTCAGAAAGAAACTTCAAGAAAGATGCTGCTGGAAGGAAGCTCCCTGCTCAGAAGAATGGTTAAGGAGGTCTTCAACAGGAATTTTGGTTGGGCGCCGATGGATAAAAGACTGTGCAACTAACGTTTGAGCGCGATGTCTGTTTGTTTTAGATGTGTGGCTTGCCTGGCTCTCAGAAGCCCTTTTGGTTTTAGGGTTTGTGTTTTCACAATGTGTTGCTTATGTCTGGTCGCTGGGGCTTTGTTTGTGGTCGGCCTTGCCAAAAACTGGTTGGTAGTGGTCGTAGTGGCTGTGCGGTATGGCTTTCTGTGCCAAAAACTGTAGTGATCCTCCTTAGGCCTGGTTGGTTTGTTTCTGCCCTTTTAGTTCTATGAGCTAAGTGGTGTAATAAGTAGTTTTTCTGTTTGAATGTTGTTAAAACTGTGGTCCTATTTCTTAATGAAATAGGGGGGGAATCCCCTTTCTGTTAAAAAAAAATATATCTTAATGGAGTAAATACCCATTGGGTATGTTGCTAGACAGAACAGAAGAAGTAGCTAGGTGCTACACTGGCGTCAGAGAAAAGCAGCACCTACATTGTTAGTCTGATACTCTGATGTACACTTAATACTGACCACAGTTATATGTAAGAGCAATTCCAATGTCTAATGTCGTCATTAGGAACACGAAGTAGATAGTACCTCAGTGCCAGCAATGCCCATCGCAAGCCCAATGTCGGCTTCGTGTAGCGCAGGAGCATCGTTTGTGCCATCGCCGGTGACCGCAACAACTTCATCAAATGTTGTTCGTAGGTGCTTCACCAAAGTGTGCTTGTCGAGCGGCGAAGATCTCGCCATTACCTGAATCGCAGCGTGAAATCGATCAAAGGAGCTCCAGAAATGCAGACGATTTATCTACATCTTTCAACGCTAACCCACCCACCTGTATTTTGGGTATCAGATCTTGCAGTTCCTCCTCACTCTTGACTCTGAAATCTGGGCCTTCGATGGCTACGCCGCCTTCAGTCAGGATGCCGCACTCCCGCGCGATCGCCTTGGCCGTGTTGATGTTGTCGCCCGTGACCATCCTGACGGTGATGCCAGCGGACCTGCAGATCGCCACCGACTCCTTGACGCCGGGACGGACGGGATCCTTGATCCCCACGACGCCGATGCACGTGTACCCGTCCGTCGGGATCTGGTCGCTCGGGGAGAACCCGTCGCCGACGTCGACGTAGGCGAGGCACAGCGTCCGGAGCGCCTCGTTGGCGAAGCTGTCGATGGTGGCCCTCAGGTGGTCCGCGGTGGCGCCGTCGAGGGCGGCGACGTTGCCGTGCTCGTCCAGGTACCTGGCGCAGGACGCCAGGACGATCTCCGACGCGCCCTTGCAGTGCGCCCGCAGCGCGCCGCCGGGGAGCTGGATGACCACCCCCATCCTCTTCTTTGCCGAGTTGAAGGGCTCCACCTTGAGCAGGGTGCTCGCCTTGCGCACCGTCGCGAAGTCGCCGCCAAGGGCGAGCCCGAACTCCAGGATGGCGGCCTCGGTCGGCGTGCCCAGGATCTCGCGCCTGCTGTCCTGGTTCAGCACGACGTCGCCGCCGGTGTTGTTGAAGATGGACTGCAGGAGCATCGCCACGACGGACGCCGGCAGGTCGGAGGGCAGCGTCTTGGTCTCCGCGGAGCTGTTCACGTCCTTCACCTTGCCGCAGATGCAGGCCTTCACGACGGTCATGTGGTTGGTGGTCAGCGTGCCGGTCTTGTCGCTGCAGATGGTGGTGGCGGAGCC